>NC_087077.1:10659982-11129982 GCF_026151205.1 Bolinopsis microptera
AAGAAAAGAGAACAGAACCACTACCTTCCTAACAGGACGCCATCCTACCCTGCTAACAGACTCAGCCAGGGAACTTATCACATAGTACAGGTTAGATTTTGCCACAATTGACATATGCAGTGTGTTCTTTTATTTTGTTACATAATTCCTAGTCATCAAGGAAGAGATATTATCCTAATCGTGGTTACTGATCATTAGTTAGTTTATTCCAAAATGACGCCCAAATATGAACTGGAGCGTGCATCACTTTCATCAATGAATTTCATTGAGAAGTAGGTATTTAGGTAATTTATAAAATAAGTACCGACGGGTTTATTAAATAAATAACAAGTTCCTTTTTCCAGGTTGACGAGGAACATAGAAGAACGTACACTCGCACCTCCGTACTGGATACCCTACACAAAGCCCCTGGTGGGACCACCAACCACGACAAATGCGCTGCGCATTACTGCCCGCACATGTAACGCTCTGTCACAAACATAGCACGTGTAACACACTGTCACAAACATTGCAGGTGTAACACACTGTCACATGTCATAAACATCGCACGTGCAACACAGTCACATTTCCATGAATCGCACGTGCAACACTGTCGCGAACATCGCACGTGTAAACTGTAACACTGTCACATGTCACAAACTTTGAGTACGGCCATTCAGAAAATGCGGCAGTTGTTACGGAGTGATGTCTAGATGCACCTTTAGTATGGCGCCTGCCAGAGGAACCATGGTGCTTATTATTTAGTTATTTATCTTCCATAATTTAGTTTTAAGTTACTTTTCCATAACTTACTTTTTAGTATATATTGGTTTGTACTGGGTTTTGTACGCATCTTACCTCCTGTACCACTCCATCTTTACCGTTTTTTCAAACTTACTTTGTTTACGTCATCACTGTTCCAGTTTTACCTAGGAATCGGTTATGTTATTTCTACAGTGAAGTTCTATACTCTTAAGGTGTTGAATTTGAGATAGAAATCTGGCAAAACGGCTAGCAGTTTTTCACCGAAATTGCGAAATTAAAATAGTAATCCCCGTTTGTTTCTGATGGACAGGAAGGCCCCCATTTTAGATAACTCGGGACTCTATCTCAAATCTCAGCACTATAGAGATAATATATTTGACATACCTTACTTTTTGGATGCTAGTAATTATAAGTAAAGTTTAATGTATCGAAATAAATCCCCTATTTGTACTAGCATGTACTTTTGTGTAATCTGATAACCGAAATTTACTCTATGGTTTGAAGTTTTGAGGTACGAACTTCATGATTTAAGCATTATGGATTTGTTAAATTTTGGACATCAAGTAAAATAATATTGTAATTTATCGATCGCTGTTGTGGAATTAAGCTGCATTGCACATTGACACATTTTCATTTTGTTAACCTCCTCGTTTACTCTTGTACATATTATATGAATGGGTATCAAACTAAATTAACCAGCTCGATGGTCTCTGATAGGCTTCTCTCACAAAGAGAGAAAAATAAGCAAAATGAATGCGTTCTGAAGTCATCGCGCGCCATGAGGTAACAGAATGGATAGCTATGCTGAAAGTGAAAGTGAAAGATTTCCTTGGATCTACTTTAAATAGTACTTGATGGCTACTCGTTAATTCCTTTATTTAAGGGTAACCTTAGAGTGACATCGCGGATATCTCCCAGCTAGCTCCAATAGAACTTGGTGAATTTTTATTGATATATGCTCTATTATATCGAGGCCTCCACTAATCTAATAATTACAATAAAAAGTTTGAGCGTTTTAAGTAACAATGTTTAACTTTATAGAGTGCGTGCGTGAACACGCACTGAAAGTACATGGAAAGTGTATACAAGATAAGTGGAGGATGAATACAAGGATAAAATCTGAATATTGTAATTGATGAAATTGCACTCGCATCAAACACTCGACTTGATACAGCATATTATTAAAGTAAACTTTGATTTTAAATAAATCTAACATTGAGTTATGTCCAATTGAACTTGAAGGGCAAGACTGGATCTGGAAGAGTAATCTTAGGGCCTACGAAATAATTTCTAACGGTATTTTGTCGAGATAAACATCCTGCATCCTTTGAACATCCTCGATTTGCTTGAATCTCAAAAATTGGCGAGCTTAACTCAAATAAAGTCCGATATGGTAGTTAAATTATCTACATTAAAATTAAATTAATGCCTTTGCGACCATTCATTTTTTTCAAAATTATATACAACCGTTCACATAATGTTTGGTCAAATAACGTCTAATAACTCCAGTAGGCAATTTGTATTTTCTTTTCAGGAGAAATTTTAGTCTCCGTCCTTCTGATCGCCCGACCCAGCAGACCTTACTGGCTGGCGATATTACTACAGCATACAGAGCTACAGGTTATCGCGTCTACACAGCTTTGAGCTTGTTCATTGTTCAACTCCGTGCGCGCTCGTTCGCTCCTACTAAATCGCTCGCCCAAATTTTAAGAAAATTCTAAACCCTAATCCCAACCCTAACCCTAACTATAAGTATAACCCGAAGCTAACCAATACCATAACCCTTACCATTGCTCTAATTTAATCAGAGCCCTCTCGCTTGCAGTGAAACAAGCGTTGACATACGTTGCATGCCACTTTTCGCGCGCGAAGCGCGCGCCGCCGATATTTGTGATACGTAACATGTATCAAAACAAGCGCGCACGCGTCACGCAGTACGCGTAGACACATGGCTATGTGAACCTTTACCACAACCCTAACCCTAACCCGAGCCCTAAACAATCGAATTCATGGTTTACTAGCCTGTCACGTGACCAAAAGTCAAGTGAAATTTTTGGGCGAGCGAATTAGTAAAAGCCGCGCTCGTTAGTTCATTGCATTTGCACGCTTCAAACATTCCAAGAATGCAATTGCATCACGTACCACGTTGTATCACGTTGCGACCCCACGGTCGTTTCACTATGGTGGACGATATAACAGGGGGAGCCGCGCACTTCGTGCGCGGCGGGTCATACAACGTATGACAAGTACCACGTGATACGATTCAGCCAATCAGAGAACAAGAATCCGCAAAATTAAAGCTGCGCACTTTTAAAAGGTCCAAAATAAGACTTTTCGTGATAATTCAAAATCTACGTTGTTTTGAATTTTCTTCCTGGGAGGAAACGTTATTTTTACAAAGCGAACCTTTTGTTGAAAACCAGACGTTTCTATTTCTTTTATTTTTGAAGTTAGGCCCCTACCAGTAAGGTTTCTTGGGGACGCCCACATCTCTTAACTCAAACTGACTTGCTTAAAAGTATAAAGCTCACGCGCGACATTAAGCATGTTTTGCACTCGTGGCGCATTCCAATCTTCAAGCAGCCATGACTCCATGAGCAGGTGACACAATTCAGCCAATCAGACTCAGAAGACAGAAATCCGCAAAGTTAAAGTTGCAAACTTTTGATCGGCCCAAAATGAGACTTTTCTGGAGATTTTGAGATAACTCAACAACTACGTTGTTTTAAATTTTCCTCTTGGGGAGATAACGTTACTTTTACAGTTTTACAAAACGAACATGTTACAAAAAACCGAAAATCGTGATCCCTTAACTTTTGAAGTTAGGCCCTGGCCAGTAAGGGTTTCTGGGCTCCCCCATCCTTCGGCTTCTATGATGTATGCGAATATTGAATACACAATCCACGTTTAACGAGCGTGCTAAATCACTTTATGGCTACAGTGATCGATCTTCGAGATTTTTCTAAAAGGGCGGCCCACAATTTTGACGGAGTCTATGTCCAGCGACCGATTATCGAGTTCAGTGTAGATAGAACAAAACATGATTGAGGTCAGAAGTAATGGAATAGGATAAGTGTTCTTAATCATAGCAAAATTTGTTATTAGTATGCTTAATCGTAATGATAAGTGAAAACGGAACAGTGAATACTGTGAACAGTAAACGCTGTAAAGTTTTGTGGAAATTAGAGCTTATATCTTAACCGCAAACTATTGAATATGAGCTAAGGCCCTCGAACACTTTCACGGATAATGAATGGCGAATGAAAGATAAGGTAACCGTCGCGTTGAGGATCGCCCAAAGCGCAGGAAGTGACCTCGCTCGTCACATGCAATGAGAACACGCGCGCACGCGTTCTCCATGGCAACAGACGTACCAGGGCGCCATAAAAAGCTTCCCTCACACGTAAAACCTCAGTTCTTTATTCGTTTTTTTCTAAATTCGCTTATAGTCCGTCCGCCCTATCGTTTCGTTTGGAAAATTCAGGAAAACACAAAGTTAAAAGATTATCTACAGTTGTCTGACATTAAAGTTATAACTATGGGTCAGACTTACAGTACACAAGCATTTAGTGATATTGTAAGTAAGATTTAAGCCTTTACGGCCTTATTTCAATCTTATTGTTTTTCGACATCAACCTTCATTATTAGTTTTTTGGGCCGTGGTGCTTGAACGCTTGAAATGTTTTTTTGTTTAAAAACCACAAACACATTTATGCTGTTACCCGATTTGTGAAGGCCGGTTTTTCTGATTAATTTTTGATGAAGAGCTGTATGTGTATTTGTAAACTTTTCCACATCATACATACTACGTTGCGTCCCGCAATTATGTATTCATCCAATTTCTCCTCACTTGCCGTAACTTTTACTTTTCGGTTGTTCCTGTCGGTTTTAGTCTCATATAAGATAATGCAAATGTAGTTAGAAGCAGATGTTTAACTTATTAACAATCTTACAGGATTCATATCTGACAAGCAAGAAAATGGTTGAAAATCAGAAACTTGTCAGAAAGACTCAATCAGTAACACCGCTTCAAAATCGAACAGAAATTCAGAAAATGCAGGAATCTTGGTCCACGGTTTGTTTGTTGTTTAAAATTGAAGCTATCCGCTTTCAATAGTATTAATATTATTCAAGTAATAATGGGTATAGCCAACAGTCTAGAAGAAAGGAGTGACATAATTGTAAATGTAAGTGAAATGAAAAGCTTTTAGTTTTACGGCCTGTTTATTGAAACAAATTTTGCAGTTGTGATCAATACTTTTCTCAAACCTGTACAGGGCATTTTTAACTAAAAACCTTTGAACCTAATTTTGGTCAACCGATTTGTTTAGTTCTTTATACTTTTATACTTTTATGATACAGGCTGTATATTATTGCGTGACGTTGTAATAGCTTTTTATAAAAGTATAAATTAAGTTTAATTTAAAGTCGATGGCCCCCGATCATCGATTCGTCCAAATCTATTGGCTTACAATTACATTACATTTACTCTTCATGCTTCAGTTGTTTTTGTTAGTTGCAGTCTCATAAAGGACCATGCAAACGTAGTACCTGTTGCTTTATCATTGTGCTTAACCTATTTTCAAACTTACAGGCCGTTTCAAACCAGACATACAACAATAAGGAAAAGTCTGAAATCATGAAACAAGTCAAAAACTTGTCACCGCTTCGAGATCAAACCGAAATTAACATCATGAAGTCTTGGGAATCTTGGACCATAGTAAGTGATGCGTTCAATAGCCGTTTTAATTTCATTCAAATGCTGGTATTTGCAATTGAGCCATCATGCCTTTTCAATTTCACTTTTATGATCCACAGCTCTAGCTGTTTCATTTAAAGCATCTTAAGTTGAAGTTAATTACTAATACTAATAATATACTAATAATATCTTAGCAGCAAGCCAAGTTTCCGTGTAAGAACCCTGTATTCCCTACTCAAAAAGGAGAGGGATCAAAACAGCTGTCGGAGAATGAGAAGACGAAAAACTGTCTTCTGGTAGAAAAAACGATAAAGCTGCAGCAAGATAACGAAAGCCTCAAGTTTCAAATGCAGCAGAGGATTTACCAAGAAGAAGCAAATCTGTACCATGAGCAGGCGAAGACCTACAAAGAGCAGGAAAGGAGACTTAAGGAGGTAAAGAAGAATGAAATCCTCCAAGAGAAACTTTCTAGAGTCGAAGAGGAGCTGTTCATGTCACATACAATATGTATGAATGATTGTGATTATGACCCAATGAACTGCTCGAGTGACTCTGATTGTACACTTACAAATGATGTGAACCTAATGGACTGCTCAAGTGATTCTGAGGTATGATTTTGAATCATTGACTCGATCATTTTGGTTTAGCCGTTAAGGTTACTGTCTGATCTAAGAAACGTTGACAATAATATATCAATATTATCCGTTTTGGTTACTATACTTAGGTTATAAACCTATGATTACTTTTACTTTTCGTGGATCAGCAACGACAGCATGTAACAATGAACAAGTTTGAAGTTATAGTTAGAATTAATTTATTTTCAGGCCACTCTTGTCAATTGCAGCGAAACTGAACAAAAGGATCATCCGAAAGCCGATGACCATGCTCAAGTCACCTCTTCAAGCCCTCAAACAGGACAATTTGATTTCGAGCAAAGTATCACCGAGGATAATGATTCTGGCATTTATTTTGAATCTGACATTGAGGTAAAAATCACTTAAATTAATTTTGTTAAACATTTTAGTTTTACCACATCTACAATTTTGTGTTTTTGTCATTACGTTTCTGGAAGCCAATTGATTTGACTTTGAGGAAGCCATTAAATAAGGTCTTTAACAGCAATGCCCATGCCAGTATAGTATGTTGGCGGTGCTTCAATTTTATTTATAAGTTTAACACTCAGTTATAAGCATGAAACTATTAAAATAGTAGTAATTTCCATTAACAAACAATCGTCATACATTTAAGACTTCATCGAAACGTTAAACTTTGGTTAACTAAATATGTTTTCCTAATACGTACGTATGCAGCCTAGGGGTGCCGGTGAGAACTTATAAAATATGTTAGGCCTGAAATTCCAGCTTAACGACCTGCTAATACAATTATGTTCCTGTTGGCTGGAACATTATTATGAATAATTACCAAACCGACCGGATCAAACTGGTCACCGAGGCGCATAGTTACGCATAGTAACAAGTTTAGGCGATGTTAGCTGCTCCTTAATAAAATTTTTCGTTTTATCATTTATACAAAATTGTATTTTTGTCACTTATAAAAAACTTTGCGCGGCGCGCGCTTTTTCAATTGCTTATTCTAATACAAAATAAAAATACTTTGTCGAGCATAATAATTTATAAAATGTTTATGTATTTTGTTTGTTTTTTGTTAAATAATTCTTTGTGTTGATGATAATTAATCATCACAGCAATAAAAAACCTTTTTGTTTATTATATTTAATGGACTAATCCGGCGCGCGCTATTAGTATTTCGCTGTTTAAACTTTGCAGCACTTTGCATATAATATATATTTTGCCTATATAATACTATTACTAAGACAGCACTTATTTGCACCTTGGGCTATACTTTGTACTTTGAAGAAATTTAGACGAATAATATTATCAACATCCGTCAATTATTTTACAATTAATTCCTATTAGCTGCGAAGCTGCTAATTTTATTACATCATAAACAAGTACATATTAAAACAATTTTTAAATGGTGCCATGTGCAATGGTCTTGTCAGGCGATTCCCGAAATCCCATTAACAAACCAAAAATGAAGGGAATGGATTTCTAATAATTATTTCATCCTCTAGGTACAATATAAAAGTACAGGCAACACCAAAAAGAAATGCAATTGCAAAACAGTCCAGCCGGAATCTATTAGTGGTACTGATAAAATAGCTACAGATGGTGACCGTGAAGCAGAGATTCTTGTTACCTTGTGCAATGCTAATAAAGAAATCACACGGTTGGAGCATTTTCTTCAACTTTCAAACGACAAAATTGGCTCCACTAGAGAGCAGTTGAATGACCTGAAAGCGACACTTCAGAAAGTTGAGCAGGACAGATTTCGTTTAATCAGTGAGTCCTGTTTTTTTGTTTTTCCTAAACTGCTTTATGTTTGTTAACAATATTGTTATTAATCTACATTGTACTAAGTACTTTATATTGGAAATATTTCACTCGTATTATAATTATATTTGAAGTGCAGTTAAAGCATTTAAGGATTATATAATGAGGTCTGATCGTCATCTTCATACAGCGTTCGATGTCTGTGTGAAGGTAAAATGGTGATATCCTCTGGATCAGGCAGAGGTTGAGTGTTATCGGGATTATTTCTTTAGTAGTGGAACAGCAATACTAAGGTAATGGGACTACTGCGGACCCTCTACCGGCCAAACCTTGTTAACAAAGCCGCAGTCAAGGTTCGGTGAACGGTAGTTAAAAGCGCTTAAGGGACATAAGTCAAATTGGTAGAGCAACATCATGTAGTGGACATCTTAAGAAATGAGGAGTGGGTAGAATGTTAGGTTGCTCCTTTATAAATCGTCTTTTTCTCCGATAATAAGTTGACATCAAGTCTTGAAAATTATTCGAGAAGAATCTCGAATAATTTAGTTGCAGCGTGCCACATGGCTATCTAAACTGCAAACCCTACCCATTGCTGATCAAGGCCTTTATCTTCTCCGACGAGCGGGATCATCAATAATGAGGTCTGATCGTCATCTTCATACAGCGTTCGATGTCTGTGTGAAGGTAAAAGGTAGAGGGTCCGCAGTAGTCCCATTACCTTAGTATTGCTGTTCCACTACTAAATAAAAACATTTAAGGATTAGTTAAAACATCTTGGAGAACATGCAGCTGCATGTAGGTAGAATATTATAGCTTATTTAACTAACTTATTTTTCTTGGTTGCTCGCTTCTTACCAAGCTGTTACTTCAGGTATCAACCAAGCAAACAAGAAACAGCTCAAGGAATTGTGTCCCTTGAACAAGAAACTAACGGACGGTCTTATCGAGTTTCAGTCTGATTGGGATAAAATCCAGATTGAGCACAAACAAGTTGTCCAGAACCTAACAACTGACAACGAAAATCTGAACAAACAAGTTATCGAGTTAAGGTCTGATTTTCATTTAAAGGAGGGGAACTACAAAGATATGGTTCAAGAACTAACCTTGGAAAAGAAAAACTGTCCGCGGAAACTGGCAACCTCACCGAGCAACTTGTCGAGTTACGGTCTGACTTTTCTGCAAAGGAGGACAAGTACAAAAATGTGGTTCAGAACCTAACCGTGGAAAAAGAGAAACTATCTGCGGACCTTACCGAACAGCTAGTCGAATTACGACCTGTTTTTCGTGAAAAGATTTACTACAAAGATTTGTTTGAGAAACAGTCCTTGAACAATGCAAACTTGAAAAATGTGGTTCAGAACCTAACCTTGGAAAAGGAGAAACTGTCTGTGGAAAATGGTAACCTCACTGAGCATCTCGTCGAGTTAAGGACTGATTTTTCTGCAAAGGAGGACAACTACAAAGATGTGTTCCAGAAACTCTTCGTCGACAACAAAAACCTAAACAAACAACTTGTCGAGTTAAGGTCTATGGTTCAGAACCTAACCGTGGAAAAGGAGAAACTGGCCGTGGACAATGACAACCTCACCGAACAACAAGTCGAGTTACAGTCTGATTTTTCTGCAAAGGAGAACAACTACAGAGATGTGTTCCAGAAACTATCCGTCGACAACGAAAACCTGACCAAACAACTTGTCGAGTTAAGGTCTGGTTTTTATGTCATGGAGATAAACTACCGTAGATTGGGGTAAAATCGCCGTGTCGGGGAACTTCGCCACTATTTTTCAAATAATCATTTTACTGTTTTGAATTGTTAGGAGATCGAGTTTTTGTATAGTATTGTGTTGAACAAATGGTTATAAAGGTATTCCTATTCAAAAATAAACGTTTACTATGTTAATTAAACTCAGGCAACATGAAATATTGCTATAAAGTGGCTAAAATTTCCTGCTTGCATATTTCCTATATTTTACAATTATATCCGTAATTAATTCTGTGTGACATCATTAGCATATGTCCTGTTCATTTAAAGGAAAATTTAGTTAGCCATGATGCACACAACTGATATTATAAAGTTTTCAAATTTGTGTGTGGCGAAGTTACCCTCTTCTGATCCCATCTGTTCGGCGAAGTTTGGCGTGAAATTCGCGCGCGGCTGGCAAAGTCACGCACGTGTATTGGCGAAGTTCGACTACATTTCTACTTCATCCCGGCGATGTTACCCGCAGCATGGCGATGTTACCCCGGCGACCAAATTGCCCATTGTAACACGCAGGCTAGAGCTAGATAAGTAAAATTGGCAGGTATATCAAGGAAATATAATTGAGTTTCGAGTGGTATGGTGCTTAGCACCGAATATGGCATAGTTTCAGAATGGCGAAGTTACCCCATATTGCAGGGTAACTTCGCCCTGATTTCAGTGGCACCAATCTAGCTGACTATTTATGCCTGGCTGATGTGGTTCATACGAAAACATTTGCTTTACCAATCCTGTTCATATGAGCTATAAACTTTTTCAAGTACTCGTGTCGTATTTTCTAAATAACATGAAATAGCTGTAAAACATGGCGAAGTTCCCCCATTCTACGGTACAAAGATGTGGTTCAGAACCTATCAGTGGAAAAAGAGAAACTATCTGCGGACATTGAAAACCTCAATAAACAACAAGTTAAGTTACGGTTTGATTTTTCTGCAAAGGAGAACGGCTACATAGATATGTTTCAGAAACAGTCCATGGACAATGATGACCTCAATAAACAGACTGTCGAATTGCAGTCTGTCTTTTGTGTAATGGAGGATAACAATAACAACCTAAACAAACAAATTGCCGAGCTAAAGTCTGGATTTTGTGTTATGGAGGGGGAGTACAAATTTGTGGTCGACAACATGACCGCGGAGAATCAGAATCTCACCGTGGAGAATGAGAATCTAATCTTGGAAAAGGAAAGTTTTTACAAAAGGCTCATCACTTTTATAAAATGTCAAGTGTAACCTATCTACATACATTGAACAGCCCTAAACCAGGTTCCGATAAAATAACAGCCAAAACTCCACACAAGATACACCTGTAAAAGTCTGCATCACGAGTACTTTCCAAAACACCTAACAACATGCAGATCTACAGCAGATGAAGATTGAACAAACGTAAACTGAAGAGAAAGATAAAGATATAATATTGACGCCAAGAAGAAGACCTATAAAACACTGCAAGAAGAATATTGTTAAACGTTTGACGTTTGATATACGGTTGAATTTATATACTTGATGATGTTGAGTTACTTAGATGAAAATGCACAATGATATGTGTAGTTTTTGTTTATCTTAGTAGCTTCACAATATGATCACTGTATTTGAGAATATTATATCCCTAATATTAGGGATTGTTCATTCGTGAAAATTACTTTCTGAGCACAAGATGTGCATAATTTCCAACCGATTTGGTGGAAATGATAATTACCTGTTAGTGAAATGAGCGAACAATTTCTTGTCATTTCAATTTCAAGTTGATCTGAAAGTAACCAAGTTGAATGATTGGGTGATTGTTAGATATCTGCATAGTATAATAAAAGTGACTTAATTGTGATATCAATTAAAGTGACTTTGAAGATTAATAGTTATTTAATAAAAGTTACTTAATTGTGATATTAAGTGACTCAAAGGAATAAAAGTTGTTAAATAAAAGTGACTTTATTGTGATATTAATTAAGTGATTTTGAAGATTAAAAGTTATTTAATAAAAGTTACTTAATTGTGTTATTAAGTGACTTAAAGGAATAAAAGTTCCTTAACAAAAGTGACTTAATTGGCTTTGAAGATTAAAAGTTACTTAATAAAAGTTACATAATTGTGATATTAATTAAGTGACTTTGAAGATTACAAGTTACTTAACAAAAGTGATGAATATATGTGATCCTGTTAGCAATATAATTTGAATAGATCTGATTTTAATAGCTATTTATCCGAATATTACATGGATTGTGAGGAAGGGAGGGGCGAAACAAGTTCTAACAATTTCTAACAACTTAAATGTCTAATACAATAAACCGAAACCTAATTCTTAGTTCTGAGAATCATTCTCTCAGAGGCAGGAGATAGTTAGTAGGAGCTGATAGCTAACAGCTAAAGAAATTGTAAATTGCACATAAAAAGTAAATCACCTTATTGTACGACTTTAGAACGTGTAAAAAAGGTGTTTCGCCCCCCCCCCCCCCCCACCTGCACCCCAACCACCCTATGGTTGACAAAAATGTGACTGATAATTATTAGTAACTCAGATAAATAGTGATACTTCATGTTCGTTTAGTTTTACAATGTTGATCAAAGATCATAGATATAAATAATTTACTTTTGTTAAACCAGTAATATTTGTATTTATTTGTTTTTTAAATGAACCCTAATTTGAATTTAAAAACATATTTTGAAGACTCCTTACCACATACTGATAGCAAAGGAAACATCGCCGTTTGTAACATCGCGATATCTTTTTTTAGTATATAAATTGAAGTAAGAGTGGTGCCGGTTCTGCTGCAGCATTTAGAGCTTCATTTATTTTGGTTTTCTTTTGTTCACTATTTCTTATAATGGGTATCCGTGTGCGGAGTGTGTGTTCCAACCCCCGATCTTCCGGGTCTTTGACTCCCTGGAAAACTCCCTGTATCCCTTTGAGTAACCCCTCCCCCCATGAGCCGCCTCTGGTGTCTGGGTTAAGATCTGTTGATTCTTCAGCCGTCAGCAAGTTTCTTGGAATACTGTCCCGAGGATTAAGATCCACTGCAAAATTACCTAACATTTGACTAAGGGTGGTGTCTAAGGTTGAAAACTCGTGCGTGTTTCACTGCCAAGAGTCCGTGTTCCATCGCGTGCAATAAAATTAATCAAATTATTAAAGTGATGATGGCTCTCGTGCAGAAATATTGCACCACCATATCTATTGGTAGTCATATTATGGATGTTGTTTTCAGAGATGGTCTGGTTAATAGATTTGGACGCTGCAGGTGGGGGTTGAATCATATTTTTCAACAGTACGTGACACCTATTAACCAATCAGATCTAGGACTGACCTATCAAAAAATGAAAATGCGAAATGATCACTGTCGCTTGTTAAGACCAATATGAAGTATCCGAATTTTCTGTCCATAAATAATATTCGAGCCTACTAAATTCAATAACTAAATTGATCGTAGTTGATCACCAGGCCGTGGACAATATATAAAACACCGATTTGTATATATAAGAACATATGACATTACTTATTAAGTTCCTGAATGAAAAGTTCAAAGGTTATATAAATTCAAATGGTTTTAAAGGAAATTTGGCCGTGATCAAAAAATATAAACTCCGAAAAGTTTGCAATGGTTAAATGTCATCGGTTAACCATATTATCGAAAATTTGAATTACAAAATGACATATTTCTAAAATTAATTTTCGATCTTTACCAAAAGAAGCTACTTGAACTGATTGTGCTGTCTTCATATTATTATCATATTTGAGTATCTGGGTCGACTTGAATCCAACTGACTTACAATTGTTCATCAAATTCGCATATAGCAGTACAAACTCCTTTCACATTTAGGCTTTAGCTCCAGCACTGAGACTAAAATGTCTTGAAGTGATAACAATATGAAATTCAACAAGCAAAAGATGAAAAATATCCCGCAGCGTTTGTTACAAAAGGTGCTATGTTCAGCCACTTTCCTCGTCCGCGCAGAGGGTAAACTTCATTTTTGTGTAGGCAAGTTTTTTGGGAACCGGACGGAGAGGTCCGAACTGTGGCCGTGACGTGAAGGGCTCGATAATATCTGATCTGCGGAGTTGGTTGTTCATCAGAGCTATGTATTCGTTTCTCACCTCTCTGAAAAATAAGCATGGTTTATCATTAGTTAAGGTTTCCTTAAAATATGAGTCATAATTTTAGTCGTATCCTGTTTCTAACTTTCTAAAGCTGTAGTAAGGTTGGCTTTTGGTACGAATGAGAGAAACTCCGCTCATTCAAACACCAACCTTACTTAATCCTACCGCTCCTGTTAAATGACTGCTTGTGACTGCTTGTGACTGCTTGTGACTGAAAGCACCCTCCTACAGTTTCTAACGAGCACACCTGACCGTATCTTACATAACATAATGCCTGCCCCAACACTGCACATATTATGTAACTCAGCCACTTTTCAACCTTATTTAATGTGCACAGTTAAATTGGAAGTTTAGCCTCAGGCCTCTTCAAAGGGGGCGACATGTGTGGGCGGCTACTCGTAGTGACTAGTGAGGAGGATTTGTCTTAAATAATTTAAATTAAGCTCGTTATCGATCTGATAGATTGTTTAAGTTGGATCGTAATCTTACAGCTTTGGTCCTAATAAGAATATGTGTTCAAAGAGCAGATATGTTTAATAACTAGTTAACTTGTAATTTGTTCGTTATAAATTTCTGTTCAACGTTCAAAGGGTAACGGGGAGACAATTTGTTTGATATCTGACTACTGACTAGAATACTAGATATTGAAACTTTTTTTACAAAACTTTTAAATCAAAGCTTGTACTTTCATTGCACGTGTATCTTTGTTTTTCCTTTTATCAAGCACGCACGTACATGTAAATTTAGAATCAGCGGTGTACTTTTCATTTTACCAGCACTGCTGCCCAGATACGACTTATAAAACAGTCGGTACACTTCCAGTTGCTTGTCAAAGACTTGAGCCGAAGTTGTCAAGTCGGCCTATCGGTGCATGGTCTCAAAGAGATGTCTCAATGAGCATGCAATTTTCGTGGAACGAAACTTGCCACCTCAGCAATGTAATATGATACACGTTTGCACAAATTTATTGGCAAAGTAATGACCTGTACAATTTTAAAGTATGAGATATTGTGGTTTGGTTGAGAGAAAGAATGTGGCGAAAGATGAGAAAGTTATATTTGGATTTTTTTAAACAATTTCCAACCTCCAATTCTTCAGCTCTTGTGTTTCATCGCTTGCTTTTTTCAGCTTCTTCAGCCAATTATTCAGAATGAGTCGTTCTGAAAATAACAATGTTAAGGTCCGTTTGAAGAATAATTTCTGGGCCGCAACTTAAATACTTAAGATAAAATCAAAGTTAATGTAAGCTGACGTTTCGAGAAGTAACTCATATAGATATTGTGATCGTATTATGTCGAAAAGTGACTAAAAGAGAAATACGAAACACATGTATAGTTATACTGTATCGGAAAGGAAATGTATTAAACTGGTATACTTAAAGACAAATCCTGAGAATAATTTGAAACTGTAAAGTATATTTAACTAAAATCAAAGCGAAACTTAATCCATCATTTATTGCTGAAATTATCTTACGTTTAGAAGGAAGATTCTCGAGATACCCCATAACCTCATCGAATTCCTTTTTAAACTCCAAATCCATCATGTCAGAATCCTGGGAAATGGTAATCGTAATAGTTAATGAACGTAAAGACAATCCTTTAGACTCACAGCTGTTCTCATATGCTATTTGCTAAGTGAATCGTCTGACTCTAGTGCTAGTACTTATAAAACCTGACGCTGTATGGTTATCGTTGCCTAGGGTTCTGAAATTGATAAGGGCCCTGTATTATGACAATAAAGCGCATTCCACGTGACATTAATTCTATGGAATGCAGTTATCATAAGTGCTAATCGGTTTCACAATCCTAGAAGGGTGAACTCTCATGCATACGATATGATGGTTGATAAATCTCAACAATCTCTGCTTGCCACGACTCTATAAACTTATAAATAGCTGGTTTTATAATTGATAGATTATCATATGGCATACACCATGAGCGGGATCAGTTCTTTTAAAACTTTAAATTTGTTTAGTCTGAAGATCTTGGAGGTGTAAAACTTAAAAGTTAATATTTATCTGTGCTTAATGCTTATCCGGAAATTTCTATCCTTGTCTTTGATTCGGTTTAAAATTATAAGTAGGAAGAATGCTAGGTACAAGATTTGACCGGAAACCTAGTTTCAAGGAACACTGCTGAATCCTTAAAACCACCTTGTCGAGAAACGACCGAAGAGTGCATAGTTTTAACCGTGTTAATTTTGTTTACGAAAACATGATACAAAATTTCTTTTCTACGCGATGAATCCTTGATGATTGTTTTTCGTTGCAATCATTTGTGACTTGAATTTCGATAGACATAACTCAAAATTTGCTGAAATGTGTCGATATCTGATCACGCCTGATCGCATATTAATCAATATAAAATTGTTTGTCTAAAAATAGAATGTTTTCATAATTCTAACCGCGTGTAACTTTAATATAAATTTATAGTTTAAACCATAACCGATAAGAAGCATCGCCCGCGGTTATCGTGACCATGAGCCCTGGAAAGAGTGCAGGTTATTTTTAGAGATAAAATATTCCACGTAAGAAGCTTAACTTTTGGGGTAAACCTACAAAATGTTGTGCTATTTCCACAATCCCATAGGAGTGAAGTCTCCCGTACTTATCAGAAGCATATTGTGTTGTGGTTAAATATTAACAATATGCGCAGATGCACGCCAGGAATCTAAGACTAATTCATGTGAATTAACAAGTTTTATTGTTAATATATATTAAGATGAACGACAACTGAGCCTGAATTATTGAATTAAGTATAATCATGTTAAAATTCGTGCATACAACGTACAGTCGAATAATTGCCTGATTTTAAAATTTATACAGGTCATCCTCATCCAGGAATAAAAAGAAATATAAATCTTACATGGCTAGAAACATTTAATTTGAATCTAGAACAAAATTAAGACTATCAGATTGTATGTACCAGTAGCACTGTTCCGGTTCGGATTACAGACAGCTACAATCACTTATAAAGGAACTTATAAATCAAGTTAGTTCTACAAAATGAATTTTAGAAGCTACAGCCGAATAACTAACTTTTCCCAACACAATTTGAATTATGTTATAATTATAACATTTAATTATAAATATACATATTATTACCTTGACAGGAGTATTTTCACCATCCATACTGGCTCTGTTCCGTTCATTTGTGTCGGGTCGTTTCTTCAGGGCTCGTCTCTTTCCCGTTCCGTTAGCAACTGTTGCCATATTGATCTGACACAAGATTGATTGAAAAGAAAGCGAGAAAGCTGAGAAACAGTTTCATAATTTATACAAAATTGTTTTTAAAATATGCGGCCCTGGCTTTTGTGTTCGGTCGGCATAACTTCTTTGAATTGTATCTTTATATCATATTGATTATAAAATATGCTGAAAATTGAAAATAATCGTGGCGACAATTCTCTTTGTAAGCTACTCTACAAGTGGTGTGACAAAAGAGCTAGAAATTCCGACCAGCTAGAAATTTACAGCCATACTAAAACCAGTGCGTGCCAGAACAGTCGCTTTAAAATTACCTCCAGCCGCCCACTGTCCAGCAGATTAAAAACTTGTCTCAAGACATTATCCTCCGCTCGAGAGAGAGAGAGAGAGAGATGATAATATGAACATAAGACAAATCAAGAGATAGCGGTAGCATCTCGAGTGGACTGCTTGCTGTATCGATAAGCAGAAGAACTGAAGAGAAAAGACACGTGCTCCACCACTGACGCAGCGGTCACGTGGTGCAGAAAGAGAGATTTGAGGTTAGATAGAGAAGAGAGAAGTGGTCCCCTCGTGAGAGGAGGAGGAGGAGGAGTGTAGGATGGTCAGTTGGTGGTGTGACTGGAGGAGTAGTTCAATGTTATTGGAGATGTGGGTGGGGTGGTGAGTAGTGGTGAGGAAAAAATGTCTTGAAAGAGGAATTACATGAGGTAGTCCGTGCGAAAATATGTAAAAATAAGCGTGGGTCTGCTTTGAGGGTTTTCAAAATTAGCTGAGGTATGTTTCATTGAAGCAGGAAACTCCGCTCATATGTGTTTGAATCTTGGACTTTACAAAGGTAAAAATAGCGAGGTTTGTAACGATTCAAATCTTGAGGTCTGCAAAGATTAAAATGCTGAGGTTTGCATGCTCCAAATCTTTGCGTTGGAAAGAGTACAAGATCGACTTTTTTAGGCGACATAAATTGATCTTAAATCGTCATACGAGAAAGAAGTTAAGCAAAGGTTATTATATTTAAACAACTGTGACCGCATGCATGACGGCAAGAAATTCATCCTAAAATAAAGGAATAAAATTTCCATTTGACTAAACCGTCAATCAAAGAAAATTATGAAATTCTCGTCTAGTTATACTGGAATTGTATGTTATAAAACATTAATAAGTTGAATATCGAAATTTGACCCTTACAAATTCCAGTTTAGAGATCAATTATCGCACATGTCAATGCAAATGAACGTAGTATAATTAAATCATTGTACACTGAATATAAATAAATGTCTAATATTATTCTGTTTGTCTGTTTGTCTGTTTGTCTGTTTGTCTGATTGTCTGTTTGTATTTTTGTCTGTTTGTCTGTTTGCCTGTTTGTATGTTTGTCTGTTTATCTGATTGTCTGTTTGTATTTTTGTCTGTTTGTCTGTTTGCCTGTTTGTCTGTTTGTCTGTTTGTCTGTTTGTCTGTTTGTCTGTTTGTCTGTTTGTCTGTTTGTTTGTTTGTCTGTTTGTCTGTTTGTTTGTTTGTTTGTTTGTTTGTTTGTTTGTTTGTTTGTTTGTTTGTTTGTTTGTTTGTTTGTTTGTTTGTTTGTTTGTTTGTTTGTTTGTTTGTTTGTTTGTTTGTTTGTTTGTTTGTTTGTTTGTTTGTTTGTTTGTTTGTTTGTTTGTTTGTTTGTTTGTTTGTTTGTTTGTTTGTTTGTTTGTTTGTTTGTTTGTTTGTTTGTTTGTTTGTTTGTTTGTTTGTTTGTTTGTTTGTTTGTTTGTTTGTTTGTTTGTTTGTTTGTTTGTTTGTTTGTTTGTTTGTTTGTTTGTTTGTCTGTTTGTTTGTTTGTTTGTTTGTTTGTTTGTTTGTTTGTTTGTTTGTTTGTTTGTTTGTTTGTTTGTTTGTTTGTTTGTTTGTTTGTTTGTTTGTTTGTTTGTTTGTTTGTTTGTTTGTTTGTTTGTTTGTTTGTTTGTTTGTTTGTTTGTTTGTTTGTTTGTTTGTTTGTTTGTTTGTTTGTCTGTTTGTTTGTTTGTTTGTTTGTTTGTTTGTTTGTTTGTCTGTTTGTTTGTTTGTTTGTTTGTTTGTTTGTTTGTTTGTTTGTTTGTTTGTTTGTTTGTTTGTTTGTTTGTTTGTTTGTTTGTTTGTTTGTTTGTTTGTTTGTTTGTTTGTTTGTTTGTTTGTTTGTTTGTTTGTTTGTTTGTTTGTTTGTTTGTTTGTTTGTCTGTTTGTTTGTC
The DNA here is from genome assembly GCF_026151205.1 of Bolinopsis microptera. NCBI lineage: Eukaryota > Metazoa > Ctenophora > Tentaculata > Lobata > Bolinopsidae > Bolinopsis > Bolinopsis microptera. Next base: position 10,679,046 of record NC_087077.1, read on the forward strand.
TGCTTGTTTGTCTGTTTGTTTGTTTGTCTGTTTGTTTGTCTGCTTGTTTGTCTGTTTGTCTGTTTGTCTGTTTGTCTGTTTGTCTGTTTGTTTGTCTGTTTGTATGTTTGTCTGTTTGTCTGTTTGTCTGTTTGTCTGTTTGTCTGTTTGTCTGTTTGTCTGTTTGTCTGTTTGTCTGTTTGTCTGTTTGTCTGTTTGTCTGTTTGTCTGTTTGTTTGTTTGTCTGTTTGTCTGTTTGTCTGTTTGTCTGTTTGTCTGTTTGTCTGTTTGTCTGTTTGTCTGTTTGTTTGTTTGTCTGTGTGTCTGTTTGTCTGTTTGTCTGTTTGTCTGTTTGTCTGTTTGTCTGTTTGTCTGTTTGTCTGTTTGTCTGTTTGTCTGTTTGTCTGTTTGTCTGTTTGTCTGTTTGTCTGTTTGTCTGTTTGTCTGTTTGTCTGTTTGTCTGTTTGTCTGTTTGTCTGTTTGTCTGTTTGTCTGTTTGTCTGTTTGTCTGTTTGTCTGTTTGTCTGTTTGTCTGTTTGTCTGTTTGTCTGTTTGTCTGTTTGTCTGTTTGTCTGTTTGTCTGTTTGTCTGTTTGTCTGTTTGTCTGTTTGTCTGTTTGTCTGTTTGTCTGTTTGTCTGTTTGTCTGTTTGTCTGTTTGTCTGTTTGTCTGTTTGTCTGTTTGTCTGTTTGTCTGTTTGTCTGTTTGTCTGTTTGTCTGTTTGTCTGTTTGTCCCTGCTCACAAGCTTTGCGTATGAAATCTTAAGTCCCACTTGTTCCTTTCGATGAAACTGATGGCCCGCTCATCGTTGGTACCATTTTAATGAATACAGCGCCACCAAATCCTTTTAACCTCATAAAGTATCAAACACAAACTACAAACTTAACGTACATGTTACCACTCCCCAAAAAGTTTATGACGAAATGGTCGACCAATCAACCGGATCGATCCTAAGAGCAACTAACTAGAAAATCATTAATGTGGATCGTTCATTCCGTTTCGTCTCAATTACAATAGATCAAAGACACGATTGCTTACGATAAAATCTAAACAAAATTTGCGTTCGTTTACTTTCCGAGTGTTAATTTAAAATGTTTAATATTTATTTCGGTTCGTTTGTTGAGAAGAGTTGCACATTGTGAAAATTTAAATCATTAAACCTGGTCTAACTTGCCGCTTGACTGATCATATATCATCCGATCTACCGATGGTATTTTATTAATAAAAATGTTTGAATTTTAATTAAATTTGCTCGAAAGTTCACAGAGATCTCATAGTTCTCTTATTTTTATAAATATATTTATAAATAGTGCTGTCTTACTTAATTCAACTAGTTAAAAGTACGGATATTTAATAAAATCGTGCGTAATAGATGTGTTTAAAGAATTCTGTAAAAATTTCTAGAATACAACTGCGAAGTTTTTATTTTATCTCTTTCTTTTATAGTAAAGAATAAAATCGTCATCATATTTTCAGCATGTAAGAGTGTAAGAAACAAATATGTGCTGATGTGCTTTAAACTGAGTCACATCGTCCTGCTATCTGCTATCAGCATCAGTTAATTATCTCAAGTGCTGAGGAGAGTCAGCTGATAGCCCGGCAGTGTAACCTTAAGAAGCCTGACCACTGACTCACTGAGGGTATAGGCATTAGGGTAAACAACTTTTTGGGACTAGGGTTAGGGTTACAAGGTTAGGAGCCCTGAAGTCTTTCTTAACCCTAAACGGTTCTCTAATCTCTACCCTAGTGTCTACCCTTGTCATCACGTGGTTGGGCTGATTGGAAACTGCCGATATAGAACCGTTCAATAACCGGCTACTATTCATATCAGAATACATTAAAACGGCGGTTATAATTAACCGAAGCTGAAAGTTGAAACGCAGCCAATAATATTTTAAATACAGCCAGAATTACACGACCACCGAATTATAAACCAGCGTTTCTGTACATCATATAAACAGGATTAAACAAATGCGGGATTATAGATGCCGGACGAATGAAGTGCTAACTAAATTGGGACGCAAAACCTCATTCTGAGGTCTTTATATTATAATGAACTTGGAGGTCAGGGTCATCCGAAATTAAAATGCTCCGATTATGTGTCTATAAATCAAATACAGAGGCAGGAGATTGCGACTTTGTACAGTTTTTACTTTGTATTTGGTTCCCCAAAACTGTTCAACAAAGTCTTACCTTATCGGACCTTATTTGGACGGACATTACTTGAACGGACATAATTATGAACGGACATTAATATGAACGCTAGAAGGCAATCAAAACCATCAAAAATCCGAATTTTTTTCATCTTTTTTTAAACGTTTTTTTAATTTTAGCAAATGATTTTTAAATCCATTTTTCATACAGTAAGCAAAAAAAGCAGTCTTTAATCAGTAAACGTGTTAAAATATGTGTACATGATTGATTATATGTATTGTCTAATATCACATATCATCTTCATCAAATGGGTTTTCGTGCATTAAATATTCCATGCTTAAAGCATCAGTAATACTACCTCGGTCCTGCATTTCAGTGCAAACTTTTACACAAGTAGGTTAACCTTAACGTGGAGCTTTCCCAGCACTTATCTGTTTCATTACCTCCCCTGAGTACTATGAACTATAACAACGTCGGACAATGTCCTTGGCAACACGATTTACCGTAATATCTAGAGGCTGAAATGTGAAACAAGTTAGTCATGTTGGCGGGGACTAGCTTATGAACTATGTTGTTGAGTGCCATAATTTCGTTGACTTTTTCTGTCAAGTGACCCTTGAAAACATCATATACTAGAAAAGTTTTCTGTGCCTCCGGCAGACCAATTGGCGAACCTTTCCGGCGGAATGAACTAAACACTTACTTACAAGTATCACAAAACATGTTACTGAGGTCTAGGAATTCGTCGTATCTTGAACTTGGAAGATGTGGTCAGCATAGATTATAAATCGTTTGATGAAGACTATAAAAATATATGCGAATTCTATGAATTTATAAAGTTTTCAGTTGGTATCCCTAAACTGAATCACACGTACGACAACGTAAAATGATTGAAACCTACTCAAGTGGGGACATGATCATCATAACTCATAAGAATAGGGGGCGGGTTACAAAGACTAACAATATGACTCAAAAGACACCTACACTCTACAGTACTGTATTAACATTTCACAATCTCTCCAAAGACAGTGCGGCCAATATCAAACGCGAATCTCAAAACCTAGTTAAAATCTTTTTTGGCAGCAAATCAATCACTAGGCTTAATTGTGGCGAAGAAACTGTTCAACGCAGTCTTTAATTGTGATGTTTTAAAGATGGTCTGCTCTTTGAGAGCCGGCAAATCACGTATAAAACATGCACTCATCAACTCGTGAGAAATGAGGTAAAAGTAAACTCTGAATGTACTGCAAACTTCTAAGAAACCCGCACGAAACTTCATATTCAAATTAGTTACAATATTTTACATAACATCACAGCTGATTCAATTCATATTTCATTAAAATCGCAGTGTTCAAATTTAGTTCAGCTTGTGTTAAGTGGAGAATTGTTTATAATTGTTATTAACTTTTTAACACTCTGACTTTGTCATTGTTCAAATTGAAAGTGGTACCTGGCTCCGATCGTGATTGCAAGCAAAAAAACACAGTGTGAAATTGTATTGAGTAATTGATAACTGAAGCTTAGTGAGTTGAACTTGAAGTTTGTTAACTAGAGCTCAAGCTTATACTCTTTTAATTACTTCTTAACGTCTTAATGAACGTCATTACTTTATTACACGGAGTGCACTGTTATAGGAAGTCGATAAGTACTTAAACAGTTTGATTTGTTATTTTTATATTAGCAATCATGAATATGCCAAATTGTATACCGAAAAACCACCAAGTCAACAGCATATGGGCATGGCTTACGAGTACATTTGCACAAGTAAACATATTTATGAGGGTTTTTGTGACCAAAGAAGCATTATAAAGTCAAGAAATAAAGACGAGCATCATTCTAAGACTAAAAATGTTTATTAAACGAATCTTTACGACTATAAAGTCTCAAAATAGGTTTAATATAAAATACTCAACATATCTCCAAGACGTAGTGTGATATGAGTATGAGCCTTTGTTTTACGATGATGATCAAATAATGTCCGTGACATGTTCTCCATGCGACAAGCCCTAGCTAATCAGTAAATGCACCACTATTCGAGTCTTGCATTCGCACGTGACCGTAAAACCGCGTGTCACATGACGTCCCGTGGGCGTGAAGACGCGCGCCACGTGAGCACTGACCACCATGCGGTGAGGACACGTGTTGGCCTTGAAGCTGTGACTTGAAATGCGGTATATCTGACCGAAGATCCCCCGTAACTTCTTTTACATCCAGACAAAATTAAAGATTAATTATGGATCACGTGTTCCGTCCACGTGATATATGGCACGTCGACTTAGCTGGAATTAATGTCAGCGCAGTGTAGCACGTCAAGTGAGGGTCACGTGCTAGGGACTATGTCTGCTCTTCATCTCTACATTTAATGAGTTGGATGTCATGCAATATTTCAGCCACTACGACCGTATGGCCTCCTGCTTGAGTTTAGAAACTCCATAGGAGTGATCATGGGATCAAGTTTTTATGCCCTATTTTAAAGAAAAAGTGTCATATAATTATATCACAAGATTGTCGTATCACAGGATTTGTTCTATCTTCAAAGTCTGGGACAAAAAATTGAGTATAACATGTACAGTGCCAACTTTTTGACCAGCGAAAAGTTGGTAATGTACATGTTAACCGCGCTTAATATGCACAATTTTACTGCAAGCTCCTCTCTCGTTCAACTTCAATAGTGCACAAAGTGCCAGATACGCGCATTTTTGGCAAGTGGTTAAATACAAGTAGCTTCTTAACGAGCCAGAAGTAAGATTAATAGATAAGCAAATGGAATCTACTATCTTGCCTGTAGGAGTGTAGGCTGTTAAGGCTTAAACTTTTATAATTCTGAACATAATATTATGTAAATAGAAGATGCGGCTGAGTAAGAGGTTCAATAATAATTATATTTATCGAGCGGAAAATCCTAGTCGCCAAAAATTCGTAACAACATTTGTAACAACATTCCGACATTCTTAACAACATTCGTAACAATATTCCGACATTCGTAACAACATTGGTAACAACATTTGTAACAACACTCGTAACAATATTCTTCACTTGCTTGATCCAATAACAAACACTTCGGACGAAGCCACAGCCGTTTATCCACAGTTCGACACGGCTGGATTCATGTGTAATCAGAAACCTAAAACGAAACGGGTCTTCACAAGAGATCACATTAATAAAATGGAGTAAAAAAGATAATGAACTATCAACCCCTACGTTAATTAATTCTATTTCAATAGTGCAAATAAAGAGCATGATCCCATTTTGTTTATTAGCCCGTAGGACAAGGAGCATGTTTGTTTACTAAGCATCGATTTTAAATTCGATAAACTAAAATCAAATGCGGTTAACTGCTCCCTGATATGAAATTTTCTACTAAATTGAATTTTCTAGGTTACATAATAATGTTCGAGTGTTATTATAATACGCCCTCAAAAACAAGTTTTCACGTACTAACGGACTACAAGTACAACGGTGTTTCTGACAGTCTGCAGTTTCATGGGTGAATGATGAATCGAGAACATAATTACCTGGAAATAACCATAATTTTACAAGACTCATACTTATCATACTTAATTTCGCAGATAAAATATATTCTATTGTATTCCTATATCGGACTCATTTGCCTATACTACGTGATACTTCAATTTCATGACACAATATTTCAGAGATTCAAACTACAAATTTCAAAAAACGATGAGACGATCTACACAGCACAACTCTCTTGTTGCGGTAAATTGAACAATAGATACAATCTTTAATTAAAAGATTTGCAATCCTGGCTTTGTGTCTTTAGCCACATTTCAAGTATCACTTGTGTCAGTATTACTATTAAGCAACTTTAAGTTGATATTAAAACTATTATCAACAGCTAAAGGAGGAGCTGCAAACATAAAACTGATATCTTCGAAAATATAACGCAGTGTCTAATGTCTAACATGTTACATGTCTACGGCTACCTTATTCGTTAATATTATGGCGGTTAAAAAGTTAAGTTACCATAAATGGGATTTTTTTACTGTCTATGACAATCGCTCAATGGGCTTCTCAGTTGAGGTGATGAATGAGAGGGCTTGCAGGAAATTATTTAGTTGTTTCTGTTTTTGAACATTCCCTTTTTAAATCTCAATAACATAGTCGCTGAATGTCGCTTATTTCAAGAAAATTGGACGATAGAAAAGTCTTAAAACTCGAAACATTTAGTACATCATTCGGTAGCTATGTTGAAATGTTGCTGTAAATGTGAACAATAACGGGTAACAGTGGAACCAGCAAGGATTCAGCGAGCATCATGGAATTAAGACATGTCAGTAGACAGAATAGATATTAACCGAGGGTAGGTCTGTAGTGTCAACAGGAGCAGGCTCAGGTGGGATGAAATTGTAAATATTAAGATGGAAAATAATTTTCTCCTTCTCTTTGTTAATACATTATGTTTTCCGTATGTTATTCTGGAATGCTCATCCCTTGGAGATATTATCGTGATTGTAATTTATGGACACTCCAAAATCCAAATAGAGAAGATGACGGCGAACAAAAAATGTAGTCACTAACAGATAGTTGAGGAGGGTGGCTCTAAGGTTCCTATCGTAGTGTTAAAATATCAGTGCATTGCTTCCCAATTTCTATATATTATGTTGGACTCTAATTAGGTCAGGGTTAGGCCTAGGGTTAAGGTTAGGGTTAAGGTTAGGGTTAAGGTTAGGGTTAAGGTTAGGGTTAAGGTTAGGGTTAAGGTTAGGGTTAAGGTTAGGGTTAAGGTTAGGGTTAAGGTTAGGGTTAAGGTTAGGGTTAAGGTTAGGGTTAAGGTTAGGGTTAAGGTTAGGGTTAAGGTTAGGGTTAAGGTTAGGGTTAAGGTTAGGGTTAAGGTTAGGGTTAAGGTTAGGGTTAAGGTTAGGGTTAAGGTTAGGGTTAAGGTTAGGGTTAAGGTTAGGGTTAAGGTTAGGGTTAAGGTTAGGGTTAAGGTTAGGGTTAAGGTTAGGGTTAAGGTTAGGGTTAAGGTTAGGGTTAAGGTTAGGGTTAAGGTTAGGGTTAAGGTTAGGGTTAAGGTTAGGGTTAAGGTTAGGGTTAAGGTTAGGGTTAAGGTTAGGGTTAAGGTTAGGGTTAAGGTTAGGGTTAAGGTTAGGGTTAAGGTTAGGGTTAAGGTTAGGGTTAAGGTTAGGGTTAGGGTTAGGCAATCAAAGTAACAGGGCTTGTTAGAGAGAAGAAGAAAAAAAGAAAAAGAAGAAAAGGTAGACATGATATAGTATATAAACAAGAGCTGCATTCGAAAATTTGCATGTGATCTTTAGATTTACAGTGACGATTTTGGTGAAGTTGACATTTAAAAGTTGACGAGGTAAACTGATTTAGTTTCACCAGAGCTTAGCCCGGCCTATTTAAACAAGGAATCAGAGCTTGACCGGGATACCGGTCGGGATTTGGCGTTTTTGTCCCGGTCCCGGTCCCGGCCGGGATTACCGTTTTGGTCGGGATATTAGCCGGGATTTTCAAAACAGAATTTGATCTTTTTAATCCAATTTAGCTTCAAATTCGTATTTTATAACTTTGACTTAGACAAATGAAACGACTGTTAAGAATTGAACTAATCGAAATGAAAATTGAAACTCGAAGGATTGATTAGATTTCAGGCTCATCTTCATGATCATTCGAAGATATAACGATGTTGATATCAATGTTGTCATCCTCTGCTTCTCTTAGTTCTCTTGCAGGAGAAGGTTGCTTTATACGAAGGTTGCTTAAAATGTTCCATTTCAACATAGAAATATCGTGAAAATCCTGGTCCCGGTCCCGGCCGGGACCAGGATTTTAAGAATTTTAAGAATCTGTAATGGGATTACGTATAAATGATCGTTTCTTTCTTTTTGTGAGATATTTTCTATCTCAATTTCAATCCCAGTAACCAAGTATTGCTCATTTGGAGGACAATTGGAGGACAGAAAATCCTAATACTCTAACCATTTAGTGCATCATTCGATGACTGGACTACGTTGAAATTTTGCTGTAAACGTGAACAATATCAACGGGCAACAGCGCATCCAGCTGATTCAGCGAGCATCATGGAATTAAGACATGTCAGTAGACAGAATAGATATTGACCGAGGATGGGTCCGCAGCGTCAACTGGAGCAGTCTCAGGTGGGGATGTAAATTTTGAAATGAGAAATAATTCTATCCCTCTCTTCGTTAATACATGATGTCTTTTTCCGTATTTTTTTCTGGAATACTCACCATTGGGAATATTAATTTGTGATTGTAATTTATTGAAACTTCGAAATTGTAAATAGAGAAGATGACGACAAATAAAAATTGGAGTTACTAAAGGATAGTTCAGTGTTTTAAAAGGATCCTGACCAGGAGGAAGGGCAGACTTCCGATCGGGAATTTTTCGAGGAGGTGGCTCGAAAGCTCCTATCGCCATGTTATTTCCATATGAAATACCTTATCGGAACTTATTTGAACGGACATTAATTGAACGCTGGAGGTCCTAGCGTTCATCTTAGTGCCTGTTCAAATAAAGTCCGTCCGTTTAAGGTCCGTCCAAGTTAAAGTCCGTTGAATTTTTTTCCAAAATTATTCCACTGCGAACTCATGTCTACTAGGATATGATAACTTTTTAATGTCAGTCAATTTTAATTTCTGTCATTGGAATAAACTATATCATTGGATCAATGAAAAACAAGTTATTATCAAATTTAAATATTCTTAGTATCGCATTATGGCATGATCACTTTTTTGATCTTCGGCTTCCTGATCGTTCACTTCTTCGGAATAACTAAATTTACACTGAAATGCAGGACCGAGGTGGTCCAACAAAAAATTGTTTTCAAAAAGTGGGTATCACTGCAGATGCTTTAAGCATGAAATATTTAATGCACGATAACCCATTTGACGAAAATTATTTTTGATATGTTCATCAAATCTAGTCATATTTCGTATCTGTTGTTTTTAAACAACTTTCATAATCATAGACACTGACATGTGACAAATATTTTGACATTTTTACTGCTTAACAACTGCTTTTCTTGCTTATTGTATGAAAAATTGATTTACAAATAATCTGCTAAAATTTTAAAAACGCCAAAAAAAAGATGAACAAATTTGGATTTGTGATGATTTTGAATGCCGTCGAGCGTTTATTTTAATGTCTGTTCATAATTATGTCTGTTCATTTAATGTCAGGTCAAATAAGGTCCGATAAGGTAGTACAATGGGGGTTCACCCTAAATTTTGTGTGGAACTTGTTATCGAGATAGTAGTTGACCAACAAACTAAGACCAGAGACCTGTGAGGGCTGTGACCGAACTTTAATACTTTCTACTAATTATATGAATAGCTAGTAGTATATAGTCATTATAGTGGTCTCTTGAACCTTTAATCCGGATTGCAATTTGAGCATAAAAGTACAAACATATCATATTGTTGCTTTTCAATTTTCAACTGATTATCGTCGCGTTGTTATTATTATTTTATTCTATTGTTAGTGAATCAAGAACAACAATATACAATGATGCGGTTAATCTTGCTGCTGTTCCTTCTCTTCATCGAGAATACTGTCGAGTACTTTAAAGTTGATGAAGGTAAGATCACGATAGATTAAATATTTCACAAATCTCTTTATTTGTAGCAGTTCAATTAAATTTGTGAAATGATATTGCAGTCATAATAAACTACCAAACCAGTACAGGCATAGATAAGGCAACGATCATAGAGTAATTGACACCTTAAGCTCTTAAGGCCAATAAGTTTTGTTCACGATAAATTTGATTACAAAAATAATTTTGGTTACCACAATTTTAGTCACAAATTTCGCAAATGTTTAGTCTACAACAATTTTAAACACATTTTCGACTTTTCGAGACCATTTTCCAATCCATATTTTATTTTATTTTTCCATTATTTAGCTAGTTTTCTTTTCGATCTCGCACTCAAAGTCAGGCATGTTGATTAAATGATTTGTTGCAATTTTCCTGATGTGAAAAGGAAGTAAGAGATTGTGAAAGCATAAAAGCAGTGGATTACACGTGTAATGGTAAAAGTAGTTCAGCAGTAGAAACGGTGATGTCATTATATTAATAATAAACAATGTAAGCTCAATAATATTCATGTCATATATGCTCATTGCTCTACTGAAATTTTGGTCTGCTTTTAAATTAGTCGCCGAAAAATGTAGACTAAATTTGTCGTTAAATTAAGGTATTAGATAATATTTTACTCATAATATTTACCAGCTGATGTGTACTGTAAACTGCTATTGAATATTCACGTGGTCACAACCTCAGGCTGGATAGCAGTACAACGTAATGTGTATATCGACTTTTATCTGGAGAAGTATTCTCTTAACATAACGACTGATAGTACGCCAGGGAGTAACGATTATGTGTATGTGGATCTCTACACCTCACAGGGAGACATAGTAGGAGGACTCTACCTCCGCTTCTACTCTACTCCTAAGTACGGTATCGGGAACTGCAGGAGCTACACTAACTTCCCCACTAACCTGCCATCTGCTAATGAGAAGGTATGGAGGATAACCTTAACTAGAATCTCAGGTATCAGACTAGTGGTACACTGTAACGAGGTGGAGGTGGTCAACACCCTGATGTCAGACTCAACGTGTGATAACAGTGACTGGAGCACAAGGTGGAGCGGAGAAGTTGCAAAGATAATGTTCACTTCCTCTGAAACTGCGTCTGACTACTACCAACCTCAACCAGGTAATTGAGTATTTTGAAGATTTAAAATATAAGATGCTATTAAGTTAAATTTCCATTGCAATACGTACATATTATTACATATTTGTGAACCTTGTAATTGTATACAGTAATAGTATTAATTTTTAATCGATATATTCGAGCCCTGTATGAGAAATCTAAAATATATGAACCTATTCATATTATCAAGGATGTACTGGACTGAAAGCTGAGTGGACAAGTACTATTGAGACAGCAGCTAAGTTTCCAGTAGACCCAGGAGCCGTCGTGAAGATAACTTGTTCTGACTCTGGAGCTCTCAACAGAGGGAGCAGCGAAGTGACTTGCACAGCTGGGACCGTCTTCACTTACTTTAAAGAACCTTGTTGTCTAGGCCTTGGTAAATTTTAAAGTAGAATAATTTCAAGGATAATTTCAAGGAGATACCACATCAATTATCAATAGGCCGCTTGTTTAAGTGTTTAGCGACTAAATATGTGGTTTAAAAGGATTACATAGACTTGTAACAAGAAATGCAGCCGCATTTCTAATGTGAATGGTCTCATACTAAATTATTATATTCCATAATATTGATTATGAAAATTACTTCTATTTCCATGCAGACATGCAAACATGGATCTGTTTGCTACGTGTTGCATGTCTCTCTTGCGCAAGCGAGGCGTTCGCGCCGGCTAAAAGTTGCATATTCCTATTGCGAACGCGAACCTTATTGGGCGGCAGTCAGCCTCACCTGTCACTCCGCCATATCTTCGATCGTAAAAAAACAATAAAGCCTGTGGTGCCCAGGTAAGCTTAACTCAGATATCAATTAAAATACAACAAGTATACGTGTCATATACATACCTGCTTTATTAGGAGGTGCACGATAAAAATAAACTTGCTCGGATTTTAAAAATTTTTGTACCAGTGTTTTCTAGAGACTGTGAGAATTTTCACAATACCAAATTTGTCATACCTTTTTGGAAAGATCAGTGAATTTCGCCTAAGTGCCATATTTGATGGTGCGCGGCTTTTGAAGCAAAAGTAGCTGTAAAAGTCGCGTAATTTGACCAAATTCGTCCAAATTTGACCATTTTTGTCGTATTATTCGGATTTATCTTCAGTTCCTTAAATGAGATCATTCTGAAAATTGGCGACGACCTTCCAATAGGGCTTTTACAACTGTCCGAAAAATTTGGTGGATATCGGAGTTGATATAGTGATCAAAATGGGGCAAAATACGCTGCTTTTAGCTGTAACATAATGTCTGTTAATTGGATATGCTTTAAATTTTTCGGACACTTTCCTTGTAAGTCTATGAGTAAGCTTACCAATTTTTGTTGCAATTGGAGGTCGGGAAGGATACTCAATATTTATTTGTTTGAAGAAAATTGTGCTGGCCGAAATTAGCGCTAAAAAACCATCCTACAGTCGGCACGCGCGGCTCACTGTCGATGGCGCACTACCTAGCTTTATTATTTTATTATCTAACACTTTCAATATTTATCTTGCAGGCTTGAAGCTTTTAGGTTGTGAGGATAACCTCGGCTTTTATTTGTAGTACTAGTTAAAACTTGAATTCAGGTATAGAAGTAGAACTTTGTAATGAAGCAGGCAAAAGTGCGCAGAGAGCAACGTGATGAACATTGAACAATGACTGGATGACCCCTCAACAACAGATTAATTAAGATAATTTTGTCTTCTCTTATAGAGTTATACTTATAAATAGTGGTATCACAGTGTACTATAGCAATGTGTATCGGTAATAACAAGATTGTACGTCCAGTTGCTCACAACAGTTGTCCTTTGGCCATGCTTCTTATTTCATCGCTTGGGGTGAATAAATGCACTTTTTAAATTTATGCACATTTAATCTGCCCTGTTCCGTCACATTTTCAGTATACAAAGATATAAGGGACCCATGATGAGTGATGATGAAGCTATAACCTGCTAAAACCGCTCACAGTCACAAGTTCCTGATACTAGATAGGAACGAAGATAGGTAAGCCAGTTTATTCAATAAGTTAATAAGTACAGTGAGACAATTACGCTTGATTGGAATTCGCACATTATGATTTTGCACTATACACTAATTACACTATTATAAACGTCTGGCTATAGTAATATTTTACTGTTGATAGTTTTTTAGTGGTTTCACTATTGACTTATGACTTATCTAAGTTATACTTTCAGGGAAGCGAGATTCGAGGCGAGCACACAACGAGAAGCAGAACAAAGGACTGCTAAGAAATTACTCTCCTTCATCTGATATCGCCCTAAATTGCTTCCATCTAATGAGGTTAATATTTCATTTATCAAAGGTTCAGTCCCAATCTTTCATATTAATAATGTTTATTTTTTCTACTATACATCATATTGCTATTCTCATAGTGGGGCCTGCAAATACTGCAACAAATACTGAATTTACCATCATAAGCTTTTTACAACTTAATTACTGAATAATCGATATCTTCGTGTTTCAGAGCACCAATCTTGGTGGTCACACTTTTGACCGCGGTAGTTGCCAATTTAGAAGATCTTGAAGCTGCGAACGCGAAATCCGATACATTTTTCACCTCAAACGTTTCTATGCAAGCTATATTTCATAAGATTGTAAATTTAATTGTGGACTGTGGTGTAAGGTATTCACTAGTCAGTGAAGGTTTAACGTTTGAACCTCTCAGAGCTGTTGAGTGTTGAAAGCATTAAACACCAAGACTACAGTCTACCAGAAACAAGAGTAATGTGCAAAGTTTGGCCATATTTAAGCGACTACATCCAAGTATTAGTAACAGCAAACAGGAAACCACTGTAGTTGTACAAGGAGTTCTAGCAATCGTTTCGAAATCTTTTATGAATTACCTTTCTTTGCAATAATTTCTCCTATAATTCAATGAACAAATTTTAAAATTCGTAGACTCTAGCAGTAGCAATCTAGTAATAAATATTTCAATCCCCAGGATATTTCTCGAAGAAACAAGGAACGAATGTGTGCACATCGGTCACAGGAGGGCCAAAGTGCAAATAAACTGCTGCTAACTGCTGCTAACTGCTGCTCACTGCTGTTAGCAGCAGTTAGCAGCAGTTAGCAGAAGTTTCTTTGCACTAATTTGGCCCTCCTGTGCGGTCGAAATCCACCGGTCAAAATGTAGGTAAATTTGCTAGTTTGTCCATGGCCACAGGGCGATTCAAATAAGATTAGAGTTTTCTCCCACAAAGGGCGATTCAAATAAGATTAGAGTTTTCTCCCACAAAAGTTTGTAATTCTCTTTCATTTATCCATTACTTTTAAATAACTATCTGGAGAATATAAAAAAGTGAAAAAAAATTGGTAGCTAATTGTTTCAATCCAAATTTCGACCGGTGCATATCGACTGATGTGCACATAACCGCGTGAGACGAAGGACACAGAGTTTACTTATAATGGGTGGAAAGTAACACACACCTCAGGAAGGTAAATATAATAATTTAGATGAGACAACAACACTTGACTGAGATCACCAAAGAATAATATTCGTCAGGATTCTATCAAACAATTAACCTGATTAGCCAGATCATCACCTAAAATCTCATTTCTTGTCTAATTAGTATCATTATTCATCATTTCACAGCAGCTACATTTGCATGAGGCAAGATGCACTTGAAGTGAGAGAATTCATTGATCATGAACCTTTTCCATATCTTCTCCGGGATCAGGTCATTTAAATTAACCATAACTTTAACCAAACCCCCTACTCCCCCAATTTTCTGATCATGTTTCCAATGAGTCGTACTTCTAGTACAATTCTAAATTGCAACTGGCCTGATAATTATGTTATTATGCTGAATTATGAAAATATATAAATATATGATCCACAATGACGATTTATTTCTAAATAAACGTAATAAGAAATAAGTTCGTTTTATGACACCCATTTTAAATGCAGCCCTTTACCGACAAGTTCTCATTTTAGAGTTGAAGTCAGTAGTGAACGGTACCCAAACTGAGCCGAGGTAAAAAAAGCTTTAGCCTACCGACTACCGAGTAGCGACACATTTTTAACGTAAGTTTGCACTTAACACTTTAACATATATATTTTATCATTATCTTGACTATGCTTATATAACAAAAAAAACATCGAAATAAAGACATTGCACAAATTCATGGCGTTCTTTAGTATTACAAATAATAGTGATATAAAAATAAATGAATAAATATGATATTAGATAATAATGATAACTGGTTATTTCAGACCAGAAAGATGGGCAGACAACGGTAGAATGTTTGAGTAACAGTTCGAGGCTCGTAAAGAAAACCAACTACAAAAATTGACACTACACTTTGAAGTATTATAATAGTAGGTGAGTGATGAGTTATTAACCAATCAAACGCATTTAATGGCCGATTTTCGCAACATTTTAAGATTTAAGTAATTTTGCTGATAGTATGAACCAAGGTTATAGTGACTTAATATTTCAACCTTTGCCTCAGAACAGCTGTTAGAGAGCAAACTGCAAAGACGGAGTTCCACCATTCAACAATCAGACCATCTGAATTCCTCATCTCGCTAATATGCATCAGCTTTACAAGAAAACCAAAAGGATGTATTCAATCAAAGTGAGTTTTGAAAAATAACGAACCAAGGGAAAATGAACTCCTAATGACTAATATAAACAAATGCAGATGCACAGAATTAAAGAATTAATTCATGAATTCATTTCCTGTGATGATTTTCTGTATGTATGTTTTACTTTTAACGTGTTCCGTTGGACTCGGGAATTAACAGTGTACTCTATACCGTTACAAATACATGCACACTCTTGGACTTAAATTTTATTATTTCAGACCCTCGGCAGGAGCCAGGAGACGATATGATCATATTTGCAAACAGACAACAGCTTACTTGAGGTCCTCAGGAGTCAAGCTTTTGTGTTCAACACAATTGAAGATACACCGATTGAAGATATGGCGGAAGCGCGGCCCAATAAACAACAGCAGGTATAGCATGCAGTTTTGTATCTTAAAGACACGTATCTCACTGTCCCAGCAAAAGACGTTGCTATCGTATTATCAAAAACAGTGACCAGCTCAACACTAACTGCAGTAACATATAAATATTGTAACGTAGTAGAAAAACTTTCGGACTATCTGCGAAATTTATTTTATCAATTCTGATGCTCCTCATGTTAGACAGTGCAGAACGAATAAATTGATAGAAGACTCGAACTTATAATTTAAATTATCTCAATTATAAAATAAAACGTTTATTAAAATCGGGATGCCTTCATATTTCCAAGCCTCGCTTTCATATTTTAAAATAATGTTTTCCTTTAATGAGTTCCTTGTCCCCTCTAACGACTTACAATCTTAATATCTTATATGTTGAATAAATCTTCGAGCAATGATCATCAGTTAAAACATACATGCTATACTCGTATTTAAATTATTATATTCGATTTTTTTTCTCTTTCGTGAAATTTTAACGCGGCTAATTTTTAAGATTTTATTTTTATAGCTTTCTCTCAATTTTTAGAGTTCTGATCGTCTTTATGAATAGTTGTATGACCAAGACGAGTGTTCTCCTTGGTCATTTCATGTTCAATTCCTGTTTTATTTCTGTTTAATTCTGGTTTACTATACCGATTTCTGATATATAATTCTAATATAATGTTATTACAAATTGTAGTTTAAATCTCATTGAGTTAATGAAACCCGTTGTTGTCTTATTTGATACGAAATGAATATTTGTGTTAATGCTTTGCATTTGTGTTGATGCTTTGCTCCTTTAAGGAGAGAATTTAAAGACCTTTCTATTAATATTACATGAGCGGGGATCAGGTCAATATTATGTTTTTTCCAACAGCACAAGTATAGGTAACTACGCCAGGGAACAGCCTCCTAACTTTGAACCAAGCCATTTCTTATTTTAGGCTAAATACATAATGCGATTTAATTAATCTGTAAATTTGTTTCTTTTCTGATTTGCAAAAGCCTATCAGTCATTCTGTTTAACAATTGATATTACCCGATATTTACATTTATTTTTGACAATTTATTTCTGATGATATTTCGACAATAAATTATTTATAGGTTTCAATCCGGAAATGAATTTGTGTATCTATAATTTTTATTGAATTTATAATAGAAATCTTAATCTATCATTGCATGTCATAATAAGCTCAATTAAACATTGATAACTGCGATTCAAATTTATAAAACTCATTGCAATTGGAATTCAAGCAAAAGAATGTTTACTTTTGTTTCAAGCTGCAGCAAGTATTGATAGCTTCAAATCAAAGTTAACCAAGATCTGACACTACATTTTCTGTTTTCTTTTGAGAGGCTGAAGGATATTTTCTTCTTGAAACAACCTTCCTTTCAAAAGACAAAAGAATTAGTGTCAGAGCTTGGTTAAGTATCAATATATTTTTTGAAATTCAAGTGAACAAATGTTGGTTTCTTTTGTTTTGAGTTGCAGCAAGTATATATGTTGGGATAAGTTTAAGAACTTTGAACTAAGCTCTGAATTTTAACTTAGCCTCATATTATTAAAAAAATGAAACAAAGAATTATAATAAGATTCAGATAGAGTGCAGATAATTTATATATACATTTATATTAAAAACATTCAAATCATTATAATAATAAATTAAACTCGCGTATCTGAAAGCGGTTAATAAACATCCCTGCATTAAAAAAAAACAAACAAACAAATACAGCATGATAAGGGAGCTGATAAATAATATCCCTTCAATTAAATTAAGCAGATGGATTAGTGATCCATTAGTGTCGTTACAAAAATATACATCTCAAATGTCTCATGGCTAGAATTGTGCGGTTACCATGGTTACTGGGACGGTGTTTTGACGTGGCCGTGAGTCTGACTGTTTGAATGTTGGTTCTTGGTTGCGTGTTTCATCAAGTTAGCTTTTGTGGTCATCTTTAAATCCTGGAAGAAAAGATTTTTAGGAATGTGTTTTAATAGTTTTAAGACTGTAGAGATATAGTTTAAGATATTCAAATAATTTTGTCAGAGACATAAACATAAAGAATATTATATTTAAACCACTCTCACCTGTTGAAGTGGGGCTCCGATCTTGTGCTCCAGAAGCATGTGGTTGCCTGGCTGGAGTCCGATACAAGCTTTGATGATGTTTTCGATACACGACCTCTGTTTGAAGAGCGCGTTGACAACTGGTGTTCCAGCGGGGACTAAAGGTGCTTTCAACAAATAACTCAGGATAGAGAGAATGGAGTTGAATCGGCGAGATTCTGGTTCAGATTCTAGTTGGACCTGAAATATGAGAAGGGTAAGTTGAGGTGATGAGGTCGTTATTAATGGACGTAATATAAGCCCACAGTTATGACATATGGTAACGATGCGGGTGTAATTTTCTAGATTCATTACAATTTCAGCCGAGCGTATCGCGGTGCCTAATATTAACTCTATGAATTATGAATTCGGACTAATTCTAACTGAGTAATAATCATAACTGCTATAAAAAAAGAGCGTTAAGTATCTTAGTATGAAATGGGACTAACCGTGATTCTCTCGCAAAGTTCAGCCAAGATAACGAGATCAAGAATAAGTGGACTGGCGAGTAGAGAGTCCTCACAGGTGTTGTGGCACACAATTGTGTTCATTCCGTTCATGAAGATCTCGGAGATGTACTCGTCCAGAGCTCGTTTGGAGTCTGCAACGTAAGGCACGTATTTGATGACAACCTGCGGATAAAATTGGATTAGGATGTTAATTGGTCAAAGCATATTTTCTAAACACCAATTTTCAGTTGAAGGCCATGAAAGTCATAAAATTTAGATTAAATGAATAAAATAAAAGGGCTGAAATTGAAAAATATTTGCTGTAGTTCTTACCGTGTGGTCAGGTTTCTTTCCATCAGCATAAAGGATCTTATTGCTGTTAACCATATCATCAACAACATTGCTCTTGGAGATCTCCTTGGATCGGAACTGTTTGTGAGAGGAGAGGTTCTTTCCGTCATTGTTTCCCAGATGGTTGTAGCTCACGATAGAGACTGGCTTGATTCCAGCTCCTACCAGGAAATCTACCAACACACTCTTGTATTTGGTCTGTCCGGATTTGAAGTCGTCTCCGGCAATGTAGACTCCCTCCATCTCAGCGAGCTCGATAACTCCTGAAATTATATAAGTGTGAGTAGGAATTTAAAATGAAGTTGTCACTGTCTACACTAACTGCAGGCTGTTCATTTTGCAATTGTGACTGTAATTTGAGATATCGATCATATATTTCTTAACAGAAAACTGACACCACACCGAATCATCAAGTGATTATAACTCAGACTAACAGATATGAAGATCAGTAAACTGATAAAGTCTCAGTACCTGGAACAAAAGTGTTCTGTGGTGATCCGTTGATGTAAGTGCAACCCTCAAGGATGCTGGCCACAGCAAAGATGGTTGATGGTGACACCTCTTCTTCGTTGTTCTGGATTGAGTTCAGGAGCTCTTCAGCTGTCATGTTGAGTCCCTCTGTGATGTCACAGAATCGCTCAGTGTTAGCAGTCCAGAGGACAATTACCTGAAAATAATTTGTGTTAGCACCTCTTTTAGAATTATTAAAAGTTACCGAGATCTTCACATTGGTTTGGGGCTGAATTGGAATCGAAAACTTTGGATCCAGGAATGTGTTGATCAAAGTAAACGAAGTTTTGCAGACAAAAATATCAAAAATCTAAATTTCTAAAATACCTTGTCCAGATTTTTCTTCTCCTTGAAATCTTTGATATCATTTCTGATTTTCTGCATCATCTCCTGCTTAGTTCCACTAAGAACATTGTCTGCTCGGTCACTCTGAAACAAATTAATTAGATTTAAATCGACCAATAATACATTCTTAACCGCAACACCTGCCCATAATGAATGGTCATCAAGTAATATAACCTTCAAATGTCTCAATTTGCCCATTAGATATTTCGGAAGTAATAATACGTGACCCAGATTGGATTAATTTGGACAAAATCACTCAAAACTTCATGCTTATCTAAACTTAAAAGGCAGCTGCGCCCCGGGGTGTCGCCAGGTACAGGACGGGAATGTAAAAGAGGGCAGGTATTTATATGTTTCAGGAATTTGATAAAGGTCAGGCAGGTGCATTTGATCAAAAAACGGTTTCGTTCTAAAATGTTATCACTTATTTATCATTAAAATTCATTTACTGGAGGATTAGTTCTTGCGAATGGATAACTTTAAACCGATAATAACTTAATGAATTTATACCTGGTTGGCGGCGATAAAGTCAGAGCAGTAGATTGAGGGTCGTGGTACTATTTTCTCCATGTAGGGTCGGAGTTGTTTCTGGAGAGAATAATCCAGAACTCGGGCTCGGTCCATAGCATCGGCCAGGTTCATTGAGTTGATATCCCAGCCTAAGATGAAGAAAAGGGTTAAAATTGTTTAAAATAGGGTATTAGATAGGGTTCAATTAAATGTGGTCAGTAAATTATGCAAGTTTCATTTTAAAACGAGTAGGTACTTCATGATTTATTACGCTCATCGGAATTTTAAAACTGTTTCTCAAAATTAACAAGAAAATGAAGATCTGTACGGATGTAATATTTTGAGTGATACAAAAGATTGAAACAAAGAAACTTACCGTCAACTTCGATGTCATTAGGGTGCACCATTGGGACGAGATCGTTGAAAGGCACGTGCACTTCCTCCCCAATCGCATTAACACCGAGTCCTACAGTTCCTGCCTGGGTGATACTTCCGAAATAGTTGGGCTTCTTCTCTCCGTCCTTGGTGTTCCAACACAAGTTGAACTTGTTGGCCAGGATTCCCGCTGTGACGGTGGTTCCGTTGTTTCCGTTCAGTCCGACCAGCATCATTCCGAGTTTGGGTACACAGGTGTCTGTTTTGAAGACCATGGTGTTGGTTCGGGGTACTGCGGAGTAGCTGCCGTCACTGGAAGAGGGTTAGTGTTAGGTTTAGTGGTCCAGATCTATAGAATTTATGTTTTCAGAATACCATTTAAAAGTTGGACATGGAAATTTATTGATAAAGGCGTGAGAAATATCTATCAATTAATCAATTCAATTTATAGAAATCCTTATCTAATTTGTAAGCATATAACATACAATGAAATATTTTAAAAATAGTAAATTGTGACTGATTAAGGATTTAGTGATTAAATTTGCACTGAGTTCTAACCTGTTGGTGGTAACGGAGGTGGTGTTATATTCGTATCTTGACTCAATACAATCCTCGGAGTAGACAACATTTGGAGAGTGTACTTTGACAGACATGGTTGATTCGGTTGTTGGTTTGCGGTTGAGATAGCTAGAGGGTAGGACAACAGTTAGATTGAGTGAAGTAAAACCTTCCTAAAACGTTATGAAGTATGTATGAGAATCTGAATAGAAAATACAGTTTTGATGATTAAAGTAAATCAGTGAATGATTGAGGAAGTACTCAGTAGCGTACATCTTAGAAAATATTTCTTAGCTGTGGCTGAATATCGATAAAGAATAAGTTAGATAATAAAAAGTTTGAAGAGCAGAACGCATGAAGAAGCAGAGCGAATATCTAGTGCATGGAAGAGCTATATTGGATATCAGAATTAGTCAAGGTGATCGCATTATAAATGTAACGTAGCATGGAAATTTCAGTACGAAGCAGCAAAGCGATAAATGGAAGTGCTGTCAAGGAATGTTCAGATCAATAAATCTTAAAGCAATTAGACCGATGAAAAGCGATAATCGATATCCGAGATGTCACAAGAGAAAGTTGACACTATGAAGCCGTATAAACTGGAAACCAGTCTTGATTTAAGAGCATCTACAATTTCACTTGGGTCGCAAGATACCACAGTAAATTTTGCTGTTATAAATTTTGTAAATTTAAATAGCTCTACACACAGGTAGACTGAAATAGCTGAGACGAACTGGTTGAGTAGTGGCTAGCTATAATTCTGCAGTAAATCCGGTCGAGTAGTTAGCAGACAGAAATATCAACAATTAGATTGCGAGCTTACTAATAACTTTTGTAATGTTAGGAGTGAACCAATAGAATACAAGAGTGAACCAATAGAATACAAGAGTGAACCAATAGAATACAAGAAAAATATTATTGCCGAAGTTTTATATTCAGTTGGTATGTCAGAGTGTTAGCAACAATGATTATCAAGGAAAGTTAATGTCTAACGAGCAAATTGAGCCAAATTAAGTATTAACGGAAACTAGAAAAGTTCTGTGTCGAACAGAAAAGTTATATGAAGGGAAGGTAATCCCATGCTATCAAGAACAACCGGAGAGGAAAGCTGTATCCAGAGAGGACAGTAATTGTGTCCAAATACTCAAATAGTGAACTGAACTAACCTGTGTTGAGGGGGTCGTTATATACCCCCTCTCCCTTCCCACGATCACCCCATCTCTCTATCTCCACTCCTATATCAGACCACCATCATCTCCAACATCTGCAGACCAAAGAGAGTACATTTGTGTGAGCTAATCCCGCAATAAACTGTCAGCAGCAGTTAAATGAGGCGATATATAGCTGTGCTGCTCAGGCTGTGTGCTGATTGGATGATAGCGCCCACGTGGTAAACATGCACGTGGGATAAACGTGCGAGCATTGGACAATGAGTGCACGTGATAGTTGGCAGGATGGATTATTGGCGCATTGGTCAGTACAGTGCAACTACTAGACTGCAAATTAGGAAACTTTGTGAGTACCAAGTGCAGCTGTTCAACTATTACATGAGGTGATTGTATATATCTTGTTAAAATCACCTGTTTCAGCCAAATTTCGGCCAAATTTCACGGTGCGATCTTTCAGGGATCAGTTTTCTTGACGAGCTTGCTTTATGCTTGCTCAAAAAGTTAAAAGACGGCTGAAAATGATCGTGAAACTCGGATGCTATAAATATATCGCCTGATGTACAAAAGTCTCGCGATCAGAGAGAGAATTAGGAGAGTGCAGTATTGTGGCTTCAATTATCCCATATTGAGGGAAGGCTAGTAACATAGTGGTCTGATATTAGTATATAGCGAGTGGTTGGATATAGCATATACTTATATAATATATAGTATATATACGGTGCTGCACAATTGCTATCGGGTGATCAGTCTTGCTGAACAGCTGATGGGCATATGGAGAGATGTTTTACTAAAGTCTATTATAGTGATCACCATGATACTCCAATAGTGTTGCGAGTTTCGTAAATAATCGCCCTACTTTAACAGCGGAGATATTTTCATCTGTTACCATTCTAGAATGATCACCCTACTCAAAAGCTCAAATAGTGTTGCGACTTTTGTAAATGATCACCTTACTCAAATACCCTAATAGTGCTACGAATTTGATCACTGATCACTGCAACCTGCAGGGTTCGATCTAACCTATAATTGTGATCAAAAATATAAACTGCCGACTCTTTAAATCTAAATAATTATTGCCAACAAAAATCTGACCGGCACTTTTTCAACGGCACAATTTTTCCTTTGCACAATTTGCACATCATCAGTCAATCCACCTTTTCAGATATATTTATAGTCTGAACTGTTTGCTTATGACTTATATCAACTTAAGTTTAACACGACGGTCTTGTAGCTATATTTGCTTATATTTAGAGAGTCTCACTGAAAAATGTAAAAGACTTAAATCTTTATATAGCGGTCTTTTTGCAGCTTAGCCACTTCCCAAAGAAAATAAGTAACGCAGAATGCAGCTTTACTAGGGTTGCCAACCGATATTATCGGCGATAATTTCTCAAAAATCGTTATCGATTATCGCGATAATTTTTAAGAATTATCGCAATAATCCACCTATTTTTATTAGGGGAAAATGACCCAAAATGTAACATATTTTTCGAATCTGTATCTTTGTTTATAAAGTTAAACTCCAGTGCTAGGCGCTAGCATAATTTGCAGTGTGATGGTATGATGACGTGCTGTGTAGTGTGTATGTATTTGTCATTTGTGGACGTGAAACTTGAAATGTCGCATCTAGGAAAGTAGGTAGCTTGGAGATTGTATGGTCAGACGTTGTTATTGTTCTTTGTTGAAGCACGGAAGTCGGAAAGAAACTCATATTACAACGAGACTGCAAAAGCCGTTGGAGATCGCTGTGCAGTATGCTGGAGAGATATGACCGAATACCTGATGCAGTGAACTTAGGTTTGGATGACTTGGAGCAAGGCAATCTAAAACTGGATGCAGGAGAGACTGAGTTAGTTAAAGACATTACCAAGACTCACACACCGTTCAAGACAGCAACTGTGTTTTTGTGTAAAAGAGAAAGCAATCTCGCTCAAGCAGAAGTGATTGTTTACTTAATTGACAGCAAGCTAGAAGAGATATAATCGCAACTTGCTCTAACTCTTCTCGATAGACTACGTACACGATATGTAAAGAGAAAGATTAAACAACCTTAACTTTGTAATTGTGTGGCTGGTAAAGTTATACTCAGATCCCGGTATTCTAGATGCAGATGTAGAACAAGAATACAGACTGATCACGAAGTCAACCTTGATACGTAAGTCTAAGTCTCTGCACCAGCATGCAGTTGTTCAAGCAGAAAGAGACAAACAGCGATGTAGATAGCAGCGCAAGTAATCCGACAACATGTCCTCAGGACTCATTTAAGCGACTTCCACAAGTACAGATTCCGATCATATCCCGCTGGCAACACTAAAAGAATTATCTGACCTATTTAAGGGCAGCGATTCGACTACGGTAGCAAGGATATAATTTAATCTTGCTCGGGAAATTGGTCTATTCACAACTAACAGGCAGGAAAATGACACTTTCAAGTTCAAATTTTACCAATATCAATTTTATTAAAGATTTGTCATGACTCGATGCTTCATTTTTGAAAATTAAATTCAATTAATTATAATTGCTACATGGCTATGTCATTTTATAACTATATTAATATAATAATGATCGTGTTCACATGTGGACATGATCACTATACGGCCACATTTTAAACAACGATTTATAAATAATATTCTGTAATTCAAATTACCTAATCATGCCACAATGACATATCATTAACCTTTTTTTCGCTCATTCTTCCCTTTTACTATTTCTTTTATTATTTCCTTTTCTTTTATTATTTCTTTTTATTATTTCTTTTTTCTCGCTGTTTTCCCTTTCTTCCTTTTTTTTCTTTTTTGATTCGAATCACTATCTGAATTTTGTAAAAATACTAAAGTTTGCACGCTGGCTCAATAATATTAATACCCTCTGAATCTTTGTAAGCAAAAATTTACCGAGCGTACTAAATCACTCTACAGTCGATCTTCGAGATTGTTCTAAAAGGGCCCCCGACAGTTGAAACCAACTTCATTCGATGTATTTTCGGACGCTGATTCCGAATCACCCCCCATGACATAGGGTTAAAATGCTCCCCTGACGAGATATAGGCGAAAAACTGTCTCGATCACGTGATATGACCGTATAAGGAAGTTAGTCTAGTTTCTCGTTAGGGTTAGAGTTTCAGCATGTGCTTTTGTTAAGGATTGGGTTAGGGTTAGGGTTGGGGTCAGATAAGAGGGTTAGGGTTTCGAATAGTCGTTCAGGACCAGCTAGAGAACGGGTTGAAAAAGTCACGTGACAGTCGAGTGTAGAGTGATTAATTATCATCCAAAATTTACCACAACTTTATATATTACTAAATTTTACATGTTTTCACAGTTCAATTGGCGCGGCGGCTTAATTGACTAAACCAGTTAGGATTAATCGGTTAAGTAAACCCAACTGTCCTCTTTGCATATTATAAATATAATACTGAGGTTGGGTAATGGGTCGCGACTGTGCTGCGTGATCATTCTGTACCGAAAGGACGGTGATTGGACCGAAAAGGTAATTGCAACACATCCTCAACCATAAGCTTGCTAGGAGTGCCCCATGCATAATGCCATACAAGATTTACAAGATTTACAAGATTTACAAGATTTAAAAGATTTGCAAGATTTACAAGATTTACAAGATTTGCAAGATTTACAAGATTTACAAGATTTACAAGATTTACAAGATTTACAAGATTTACAAGATTTACAAGATTTACAAGATTTACAAGATTTACAAGATTTACAAGATTTACAAGATTTACAAGATTTACGAGATTTACAAGATTTACGAGATTTACAAGATTTACAAGATTTGGGGACCTTAGGCGACAGGCTTTTGTGTTCATGATTGATAGTACACGTTCATAAATACTGAACAGTAATACTCATGAATCTGAAGACATTCCCGTCTATATAATTTCCGCCCCGGGGTTTGAGACTTGGAATAGCCAGAATAAATTAGGCTTGGGTAGAAATTTTGGCTACGGTGCAGTTTTGCACAATTGACTACGCCATTTTTTGGCGCTTTCGCGACTAATAACTCCGCTTCCAATTGGAATTACAATCAGCTTGGCTCTATAGATGTCCAGAATCATCACATTTAGGGGGGTAGAGCATAATTTTAAAGTCACCAGACATCAGGTTGTTGAGTTATGTGACCACACCCTTTTTTGCTCTCACGAGTCATAATTTGCATACTAAATACGAAATATTTCGGCTTCTGATTGAGCTAGGTGCTTATCCTGGCATTAAATGTTTAGAATCACTACATTTAGTAGGGTAAATCACAATTTCAAAGTCCTCGGACGTCAGGTTGTTGAGACTGAGTTATATTAGGCAAAAACCTCTTTTTACGCTCTCGCGAGTAGCGATTACAGCGCTTAAAATCAAAGAACTCGGATTCTGATTGGAGTTAGGAATACTAATAGGAGCTAAACTGAAAACTCGGGCAGCAAAATGTTTAAAATTACCTCATTGAGTGGGCCGGGTAGAGCATATATTTGAAGTCCTCAGACAATCGGGCTGTTGATTTATTAGGCCAAACCCTATTTTAAAGCACTTACTTGCAACAATTAAAACACTCATTTAAAGATAATATCTCGGCTTCTGATTGGAGTTCGGTGCTTACTGCTTAGCCTGGGCATTAAAATATTTAGAACTATAGCAGTACGGGGAGTAGAGCATGGTACTACCTAAAGTCTGAGTACTCTATTCAATGCGAAGCTTTGATCATTTTGATGTCCAAGATGAACACTTAACTCCCACAAGAAGCCGGAAGCGTCTAATGTCTATATTAATATAATATATATAGACTGGATAGTGAATATATAGTGTATGAAATAGTGTGTTTTGGGCTTCCTATCTCTATCCCGTCGCATGATTCACGGTAATGATTGGTTTTGCTCTCTGTGTAATTTCTTGGGGGTTAAATGTTTTTATTGGTAATTTTAGTTGCTTTCACATGGTAATTTTAGTGGCATTTTATGTTTTTTATATACCTGAACATGACAATATTGGGTTTTTTACAAAATTTCGTAAATTAGTGCTGGCGTGTAATCATTTTATAATTTTCTAAAGTTTCAAAATTTTGTTTAAAGTTGCAGCAAGTATTAATAACTTCAAAACAAAGTTAATCAAAATCTGACACTAACTTTTCTGTTCTCTTTTGAGAAGCCGAAGGATATTTTCTTCTTGAAACAAGCTTCCTCTCAAAAGACAAAAGAAACAATGTTAACTTTTATTTGAAGTTATCAATACTTACTACAACTTGAAACAGAAGAAAACAACATTTGTTCACTTAAATTTCAAGTCGGGATAAGTTTTATAACTTTTAACTGAGATTAAGAATAAACTCAAAATTTTAACTTAAGCCTTATATTATTGAATAATTGAAACAAAGAATTATGATAAGATTCGGATAGAGTGCAGATAATTTATATATACATTTAAAAAACATTTATATTAAAAACATTCAAATCATTATAATAATAAATTGAACTTGCGATTCTCACCATCGCAGAAAAGCTGGTCACGATATTAAGTATAACAAACCGTTAAACGTTACCATGGTTATTGGTTACAATAAAACATTACCATGGTTATTATAAAACAAACCCATGCACTGGAAATTACTTTCACGGTCGTGATTTCTTCTGAAAGCGTTTAATAAACATCCCTGCATAAACAAACAAATACAGCATGACAAGGGAGCTGATAAATAATATCCCTTAAATTAAATTAAGCAGATGGATTAGTGCTCCATTAGTGTCGTTACAAAAATATACATCTCAAATGTCTCATGGTTAGAATTGTGCGGTTACCATGGTTACTGGGACGGTGTTTTGACGTGTCCGTACGTTTGTCTGTTTGAGTTGGTTGCGTGTTTCATCAGGTTAGCTTTTGTGGTCATCTTTAAATCCTGAAGAAAAGATTTTTAGGAATGTGTTTTAATAGTTTTAGTCTGTAGAGATATGGGTTAAGATATTCAAATACAATTTTTCAGAGACATAAACATAAAGAATATTATATTTAAACCACTCTCACCTGTTGAAGTGGGGCTCCGATCTTGTGCTCCAGAAGCATGTGGTTGCCTGGCTGGAGTCCGATACAAGCTTTGATGATGTTTTCGATACACGACCTCTGTTTGAAGAGCGCGTTGACAACTGGTGTTCCAGCGGGGACTAAAGGTGCTTTCAACAAATAACTCAGGATAGAGAGGATGGAGTTGAATCGGCGAGATTCTGGTTCAGATTCTAGTTGGACCTGAAATATGAGAAGGGTAAGTTGAGGTGATGAGATCGTTATTAATGGACGTAATATTAGCCCACAGTTATGATATATGGTAAGTGGTAACAATGTGGGTGTAATTTTCTAGATTCATTACAATTTCAACCGAGCGGAATTAAACGGAATTAAACGGAATTAAACGTAAAGTTGTCGGAGATGGCACTAACGCCATCGTCTCGACTATACATGAATGAATAACATATCTAGAGTAAGTAAAATTCGAATTTCAAGAGCGTAACGCGGTGCTTAATATTAACCCTATGAATTAAGAATTAGGACTAATTCTAACTGAGTAATAATCACAAGTGCTATACAAAAAGAGCGTTAAGTATCTTAGTATGAAATGGGACTAACCGTGATTCTCTCGCAAAGTTCAGCCAAGATAACGAGATCAAGAATAAGTGGACTGGCGAGTAGAGAGTCCTCACATGTGTTGTGGCACACAATTGTGTTCATTCCGTTCATGAAGATCTCGGAGATGTACTCGTCCAGAGCTCGTTTGGAGTCTGCAACGTAGGGAACGTATTTTATGACAACCTGCGGATATAATTGGATTAGTATGTTAATTGGTCAAAGCATATTTTCTAAACACCAATTTTCAGTTGAAGGCCATGAAAGTCATAAAATTTAGATTAAATAGATGAAGGAAAAGGACTGAAATTGAAAAATATTTGTTGTAGTTCTTACCGTGTGGTCAGGTTTCTTTCCATCAGCATAAAGGATCTTATTGCTGTTAACCATATCATCAACAACATTGCTCTTGGAGATCTCCTTGGATCGGAACTGTTTGTGAGAGGAGAGGTTCTTTCCGTCATTGTTTCCCAGATGGTTGTAGCTCACGATAGAGACTGGCTTGATTCCAGCTCCTACCAGGAAATCTACCAACACACTCTTGTATTTGGTCTGTCCGGATTTGAAGTCGTCTCCGGCAATGTAGACTCCCTCCATCTCAGCGAGCTCGATAACTCCTGAAATTATATAAGTGTGAGTAGGAATTTAAAATGAAGTTGTCACTGTCTACACTAACTGCAGGCTGTTCATTTTTCAATGTTGAGCAATTTAAAGTTCTGGTTGTGACTGTAATTTTAGGTATCGATCATATATTTCTTAACAGAAAACTGACACCACACCGATCCCGATATCAAGTGATTATGACTCAGATTAACAGATATGAAGATCAGTAAACTGATAAAGTCTCAGTACCTGGAACAAAGGTGTTCTGTGGTGATCCGTTGATGTAAGTGCAACCCTCAAGGATGCTGGCCACAGCAAAGATGGTTGATGGTGACACCTCTTCTTCGTTGTTCTGGATTGAGTTCAGTAGCTCTTCAGCTGTCATGTTGAGTCCCTCTGTGATGTCACAGAATCGCTCAGTGTTAGCGGTCCAGAGGACAATTACCTGGAAATAATTTGTGTTAGCACCTCTTTTAGAATTATTAAAAGTGACCGAGATCTTCACATTGGTTTGAGGTTGAATTGGATCGAAAACTTTGGATCCAGGAATGTGTTGATCAAAATCAAAGAAGTTTTGCAGAAAAAATATCATAAATCTAAATTTCTAAAATACCTTGTCCAGATTTTTCTTCTCCTTGAAATCTTTGATATCATTTCTGATTTTCTGCATCATCTCCTGCTTAGTTCCACTAAGAACATTGTCTGCTCGGTCACTCTGAAACAAATTAATTAGATTTAAATTTACCAATATTACATTGTTTAGAATTGAACCGGTAAAATATTTACCGCAGCACCTGCCCATGACGATATGCTAGTTTAAAAATGTCGCAATTTGCCCCTTAGAATTTGATACTCTCGAAACTCGATGACTGTCTAAATTTAAAAGGCAGCTGCGCCCCAGGGTGTCGCCAGGTATAGGACGGGAATGTAAAGGAGGGCAGGTCTTTATAGGTTTCAGGACTTTGATAAAAGTCAGGCAGGTGCATTTGATCAAAAAAGGTTTCATTCTAAAATGTTATCACTGAATTATCATTAAAATTCATTTACTGGAGGATTAGTTCTTGCGAATGGATAACTTTAAACCCACGATAATTAATTAATGAATTACCTGGTTGGCGGCGATAAAGTCAGAGCAGTATATTGAGGGTCGTGGTACTATTTTCTCCATGTAGGGTCGGAGTTGTTTCTGGAGAGAATAATCCAGAACTCGGGCTCGGTCCATAGCATCGGCCAGGTTCATTGAGTTGATATCCCAGCCTAAGATGAAGAAAAGGGTTAAAATTGTTTAAAATAGGGTATTAGATAGGGTTCAATTAAATGTGGTAAATAAATTATGCAAGTTTCATTTTAAAACGAGTACTTCATGATTTATTACGCTCATCGAAATTTTAAAACTGTTTCTCAAAATTTACAGGAAAATGAAGAATTATACGGATGTCATATTTTAAGTGATACAAAAGATTGAAACAAAGAAACTTACCGTCAACTTCGATGTCATTAGGGTGCACCATTGGGACGAGATCGTTGAAAGGCACGTGCACTTCCTCCCCAATCGCATTAACACCGAGTCCTACAGTTCCTGCCTGGGTGATACTTCCGAAATAGTTGGGCTTCTTCTCTCCGTCCTTGGTGTTCCAACACAAGTTGAACTTGTTGGCCAGGATTCCCGCTGTGACGGTGGTTCCGTTGTTTCCGTTCAGTCCGACCAGCATCATTCCGAGTTTGGGTACACAGGTGTCTGTTTTGAAGACCATGGTGTTGGTTCGGGGTACTGCGGAGTAGCTGCCGTCACTGGAAGAGGGTTAGTGTTAGGTTTAGTGGTCCAGATCTATAGAATTTATGTTTTCAGAATACCATTTAAAGTTTGACACTGAAATTTAATGATAAAGGCGTGAGAAATATCTATCAATTAATCAATTCCATTTATAGAAATCGTCAACTTATTTATAAGATGCTATAAAATATTAAGAACAAATATATAAAGTTGCACTGAGTTCTAACCTGTTGGTGGTAACAGAGGTGGTGTTATATTCGTATCTTGACTCGATACAATCCTCGGAGTAGACAACATTGGGAGAGTGTACTTTGACAGACATGGTTGATTCGGTTGTTGGTTTGCGGTTGAGATAGCTAGAGGGTAAGACAACAGTTAGATTGAGTGAAGTAAAACCTTTCGAAAACGTTATAAAGTATGTATGAGAATCTTAATAGAAAATACAGTTTTATTCAGAGTGATGATTGAATAAATACTCAGTAGGAGATTGAGGAAGTACTCAGTATCGTAAAACTTAGAAAATATTTCTAATTTGTGGCTGCATATGATAAATAAAGAATAATAATAAAAAGTTTGAAGAACGGAACAGATGAAGAAGCAGAATATCTAGTGCATGGAAGAGCTATATTGGATATCAGGATTAGTCAAGGTCGCGTTATGTAGCATGTTGATTTCAGTGCGAATCAGAAAAGCAATAAATGGAACTGCTCTCATGAAAAGTTCAGACCAATAAATCTTAAAGCAATTAGACCGATGAAAAGCGATAATCGAAATCCGAGATGTCACAAGAGCAAGTAGGCACTATGAAGCCGTAGAAACTAGAAACTAAATATCTTGATTTGAGAGCATCTACAATTTCACTTGGGTCGCAAGATACCACGGTAAATGTTGCTGCAGTAAATTTTGCAAATTTAAATAGCTCTACACACAGCACACAAGTATGCCTGAAATAGCTGAGACGAACTGGTTGAGTAGTGGCTAGCTATAATTGTGCAGTAAATCCAATGTTTGCAGACGGAAATATCAACAATTAGATTGCAAGCTAACTAATAATTTTCGTAATGTCAGGAGTGAACCAATCGCAGGCAGGAAAACTCTTATCGCCGAAATTTTACATTCAGATATGTTGGAGTGTTAGCAAGAATTATTATCAAGGAAAGTTAAAGGCTAACGAGCAAATTGAGCCAAATTAAGTATTAACGGAAACTAGAAAAGTTCTGTGTCGAACAGAAAAGTTATATGAAGGGAAGGTAATCCCATGCTATCAAGAACAACCGGAGAGGAAAGCTGTATCCAGAGAGGACAGTTGTGTCCAAATACTCAAATAGTGAACTGAACTAACCTGTGTTGAGGGGGTCGTTATATACCCCCTCTCCCTTCCCACGATCACCCCATCTCTCTATCTCCACTCCTAGATATCAGACCACCATCATCTCCAACATCTGCAGACTCCTTACAATTGCCTGCAATTACCAGAGAGTTACATTTGTGTGAGCCAACTTCGTAATACACCCTCAGCAGCAGTTAATGAGGCGACTGCTCGGACTGTTTGTTGATTGGATGATAGCGCCCACGTGGTAAACATGCACGTGGGATCAACGTGCGAGCATTGGACAATAAGTGCACGTGATAGTTGGCAGGATGGTTTATTGGCGCATTGGTCAGTACAGTGCAACTACTAGACTGCAAATTAGGAAACATTATGAGTACAAAGTGCAGCTGTTCAACTATCACATGAGGTGATTGTATATTTATTATCTTGTTAAAATCACCTGTTTCAGTCAAATTTCGACTAAATTTCACGGTGCGATCTTTCAGTGATCAGTTTTCTTGACGAGCTTGCTTTAAGCTTGCTCAAAAAGTTAAAAGACGGCTGAAAATGATCGTGAAACTCGGATGCGAGCTTCTATATCACCTGATGTATTATACTAAAGTAGAGAGAGAGTACGGTTTTGTGGCTTCAATAATCAATTATCCCATATTGAGGGAAGGCTAGTAACATAGTGGTCTGATATTAGTATATAGCGAGTGGTTGGATATAGTTTATACTTATATATAGTACATATACGCGGTGCTGCACAATTGCTATCGGGTGATCAGTCTTGCTGAACAGCTGATGGGCATATGGAGAGATGTTTTACTAAAGTCTATTATAGTGATCATATCACCATACTCCAATATAAGTGTTGCGAGTTTCGTAAACACTTATATTGGAGCGGACTTGAACAGCGGAGATATTTTCTTCTGTTACCATTCTAGAATGATGACCCTACTCAAAAGCTCAAATAGTGTTGCGATTTTTGTAAACGATCATCTTATTCTAACAGTGCTACGAATTTTATATCTGATCACTGCAACCTAGTGCAGGGTTCGATCTTTAAAGAATAATTGTGAGAAAGAATTTTAATTTTGTCTTAAGCCTTTTTGAGTTATACTTTTGTTCATTTTACACATTTGCTCACTTTACTCACAGTCAGCCGCTCTGACATGGTTAACCTCTTCCTTGTGTTGTTGGTTAATCATATGAGCGGGATATAAATACCTCATTTCATTTCATATAAAATCTAAACTGATGTCTTGCCAACTCTAAATCCGGAAAAATGTCGCCAGCAAAAATCCGACCGAAATTTTTACCCCGAAAAATGTTTTTTTGTACAGCATCGATCATTTTTATAATTGGAATTCCTACCGACCTTTTCAGATATCAGAGAATCAGAGAATTACAAAAGAAACTAAGTAACAGAAGGCAGCCTTTTCCTTAGTCTTCCTTGTATTGCAACTATAATATCTTACTTTAGTACAATGTACAATACTTAGTATACTTTAGTACTTACTGAACTAAAGGCACAACGAGCATTTTAAAATGCACATCTATAATAAGGCGATAATCATGCTCAACATGCAGTGTTGGACATTTTTTCGTTAAATTTTAGGTGTGGAATATGGAGAACACTTCTAGACCCAACGAACAATGTTGAAGTTATATTTAATATCGCTTATTTATAAAAATACCTCATATTGCCGCACAACGACATATCATCAACCTTTTTTCTTCCGCTTATTCTTTCCCTTCTTTTTTCTCACCGTTTTCCCTTTCTTTCTCTTTTTATTCTTTTTAACACTCGTCTCACTTATCTCTGTATCTGAATCCTGTAAAAATACTAAAGTTTGCACAGTGGCTTTATAACCTTCGTAATCGTAAGCTTTATAATCTACGTAAGAAAAAATCACCACAAATCTACTAAATGTCACATGTTAATACAAATAGTAAATCGGGGTTTATTATTCAGATTCAAAATAATAAAAGATTCAAAAGATTATCATGATAAAACTCAAACATTATTAAAATAGGTAAAAAATGTTTGAAATCCCACGCCGAAGACAGTTCAAGATTAGGTT
The DNA here is from genome assembly GCF_026151205.1 of Bolinopsis microptera. Lineage (NCBI taxonomy): Eukaryota > Metazoa > Ctenophora > Tentaculata > Lobata > Bolinopsidae > Bolinopsis > Bolinopsis microptera. The sequence continues at coordinate 10,713,583 of NC_087077.1, forward strand.
TATGCATTGAAATTGAATGGGATACACATCATGCAAAGTAAAAAGCCACGAATTGAAGAGGAACCGAAAACAAACCTCGTAGCCTAGCTCCAACATTTTCCTCCAGTTATACTCCACCGTGTACCTTATCCCTCTCTCATCTAGAGGAAACCGTAGTTTTAGGCTTAACTAAATAATTGTTGAAAAAACATTATACGTTGTGCAATCGAAAAGGAAATCTGTGTGAGTTTCAGTATACTTGATGCTTTTGCCCCTTCTTTGGCGACCTGCAGTTAATACGACATTATAAGTAAAACTTGATAAAATACATAAGTTTAATTCTCACTTATCATCCGTTGATCTTCTTCATCGTGTCTCATATAAATCTGGGATAAAAATTAATTGTGATTGTTGTTATTGTTGTGGTTGTTGTGATTGTTGTGGATGTTGTGATTGTTGTGGATTGTTGTGGTTGTTGTGGTTGTTGCGGTTGTTGTGGTTACTGGTTATTGCCAGTAAGACTTAGTGTACGAAAAGAGAATGCGAATATAAGGATATAACATACGAAGAACGTAAAGGGTCAGTCACGTACCACGCAGTCAAAGTCTTCTCTTGACGAGTACACCTTCACAACACAGCGATACCTTTTGAAAACCCACCAACTATCTTTTCTCCTCAGCCCCTTAAAATTGGTCGAGCAACCCTTACCCTCTCTCTTCTTATAACACTGCGGGGGTTTATCACGTTACTTAGTAGGTTAAATGTTACGAAAATCTAAAATTTCTACCAGTACCACCGCTCAACAGAACGTTAATTTGTCTCCATGGTGTTGAGACATAGCCTCAGCCTACCCTTACTAATTTATTTTCATGTCTACCATATTCAAATCTTCGTGCTTTTGGTATGGGTGCAAGCTTTATACTCAATTTTTGTTGTTAAGATTAAAAATATGTTATAATCGTGCAAATCGTGTGTTGTGGTCATCAGCTACTTATGGTAAGCTAAGTCTAATGTGAAGATTATTTCAAGGAGATGAAAAGTAATCTGTAAAAGTGGTAACAGAAAAGTTCAGTGAAGTTCCGTTTTCACTGAGTTCAACAAATAATTATAAACCATAACGGGACAAGCGCAAGTTCGACGTGATTGAAGTAAATAATTGGATAGACTAAAGACATGGATGTTTAACGGATAGAATGAGATCGTGTAACGTTTTCTTTATAGAGAAAAATATCTACAGATAGTTTCTATTAATAATAAATCCTCGATACTCACCAATGGACCTCTCCTCTTCTGAAAAGAATTATTATTATTATTCGGAGCTCGAGGAACTATTTTAGATAACTGGGACACATAATACGATACATATTATTGACTTATAGTTTAATTGGTAAAATAATCCTAACTTTTAGTTAGGATTATTTTACCAATTGTCCCTTTATAATTGTTTTAAAAATCAATCGTTGGCTATAAAAGTGTTCGATATAGCTGCGACTTTAAGTTTGATAGAATAAATTAGCCATACCAGCGGTATCAATTCTTCCTCCTCCTCAGCCTCATCCTCCTCCTCAGTATCAGCCTCAGCCTCCTTAAACCAGTCAAATCCTATACCATCATCCTTGCTGTCTGCTTCTGAAACATCATGATCATAGTACATTAATTACTAATGTGGTTATCAGTTGAAATGTAGTTTATAAATAATTTATAAATAATCTGTGCAGTAAGTTAAAAACAAAATTTCTTAGTGTATGTCAATCTCCAGCATTATAACTAATCAGAACCCGGAGACTGCAGAGTTACTTCTCGCAGGTATCCAGATCTATTGATGACGGTAAGACACAATTATTGCAAATCTTTCCTTATCAAACGTTACGTGGAAGCTGGAGGCCCTAGCGTTCACATTTAAGTCCGTTCATATTAATTCCGTCCGTGTACTGTTCAAGTCAAAGTCCGTTCATATTGTTTCCCAAAAGTGTTTTACTACAAACTTATTAGCCAGGTACTGAGGTACATATGCCCATTGCCCAATACAGACCAATACAAACCATTCGAAAATGCACAATTTTTCTAGTATTACTTTTTTGTAAAACGGAAGGGGAACTTCAGTAAGTTTTAAAACGCATTATAAGGGTTCGCATAATAACATAGCAGGCATGATAATGGGGTCAGATGTAATTAACATGATAAAATAATTAAATATTGTAAATTAAATATATTCTAGCTAATATAAAAATATATATTTATGATTATAATAAATGATTACCTAATTTGTCTATCATGCTATCATCCATTATTTCTCCTAACCCGACCGAGCTGTCTCCTGCAGCAGGTTCAATATCCAGCGATACCTGAACAAAAGTGAAGTTACATCTGACGTTACAGCCGTTACAGTTACAGTTACAATATCGTACTTACTTTACTTTGGGCGATCCTCAATCGAAATCCCATTCACTGTCTGCCTCCACACGTCTCGATCGCACATAACAGTTCGAAGGTCGTCTAACTGGAGCCCAGTGTCACGAGCTACTACGTCCAGGAAGGTGAGTGGTCTCCTTCCACGGCCGGATTGGGCAAGTCGCCAGGGGAGGATAGTGGAGATAACTTGGTCAGAAGCTCTCATGCAATGCCCAGCGAATCTGGAACGCCTCGACGCAACCACTGAGGCAATAGATGGAAGGTTGCCATAGATCTGCTTGAGGGTTGGATGTTTCTTCCACGAGATGTTCTTGGCCTTCATTAAAAGACGGGTGTAGCATCCGTTGAGGCGCTTCTCAAGCTGCTTGTTTATGGTCCATGTCTCTGATCCATAGAGCAATACTGGTTCGACACAGGCTCTAAAGAACTTGACTTTCAGTTGTTCGGAAATGCCAGAGGACCAGACATTTTGCAGTTTAATACAGGCTGACCAGGCCATTCCTTTCCTTGTGTTGAAATCCTTTCTACTGTCCGCAATGAAAGAGCCGAGGTATTTAAAGTCATCAACCTGTTTAATCTGGCGGCCTGAGATGGAATGTAAGTCGACAGTGTCAGGGATGTTGATGGTCATGAACTCGGTCTTAGAAGCATTCATAGCAATACAATATCGTAAGGAAGCATTTAAACGACCTAAACCACTCCTACAGCTGCAGGTATATTCGTGAAAAGCGAAGTGGCACGAAAAAGCCAAGCAAAGTAATGTAAACTGGAATTAAACTGGAATTAAACTTAAATAGTCAGGGGGAACACTAACGAACCCGTCGTGACAATACAACAATGAAATAAATAAGATAATTTTAAAGAAAATCATAAATAAGACCCAAAACACGTAAAAAAAAATTAACTTCACTACATTCTGTACGAAAAAGAAATAAGATCAAATATAATAATTTAACCGGATTAAAGTGGATAATGCACCGACAAGGTAATAAATTATGCAGGAATGGTTCATAAAATTCACAAAATTACTCCAAAAGTCAAAAATACACTATCAGGAAAGATTACACACAAATTCAAAGACGGGCGTAAATTATGCAACTGTAACTCCAAATGAAAACAGTTCGAACACTTGGTTAAGGGCCACTGGGGTAGTTAAAATGTCCTTAAGACAGTGACTCGGAATCGTTACCGGATGTGTTAGATCAAGTGGAAGACGATGTTGGTGTCTTTTTCGGATTTCTGATGCGATGACAGCTGCTGAGAAACTTGCCCAGTTCTTCTATGTGGGCTGAATTCATCATGTCTTTGTAGTTCCTGAGAAGTAAAAGCCCTTTAAGGTCATCTGAGAGAGAAGATCGTACTGAGTGGTACATGGGGCACTCAGTAAGGCAGTGTTCCTCGTCTTCAATAATCGTGCCTTCAAAGAAGGGAAGGTATTCGAAGCCGTGAACGTGATCCCTATCGCAGCAGAATCTGCATGCTCTTGACCAGACTCCGGCCTCCTTCGTGTAACGCCCTCTTTCTATCATCAGGTCGTGGCTGCTGGAGCGGGTTTTAGCTGTATTCGTTCGGAATTGCCTGCTCTTCAGATTGAGGTACTGCTCGTCTCCAAATTCCTCCTTGATTTGGTTGTAGAACTGCATCTTGGTTTGCGATCCCAGGTCCACCCTCCAGTCACTGATAAAGACATCCCTCATGGTGCCATGAGCTGCTTCTGTTTCATAATGAGCCACAGAGCTGAGTTTCTCGTGCCAGGAGAGGTTAAGATTTTTCTGTTCCTGAAACGCTTGAGATACTAAAAAATTGACACTGTTCGTCTCAGAAGAAGCTCCGGAAAGTCTTCTAAAGTATCTGAGGCATTGTGGCAGAACTGAGAGGGCCCAGGGCATCCTTCCTGTGTCCCCGTAACAGAAGTTGTTGTTAGTTTTCTTGTGCACACCCAGTACCCATTTCAGCATTTTGAGGTGTGTTGTCTCAAGAGTGTCTTTTGCTGCAACTTTTGATAGGTTGTGTCTTTGGCTGGGTTCACGCGCCATTTCTTTCATGAGGTGAGTCGAGGGTAGCCATATCTGACAGGCGTAAGTTGCTACCGGTTTCACCAGACAGTCAATTAGCTTAAGCATGGTTTTGGTGGTCAGAGCTCTGGTGTCTACCATGCGTTTTATCGAAAAGAATGCTCGAAGCGCCTTCTTCCTCAGTTCGTTCATGGCGCATTTAAAAGATCCATTGAGGCTGAGCTGGATACCTAGATAGCAGTAGGACCTTGTTGGAGAGATGTCGAGCTGTCCAAGCTTGAACCCGTACGAGCAGTTTAGCACCCGCGAGCTTGAGTTGAAGACCATTATTTTAGTCTTATCAATGTTGATAGATAGCTCCCATTTGTTTGCAAAATCATTTAGGCAGTCAAGCTCTTTCTGAAGGCTTTGCTGGTCAAGAGCTAAAAGGATGAGATCGTCGGCCCAGAGCAGGTGGTTGACTGGGAAGCCATTGAGTTCAGGGACAGAGAGATCTTCTAGGGCTGCTAGATGGATGGAGAGGTCGTAGATGTATATCTTAAACAATTCAGGAGACATTGGATGCCCCTGCTCTGTTCCAATGGTGACATCAATGGTCTCCGATAGTTTTTGGATCAGTTTGATGCGAGTCACCGAGTTGCTGTACATGTTCTTAAGGCAAGCGAAGAAGTTCCCTCCGATACCAAGGTGATTGAGCTTATACATGAGTGCTTCTCTGCACACCGTATCGAACGCTTTCCGGTAGTCAACAAAACAAGCAAACACTCTCTTTTTGAGCTTTTTCGTGTATTTCTCAATGATTGTGGTAATTGTAAGGATGTGATCCGAGCACTGTGCACCAGCTCTGAAGCCAAGTTGGTGGGGGAAATCGGGGCAGATAACTTTGCGGAAGTCGATAAGTCTTTCAAGGAGATACAACTATATATGTATAACAACTAAAAAACAAGGTTTACCTTGTATCTTATGCGCCGATTTACACTTGCCCTATTTGCAGTTCTGATAGAACTGGCGGAGGTGAAAAAGAAAATTACAAAGAAAAGTTTGAAAGAAAACATGTCTAGATAACGAGAAATGATAAAATTAACAAGTATTTTGTAATGAAATGAACAAGTACTGCACCTATTGTAAAGAGCACTTCAGGTCACGCGTAACAGGTTTTCATCACTGCGTTGTTCCGTGACTCAGCGTTACAATTATACGTTAATCTGCAAAGTTCATCGATACGGTTACAGACCAACACCTGCACCTATAAAGGATGGCTCAATCCATTTAATTACGTTTAACCCGAGTATCCAATTTCCAAATTTAATTCCTTTGTAATTCAGAAATGCGTTGGGCTTGGTGATTAATTCAAATTGGACAACGTTGCATATGCTTAGGGACCCTAGAAGTTAGGGGACTGTTGGAAAGTTTGCAAAATATTGTCAGTTATTTAGATTATATCATGACTACGCCCTACGGCCGGGATTTAACTGTCGCGGTTTATAAATGGTGCAAAAGTTGGAATTCCCGCTTAGTCTAAACCCTCATCAGCCTGCAACAAAAGTGAAAAGATACATCTATGATACAAAATTATTCAATTTTCATAATATGGAACATCTTACTGCATCACCATCGAACATTAAGGAACCAAAGTCTGAGTCAAATTTACATGATTTCTAAGTACAGCAATATTTTTCAGAGTTCTGTCGGTATTATACCGAAAAACCAGTCCCATAACTTTCATTAATTAGTTAGTGCATGAGACGAGAACGAACGAACAAACGCAACCACGGATTTTTCACTAATATAGAATGTAGATACGGACATAGTCCGTATCTACTGAATATTTAAGTTTATTCAAACGATGAAGAGATTAAAATGCACGGTTGTCGGTTAACACGCAATGGTACGGTCGTCGGTCATGGGTTACCGGTTATCATGGGTTACCGGTTGTCATGGATTACCGGTTGTTATGGGTTACCGGTTGTCATGGGTTACCGGTTGTCGGTTATAGCTCACGGTTAACCTGGTGTGTAAACGGTTAAATTATGACACCTAACTAACAAACTATTAAAGAACAATCAACTAATCAAGGTTAATCGTTGAACTGGACTATGTAATGAAAAATAAGTGATGATATCCAGGCCAAAATCATAACATGTTAATTCCAATCAAGCGTTATTAACTCACTTATTGAATAAACTGACGTACCTATCTTCGTTGCTATCCAATATCAGGAAATTCAGGAATCCAAGTTGTGATCTGCCTTTGGAAGTTATAGCTTTATCACCAGGTCCCTTTACACACTGGAAATGTGACAGAACAGCGTAGATTAAATTTACATAAATTTAATATGCTCATTGATCATTCACCCCAAGAGATGAAATAAGAAGCTTGGCCGAAGAACTTGTAATGAGCAACTGGACGTAAAATCTTGTTATTGCCAATGGTACCCACTTTTATAAGAGAAAAAACTGAAATACTTAATCTTAATCTATCGTGGAGGGGTCATTGTTCATCACGTTGCTCTCTGTGCACTTTTGCCTGCTTCATTATAAAGTTCTACTACTATGATACCTGAATTCAAGTTTTAACTACAAATATAAGCCTAGGTTATCTTAAAGAGGTAGATACTGAAAAAGTTAAATAATAAAACAAGGAGATAAAGCAGGTACGTATATGGCTCGTATACTTGTTCTATTCAAATTGATATCTGAGTTAAGTGATCAGCAGTATAAAACCCAATTTGCCGTGAACCCCGATTTTTTGTTCTTTTTCCCTTTCCCACATTATTTTTAGACGTTTATGTAACGTTTAAAATTAAACCAGGTGGCCATATTGGTATGTCATTTCCTTGAAATTATCCTTGAAATTATCCTTGAAATTATCCTTGAAATTATCCTTGAAATTATCCGTGAAATTATCCTTGAAATTATCCTTAAAACTATCATTGAAATTATCCTTGAAATTATCCTTGAAGTTATCCTTGAAATTATCCTTGAAATTATCCTTGAAATTATCCTTGAAATTATCCTTAAAACTATCATTGAAATTATCCTTGAAATTATCCTTGAAGTTATCCTTGAAGTTATGCTTGAAGTTATCCTTGAAATTATCCTTGAAATTATCCTTGAAATTATCCTACTTTAAAATTTACCAAGGCTTAGACAACAAGGTTCTTTAAAGTAGGTGAAGACGGTCCCCGCTGTGCAAGTCACCTCATTGCTCCCTTTGTTGAGAGCTCCAGAGTCAGAACAAGTCACTTTCACGACGGTTCCTGGGTCTACTGGAAACTCAGCTGCTGTCTCGATAGTACTTGTCCACTCAGTCTTCAGTCCAGTACATCCTTGATAATATGAATAGGTCCATATATTTTATATTCCTCAAACAGGGCTCGATTATATCGATTAAAAAGAAAAATTCCATAAATTAATACTGTATACAAGGTTCACAAGTAATATGTACGTATTGCAATGCAAAGTTAACTTAATAGCATCTTATCCTATATTTTACATTTTCAAAATACTCAATTACCTAGTGGTTGAGGTTGGTAGTAGTCAGACGCAGTGTCAGAGGAAAAGAACAGTATCTTTGAAACTTCTCCGCTCCAGTATCTGCTCCAGTCACTGTTATCACACGTTGAGTTTGACATCAGGGTGTTGACCACCTCCACCTCGTTACAGTGAATCACTAGTCTGATACCTGAGATTCTGGTTAAGGTTATCCTCCATACCTTCTTTGTAGCAGGTGGCAGGTTAGTGGTGAAGTTAGAGTAGTCTGAGCCGGAGCTGCAGTACCAGATAAAGATTAGAGGATTAGAGGAGAAGTGGAGGACGAGTCCTCCTACTTTGTCTCTCTGTGAGGTGAAGAGCTCCACATCCACGTTATGGTTACTCCCTAGCGTACTATCAGTCGTTATGTTAAGAGAATACTTCTCCAGATTAAAGTAGATATTCACATCGCGTTGTACTGCTATCCAGCCTGAGGTTGTTACCACGTGAATATTTAATAGCACATTACAGTATACATCAGCTGGTAGATATTATAAGTAAAATATTATCCACTACTTTAAGAACGACTAATTTAGTCTACATTTTTCGGCGACTAATTTAAAAGTAGACAAAAATTTCAGTAGAGCATATTAATTATGACATGAATATTATTGAGCTTATGCATTGCTTTTATGCTTTCACATTTTCTTACTTCCTTTTCCCATCAGAAAAATTGCAACAGATCATTTAATCAACATGCCTGACTTTGTGTGCGAAATCGGGGAAAAAACTAAAATAATGGAAAAAAATGGAGTGGAAAATGATCTCGAAAAGTCAAAAAATGTGACTAAAAATTTGCAAAATTTGTGACTAAAATTATGGTAACCAAAATTTTTGTAACCAAATTTATTGCGAACCAAATTTATTGGCCTTTAGGTAGTGCAAATTTATCTATGATCGTTGCCTTATCTATGCCTGTACTGGTTTGGTAGTTTATTATGACTGCAATATCATTTCGCAAATTTAATTGAACTGCTATAAATAAAGAGATTTGTGAAATATTTAATCCATCATGATCTTACCTTCATCAACTTTAAAGTACTCGACAGTATTCTCGATGAAGAGAAGGAACAGCAGCAAGATTAACCACATCGTTGTATATTGTTGTTCTTGATTCACTAACAATAGAATAAAATAATAATAACAACGCGACGATAATCAGTTGAAAATTGAAAAGCAACAATATGATATGTTTGTACTTTTATGCTAAAATTGCAATCCGGATTAAAATGTGTATACAAGTTCAAGATACCACTACTACAGTGGCGTAACGTTGCCTGTTGGCGTCATATGGAAATAACATGACGATAGGAGCTTTAAAGCCACCCTCCTCGAAAAATTCCCTCGATCGGAAGTCTGCTCCTCCTCCTGGTCAGGATCCTTTTGAAACAATGAACTATCCGTTAGTAACTCCAATTTTTATTTGCCGTCATCTTCTCTAGTTCGAATTTTGAAGTTTCGATAAATTACAATCACAAATTAATATTCCCAATGGATGAGTATTCCATAACAAATATACGAAAAAGCATCATATATTAACGAGGAGAAGGAGAGAATTATTTCACATTTGAAAATTTACATCCCCACCTGAGCCTGCTCCAGTTGACGCTGCGGACCCATCCTCGGTTAATGCCTATTCATTCTACTGACGTATTTTAATTTCATGATGCTCACTGGATCCTAGCTGGTTCCACCATGCTGCTCGTTATTTTTCAAGTTTACAGCAATATTTCAACATAGCCACCGAATGATGTACTAAATGGTTCGAGTTTTATTACAACTTTTCGTGAAATAGGCATTCAGCGACATTCAGCGACTATGTGATTGAGATTTAAAAAAGAGAATGTTCAAATAAAACAGAAACAAGTAAATAATTTCCTGCAAGCCCTCTCATTCATCAACAGAAAAGTATCCTTCAACACTATTTCAGCATTTTTATAACGTTCATAAGCGTTATTAGGCGATTTTGGCGCTATTTTTCTGTTATGAAATCGATTGTAATCGACAACCTAAAAACCACTCATAAGCGATTATGATCGACATTCGACAATAAGAAAAACTCATTTGTGATAACTTAACTTTTTAACCGCCATAATATGTTTTAGACATTTGACACTGCGTTATATTTTCAAAGATATCAGTTTTTATGTTTGCAGCTCCTCCTATAGCTGATGATAATGATTTATATCAACTTAAAGTTGATTAATACATAATACTGATATGACACTGACACTGATACTGATATGACACAATTGATACTTAAAGACACAGAGCCAGGATTGTAAATCTTTTATAACAAAGGATTGTATGTATTATTCAATCTACCGCAATTTAACAAGTGAGTTGTGCTTTGTAGATCGTCTCATCGGTTTTTATCTTGAATCTCAAAAATATTATGTCATCAAATTTATCACGTAGTGAGTATATCAATATGGGAATACAATAAAATATATATTTTATCTGCGAAATTGAGTATCATGAATCGTCTAAAATCAGTTACAATAGGCTGCTAAAAGAAATTGCAATTGTTTTTCCTGTTTAAACGCCTATCACTCTATTGTAGGAAATGGCTGAGATTTACGTGGCCGGCCTTGCACTTTACAAAATTATTTTGTTTCTTTGATTTTGAATTTTCTCTCTAAGGAAGTTTTCATGTAAATACAATATGCGCATACCTATAATGATGAGAAGTTCATACGGTATGTACTTTTTAAAATGGCTGTACCGTATGTACTAATAAAATTGGTTATATAAAGTACGATAAATGGGGTTTCGATGGAAGTCCGACTTTCGTGACAAAATAATAACACTAACAGGAACACTTGAACTGGCGCTACGGACACCTTAACTGTACGGTACGTACTTCTCATCTTAGGCGCATACAACTTTTTCCCATGCTTATTGAATTTGATCAGTGTTGTAACTTCGTGGCTTTCCCTCATCCCTTTACAATTACATAATAATAGTTTATTACAGATGGAAGAAATCACAAAACTGCAAGATAAGGTCCACGACTGCAGAAGTTTACGGGAGCATATTATTACTCCAGCTTCATTGACCCACTCAGAACAAACATTATGTTTTCTCTCGTGTAGGAAAGTGTCACGATATTTCGAGATAAATTTGTCGATGCAAATATAATTAATTCCCAAATTCCTAAATTTTGTAAAAGAAAACTTAGAAACATATCGTTTTTGTGGTGTGACGCCAAACCTTGACCAGAATCTGAACTCCCTGTGTCGCGGTAGATAATCCATCATGATGCCTGGTTATGTTCCTTGATAATTTATAGATATCTTCATCTCCATCCATGATATCATGTTTGATCGCGTAAAAATGATCAGAAAAAGTTGCAAACGAGATTCAATAACGTTTTTTATTGCAATGTAATTATAAAATGAGCCAAATTGAACGGACATTTTTGAAGGATTTTCAATGTTTTGACACTTATAGTAAGTGAGTAATCTATCAGCTTGGATTATTACTAACTTGCATTTGCATCAGCCATGTCACTTCCCCAATCCCCAGGCTTTTATACTGAGGTATCTCAACTTCTCAAGATGCGCGCATTGTCTTAATCAGATGGCAATTTTGTCAATTCACAATTGCTTTAAGTTCACTAACAGCTTTTAATTGAATAATGATAATCGGCTTGTTTTATACGTGTCAGAGTCTGATAGTTTGATATATTATAAGTTTCAATCTTGCAGCTGCCGTTTCTGCTCTTCGTGGAGAAATGCGGGACGCCTTCTTACATGCAATGCAGTCGGGGTTTGCTCTTTGGTTTGTTAAAATATTCTCATCATTCGGGTGGTGTACGTGATATACGATGGCCCTGACATTCTGGCTAAACCTCATCACAGTATCAAAGTAAGTATACTTGGCTCATTTAAGTTTATTATTATCCAAGACCAAAGTCCCAACTGTGCCGTTACTGCCGTAGTTGTTGCTTCTTAGATCTTATTTTTAGAATATCGGAGCTCTATCCTGTTGTCAACATTACAATTTTACTTTTACTAACTCCCACTATTTATTTGAACTAGCAGGAACCCGTCTAACTAAATCTGTTGGGGGTATAATATATCAACAAAGGATGCCGAAACATTTTACTGAATTACTACGCCATCCACAATTAGTGTCAAGTGTGTGTTGTACTTTAGTTCCGATAATTTAGTTCCAATGGTAATACCTATGAAGATTGTGAAGTCAGAGCGTCGTTTGCTTTTGTACTTTCTTCTCTTCTTGTAAATCTGAATCGATGATTTTGAATACGTGTGCTTCGCCTATTCTATTTACGCTGACGGAAGATTTTTCTTGTAATCTTTGATTAAGTGTTAACAGACGAACTAAGCTTAAACTTTTTGTTCCAAGGGTTCAGTGCTTATCATTAATTACTTGTTCGCCATTTTCACTGATCTAAACCTATTTTGTTTAACTGGTAACGTTTTATATTTCATAGCAAACCATATGATCCATATTACGATTCTATTAAATTACTATTTTAGAATTTAGATAGACGGAATTATGCTTCCACCCAATTAACTAAACGTTCCTAGCTCTTTTATCGGTCGATCAGTAAATTAATTAATTAATTAAACCAGATTTAATAATGTCTATAATTGTCGTGGTGGTGATGCTCATAGTACCTGCTTGGTCCTGTGATCAGACAATCAAGGTAAGTTAACAAGTTACAACGGATCTGCAAATCAAATGACCAAAAACAACCTGGCTAAAAGTTGGCTAAACATTTCAACTGAAAATGGTAACCCGTAAAAAACATGTCATTGTTCACATGTTACCAACGTGTTCACTGTTCACTGTTCAGGGAGCCTGTTGTTGCTCAGTGAGGCACTATGGGGAGGTGATGACAGCCCTGAGGAGGAACCCAGTACAGAGGACTAAAGGGATAGCATTCTGGCCATCGGAACCATGCACTACAGAAAGTGGTAAGATTTACGAGAATACAGGTCAATCATGGCACCAGGTAGATCAACATAATGTTCCATGATTTTGGCTTGCAGTCAATAATTATCTTTAATTGGACTGGACAACAAACGTAAGTTTTGTTAAAAGTACCTGATATTCCAAAATGATCCCTTTTCGATTGTGGTAATTTAAAGTAATTTACATAGGTGGCTATTTGCGGTTATAGGCGGTTATAGGCGGTTATAGGCGGTTATTTCCATATGATTATATGAAACTAAGCTCATGGTTTCTAAATTTATAAAAATTTCATTTCTTGAAGAGTTGACCTTAAATGTTAGTATTATATAGACCAAGGCAATATTAAATACGTTCACGCTCTTAATCCAGTTTGAGTAAACAGGGAAATTTATAAATTACCTTTTATCAAAGCCGCGTAGTCGTGGTAATGAAACCGCACATCACCCATGGGGTGAATGGAATACCTTCTTCAGTTTTCGTTATTATAACTTCGTTATTACGTTTTGTTATATACCGTATTTTTCAAGTTATCTGAAATGCTGATAAAGTATTAAAGGTACCTTGCCATTAATCATAATTTTTGTTAATTTAGTTTTAACTTTGTACAGTCTGATTTTGCATATAGACTGCATGGACTCCTCTGAAACAGACGTTAATAAACAACTATTCAATAAAACAACTATTTGTTTTTACGGCACAATCTAACAATATTAATAATAAATAAATCAGTGGAGGCTTGAGGAGGTTTCAAGTGCCGAAGGTCACTCATGCTTATCGTTGGATCGACCTGTGCTTGAAACCAGCTCTACCATCCACATTCCACTAGATCAATGTACAAATATAAAAATATAAGAATATAAGAATCTAAAAATACTTCAAAGAGCAAAGTTTCATCCTTAAAAACTTCTTGGTGTTATTTGGTGACACAGGAGAACCCAGTTGAGTTTTAGTTTAGAATTTAAGCTTGTGGGACTATTGCATTTTGGTTTAATCTGTAATATCAAGAAAATATTTTGCTCACATAAACTATGCATTTTCAATTTTGGAATATTTCTCTTTTAATCATAATCCCCGGTCATCGCTATCCATCCATAATTAATTAAAATATTGAATTTGACAATTAATATGATCAGGTCTATAAATTATCAACTTGATGCTTATTCAGTGATATTTGTTTTCAGCACGTAAGTACGTCTCTACTGTGGCGGTGGTTGCAGATAATCACATCTCCACCTTTAACCATTTCGTTTTGGATCAAAGGTGCATACTGCGTAAATTGACGGCTGAGTTAACTTATCAATTCAAAATTGCATTAATATTTGAAAAGTAAAGATTGGAAGATGATAAAGTTTCAATACCATATTTAAATCTCACAAAACTAAGTGTTCCACAGGATGAAGGTACGTGGTTGCAGGTTAAGCTACACTTGGGACACACAGTGGACACAGTGCCCCCCTAAAAACTGCACCGTCACTCATATACCCCCGGGTTAGTGGACAACACTTAATCTCCTTTTTTACAGCAGTCAAATAATGTACGTTATATTTGTTTAATTATTAAAGTAAATCAGTTAGGCAGTACCCAAATCAAGCTGCCTGCATGCACAAGCATTGCATCCAAAATATATTGACTTGGTAACCAGTAAACACCAAACATTGAAGCATCTTCTCAGAATCAAGATACATGATTAAAATCAAATTGGAATGTAGGACGTCCGCTCAGCTTAGTCAGATAGATGTATGTCCTATCGTCATCGGATTCAACGACCCGGTAAGTTTCCAATGCATACGAAGAAGATTATATTCATTACAGATTCTTCCGGGTTTTTAGTGAGAATTAGCGCTATTACCCGGGTTATCAAACAAACTTATAAACCGTAGGGTCTATCTGAAATAAATACTTTTGCATGCCGTGTCTTTAATAAGTTAATAGATAACATGAATTGCTGTTTTTTACAATCGATATCAAGGAGGAACTTTTATAATTATTTCGGTGCTTGAGATTGATTTCTCAGAATGTGGATTACCAGCCAGGGAACCATTTGCTAAGGTACCCTGACCAAGGATATGAGATTCAAGATCTGGCTGTGCAGGAAGAAAAGGTAACGACTGTAACAGTTTATCACAACACTCTACTTACTACTACCTTAGCAGCAGCTGTATAGCACGTGTGACGTGATTGACACTATTTTGCTGAGTTATTATCGTCAACAACTTCAAATGTGCATCTTGATAAACTCTCACACTATTCCAATCAGGAATGCTCGGATTGCTGTTTGGTTTCGAGGTGGATCCCGGAAAGTGCTCGTTCTTCCATCGCGTCCGGACAAAAGGGACCTTATAACCGCCGACGACACACCGTTAACAGGTGATCTATGTTATAATAATACACATAATAGATGTGGATACTTGTGGAATGATCAAATATATTTGTTTTGACACGTCACACAGTTAAGCAATCAGCTTAATTTATTATTGATTAACTAAAACCCAAAATCACTGGCACGTGTCGAAACAAATATGTTTCACTTCGCCCACCAGTATTGGTATTTATTGAGTAGTACTTTATTTTCGGGAGGAGTTATAACATTCATACAATGGTTATTTTAAAAAATGTATATATATATATAATATATATATATTATATTATTTCAAAACAGATTAGAAATGACGAAGTTATCAAGCATTTTCTGTATCTCGTTAACAATATTGACTGGGTGATTATGTGACACCGTGACACGACACCTTAATTGGGCACCCTTAACAATTCCCATAATGTTTAACGGGGGCACCTTATCACGTGATTAGGTAAACCAATCACCTTATCACACGTAATGAATAAACTCGTTATGCTTCATATCTCGGTCATCTGAGAAGCTACAGTTCTAATTCTTTCAGGACAAACGTAATTCGAATGGCCAAACACAATTCAATAACATTTAGCTTGATCTGACTATCCAAACTATCAAATAAATGTGAAAATGAACCTCCATTTGAAAAAAATGAACGCAAATATTTTTCGAGTTGACAAATTCCTCGAACCAGTGGTGGTAGTAAGTCATACCAGAAAGAAGTCTTTAAATTGGGCAATCAGTGACTGAGCTATAAAGGCCAACCTATGGGTACTGACTTTTGGCCCACCCTGTATATACTAGAAAACCCGTGGTCAGAGGGAGGAAGCTAGTATTCTATTTCTTTGGTAGTCAGTTTTTATCGCATCATCCGTCAATACAACCGAAGATACAGCCGATTATAATGTAGCTAGCACTGAACACAACGTAATTACCACAAAACCGATCAAAATGCCGTTCTAACAATATTTGCACGTCACGTGCACGTGCACATTTCAACACCGTTACCATGGTTACCATGTAACTTCCTATTTCTCATATAATTTGCACGTGGGCGGTCGTACAGACCTAGTAATATAGATAACTAGAAAACCCGTGGTCACAAGGAGGAAACTAATAGTATTTTTTGTTAGTGAGTTTAAATCGCGTCAAAATATCCTACACAACCGAAGATACAGCCGATTAAAATGTTGCTCGCACTAAACACAACGTAATATCAACAAAACCGATAAAAATACCGTTTTAACAATCTTTGCACGTGCACGTGCGTGTAACGAAACGTTACCATGGTTACTTTGCAACCTTTTGCTTTTTGCCGAATTTGCACGTGGGCGGTCGTACATACAGACAGAAATAATCATTTGAATTATAATAGTTACTGGGCGTTTGGTATTCTCCACAATACTCAATCAACAATGAATATTCTAGTTGAAAAACAGTAACAAGCTTACAGTAGTGACATATTTCAGATGCTCCGCATATACTGGACCCAAGAAGGGGTGTCATTGTTTTCCGACAAAAACGACGGATATCCCACTAACTGTAAACAAAGACGAGGTATTGTTACAAACTGAAAACTGTGGAGTATACTGTATGATAACCTTAATTGTTAATTCAAACCGATTTAACAATTAGGTTTTATTTACAAATGGACTTCATGTTTTTCACATTTTGAGGAATTAAGGTGCACACATTTGTCTATCAAATATTACAAGATTTGTGTCCTTCGTTCGGTAAAAACTGTACATCTCAGGTCAGGACAGCCCACGATTTCGACTTTGAAGAACATCTGAAGTGTGGTGTCTTTTGTTTTGATAATGCTAGGAGGACAAGGAAGAAAAGAAAAAAGAAAAAAAAAGTGGATGATGATTATTGATTAATCACTCTACACTCGACTGTCACCAGTCACGTGACTTTCTAAACACGTTCTCTAGCTGGCCCTGAATGACTATTCGAAATCCTAGCTCTCTAATCTGATCCCAACCCTAACCCTATCCCAATCTTTAACAAAAGCATACACTGAAACCCTAACCCTAACGAGAGATTAGACCAACTTCCTTATACGGTCATATCACGTGATCGAAACAGTTTTTCGCTAATATCTCGCTAGGGGAGCATTTTAACCCTATTGCCTATGTCATGGGGCCGGGGTGATTCGGAATCAGCGTCCGAAAATACATCGATCCAAGTTGGTTTCAATTGCCGGGGGCCCTTTTAGAAAAATCTCGAAGATCGATTGTACACAGGGGTGCCATAGTGCATTTAGCACGTTCGAAAAAAAGTATGTACTAATACTAATTACTAAGTATTACTATTAGTACAAATGTTATGATCAAAACAAAATGGAAGACTTTTATTTGTTTTCAGATACACTAAACTCTATTTTATACAATTGAACTATCGATTTCAAATTTGCTAGTATAGAGAATGCCATTTAGACCATAAAATTAAATTGTATGTTGTATTACAAATCATATTAAAAGGATCGGTCTGGAATTTATGAAAAGCATTTAAAAAGTGTATACAACATATTGATATATCTCGTCCAAAACCTACAAGTACAACACTATATTAAATATTTTTACTAGTTGTCTAAATTTTTTTTGGTTTTGAAGTAGCGCGTACTTGCCGGCCCGCCGTTGCTCTAATAAAAGCCCTAATAAAATGGCTAGCTTGCGTTTTTTATTTTTAATGGACTGACCGTACCCGGCGCTCGCTACTTTGTAGCAACGTACCACTTCCCCATTTCGAGAAGAAAGCGGTGCGCACTATATACTTTATACAAATTTAAATAAGTATCATATCATCTAGCACCTAGGAATCCGTCAAGGCAAAGTTCTGCGAAGTTGCGCGCGTGCCTTGAGTTAGTTCATCGTCCATTAACTTAATTAAAATTTCAATTCCGTAATTGACAGTGCCAATTTGTTTTAATTCGTAACTTCGCTACATTGTCGTGATCACTGCACTGGTCACGCTTGATCAAATTTGGACGTTGGTACATTATAAGTATAACTAGGGGGTGCACGATAAAAATAAACTTGCTCGGACATCGGATTTTCAAAATTTATGTTACTGTACTAGGCGGCGCTCAGCTTGTCATTCCGCCGAATCTTTATTCGGGCTAAGTGAATCACGACCTCCATCGTTTTGAAAAAAGTGCAAATGCCATGCTTATTTGTATCACGATGTGACACCCACGGTCGTTTCACTGACGTTTCACTGACGATACAGGGGGAGCCGCGCACTTCGTGCGCGACGGGATATACAACGTATGACAAGAATATATGTAATTCAATTAATATGCATGCATAATTGTTGTAGCGCGATGCACTACTGGGTCGCGCGCGCGCATCCAATAATGCTTCTCGGTAGATCGGCGAGATGCACCATTGTGCCTCACCGAGCTGCGCAGGATTGACATCGTGAATCAAGCATAATTGATAATGGAAGGCAAAATGCAGCGATTTCATTGAACGAGAGTAACTGTTGGCGACGTTTGACTACAAAGTACAAATGGCAGCGTTTGATCGAAAACCTGGTTTCAACCCCCCCTGTGCAATAAAAAAGAAGTTACGTATGCGCTCAAGAGCCGCCGCGCTGAGTTAGGTTGTAAAATTGATTATTTGATTGTAAAATCGCATAAACGCGCCTATGTGCTATGTGCGCGTTTTAGAGGGTTCAATTACGCCAGGCTATGTAATTATTATATGAACATAATAGCCTGGGGTCCCCATACCAGGTAAAATGTATGTACCATTGCTTTTGCTAGAGACTGTGAGAAAATTTCACACTATAACCAAATTCAAAATTTGTTCACAAAGCCGTGTGTATACGCGTACTGCGTGACGCGCTTGTTTCACAAGTTGAAAATATTACTACTGCAAGCGAGAGGGCTCTGGTTAGAGCAACCAAATTTGTTATACCTTTTTGGAATGATCATTAATTGACGATGTCCAATTCATGGCAGCTCGGCGCGGCACAGTAGCGTGAGAAGCCTCATTGAGTGCGCGGCGCGGCACAGTAACGCATCGCGCTACAAGAATGATCAGTGAGTTTCGCGGCCTAGGTGCCATATTTGATGGTGCGCGGCTTTTGGACCAAAAGTAGGTGTAAAAGTTTTGTGTTACGTCGTGACCCCCACGGTCGTTTTACTATGGTGTTGACCATTGTTAATGATCTGGCCCGGCGCGCGCTACTTCGTAGCTCGTGCCGTCGGGCACGAGAAGAAAGCGGCGCGCGCTACTTCGAAGAAATTTAGACGAGTAACATCCGTCAAACTATGGTGTTTCTACGATACAGGGGAGCCGGGCCGCGCACTCGTGCGCGGCGGGTCATACAACGTATGACAATATTTGCTCTAACCAGAGCCTTTTCGCTTGCAGTAGCGCGCGACCGCCGAAACGCGTCACGCAGTACGCGTATACACATGGTTATGTGAATGACAATATAAGTCGCGTAATTTGACGAAATTCGTCAATTTTTATTGTATTATTCTGCAAAGGGGGGCTGAAACCAGGTTTTTGATCAAACGCTGCCATTAGTTGTCAAACGTCGCCAACATTTGCTCTCGTCCAATGAAATCGCTGCATTTTGCAACTCATTATGCATAATTGAATTACATATATTCATATGCGGAGCTTGGCTTACATAATGCAGCAATTTCATTGGACGAGAGCAGCTGTTGGCGACGTTTGACTACAAATGGCAGCGTTTGGTCGAAAACCTGGTTTCAGCTCCCCTGTGTCTGCCATATCTTCGGTTCCTTAAATAAGATCATTCTGAAAATTTGTGAAGACCTTCCAATAGGGCTTTCACAACTGTCCGAAAAATTTAGTGGATATCGGAGTTGATATAGTAATGAAAATGAGGCAAAATGGGGCAAAATACGCTGCTTTTAGCTGTAACATAACATCTGATAGTTGGATATGCTTTAAATTTTTCGCACAGTTTTCTGGTAAGTCTATGAGTAAGCTAACATATATAACCAAATTTTGTTAGAATTGAATCAAGGGAAGGTTACTCAATACGCATTTATTCCAAAAATTTTGTTCTGGCCGAAATTCAAAATTAGCGCTAAAAAACCATCCTACAGTTACATTCCCACACGGCTCACTGTCGATGGCGCACTACCTACTATAACTTTCCGCGCACAATCAGTAGTGATTGCCTTGCTCTAACTAGAGCTCGCACACTTGCAGATGCGCACGCCCGCTGAACAGGACTATTTTTTTCTGTGACTAGAACTATACATTTTCAAATCCAACCCCCCCTCATGAAAGCTAAAATTCATTTATTTTGACAAAAGAATTATTTATGTTGTAAGGGGAAAATAAATGTACATATAAAACAGGGTGGGCCGAAAGTTACTGTGCAAACGAAAACAATAATTCTGTAGCGTTTTCATTGTCACATCTCACGTCGACGGGATCAAACGCGCGCGCGCGCAACAACTTATCTTACTGCTAACTCAGCGACTAAACACACAACGACTTTGACAATTGACAGATGATTAAACAATTGTGAGTTATGACGGACTTAACTGTATGGGTCAACTACTGAAACTGTATTGTTTACTATCTTATTCATTATACTGGACATGAGATGACGAAGTATCTTAAGCAGCACTTTATACCCCCACTTAGAACTTGATTAGTCACGAACAATAGAATCATCAAAAACCAATACAATAAAACATCTTGATCAATAAATGCCTAGCAGCACCAGACAGCAGCCGTGTACCTTTTTCGACTCCGTGGATTCCCTGATGGACTTTTGTTTACTTTTGTTAATAATCGGACCAACCTTTCTTTCTCGAAACATGTATCCTATTGTATTTCATTATAGTATTAAGATGTGAAGATATACTAGATATTACAACGAAATAGAGGTATCCAAATTGGCCCTTGATATTAACTATAACCGTGTTGATGGTTTTAAATTTTGTATGTTGTAAGTACTTTAGTTTGTGAAGCGTTTACTCCTCCCCCTCAGCAAGACAGTTTAAGTTAGATTGTAGATTAATGATAATAATTGTCAAATGACGTTATATATTATATAACAGTTATAAATGTTCAATAGTTGTAGAGCGATTTCAAGAGTAGTGGTCCCACAGGGGTCCGAAAAAGCCGTACAGGCACTTGGGTCCTTATCCTTGTCACTAATCTCAATTGGATTCGGTTTACACAAAACATGAACATTTAGATGTACACATTGACACGATATTTATTAGAAAGCAAAAAGTATAAAATAATGCGTGCGTGCGCGGCTTGAGCCGCGCCGCATAAGAACGGATGCGTGCAGGGGCTGGAGTACGCTTGTATGTAGATTAATGAAATGTTGCATTGTAAATATTTAAAACTGACGATATATTATGATCTAATAGTAAATTTTACAAAGCTGGCTTTGGATTTACGGGTATCGGCCTTACAAAATGACACGAAAAAGGAGATGGCTCTGAAATGCACAAAAATGAGTTTTGTTCATGTTTTATTATCCAGATAGGTAGTTCAACAAGATTGCAGCCAGATACTGCGTCAGTGCGTCTATTATAAGTTAGATGATTTTGAAGAAAAAATGAACGACAATGGATTATCGTTATTAAGTTTGAATATTGATGGATTCAGATCAAATTTGACTGCTTTTTAGTGCACCATGGACGTTTCAAAGCTGATGGATATTTCCTTGTGAAACTAATGTAACAGAACATGAGTCACAACCATTTTACATACCGGGTTATAATAAATTTGTACTTAATCGATTATTGAAGGAGGATGGAAAGCTTAAACACAAAGGTTCTGGTTTGGTAACGTTTTTGCGTGACAAATTTAATAATATTAATCAAAAATTTGAGCTTTGTTATTCTACCGTTGATTTTGAATCACTTTGTGTTGAAATAACAGTTAAATCTGAAAAGTTACTAGTTGTTAATTGTTATAGATCACCAAGTGGAAACTTTGATTCATTTATCGATATGTTTGGCAGTATCTTAAGTAAATTGAACACATTTAAGGGACACAAAAAGCTATATTCTGGTGACTTATAATGTAAATCTATATAACTCCAATTCTAGTGTTGTTAGGAGATATTTAGACTGCATGTTTAGCAATAACTTTTTACCAATTATCTCACGTGCTACTCATTTTGGAGGCTTAAATGGCACATGTATTGATCATATACTTACTAACAATATATCTAACATAATTTGTAACGGCCTTATACGATGTAATATAAGTCGTCACCTTCCTACATTCGTAGTTTTGGACTATAATTTTGATCCTAACGAAAAGTGTAGAAATAGAAATAAAGTAAATATTAATGACTTTTTATTACAAGGGTTTTTGAATGATTTTAAATTATTAAAATTTGATCTTGAAAGTGATTCTGCCGAAAATATGTATTCCTTTTTTGACAGAAATTTTAGAACTCTGTATGATAAGTGGTTTATTAAAAGTCAGAAGTCTAGTGGTAATAATTCTCTTCTTCGCTCTGATTGGAATTCAATAGGAGTGGCCAAGAGTAGTGACACTAAAAACAAACTCTATGATATTTGGGGTTATGAATAAAACTTAGAGTTAATTGGAACAAATATGTTGATTACAAACGAGTGTTTGATGCTATTAGAAGTAAAGAAAAATTTGAGTATTTTGATAAATGTTTTAAAGCAAATCAACATGATTTGAAAAGACTTGGAAACTGATAAAACGGTTTACTAGGTAGGAAGAGATCAAACAGATACTAGTTTTTCCTAATCAAGATGCAGCGCATAATTTTAATTATTATTTTGTTAATATTGCTAATGATCTTTTACTAAAAACGTATGGTGAAAATGCTAACGCGGATTTAACAGATTTTAATAAATATATGCCTGAGAGGAACATAAGCGAGCTATCGGATATTAATTTTTCAAGTGAAGAAATAATAATATTATAAGTAAGCTTAATAATAGCAAGGGTACGTATTATTCTCCTAGGGTCCTCAAACTTTTAGCTACCACTTTAAGTCCTTTACTGGCTGATATTTTTAATAAATGTGCAAATGAAGGTTATTTTCCGAAAGAATTAAAAGCAGCAAAAAATAATTCCTTTGTATAAGAATAAAGGATCTATTTCTGATATAAGCAATTATCGTCCTATTTCAATGTTACCTGTTTTTGCTAAGATTTTCGAGAAGTTAATACTAAAAACGTATCTGATTTCTTTAATAAGCACAATCTTTTCTGTGATAATCAGTTTGGTTTCCGCCGTAAGCACTCAACCTTTCATGCACTTGTTTCAGCAGCGTAGAAAATCTTCATGATGCTATCGATAATAAGAATTTTACATTAGGTATATTTATAGATTTTTCCAAAGCTTTCGATACAGTGCGGCCATAATATCTTGTTAGAAAAACCCCGGAGAACTAGGTTTTTTCGAAGGGAAAATCATTAAATTTTTTTAAACAGGGTTTTTTATTCCCGATCCCTTTTGTTGTTGCTATGGGGGGTTCCCAAAATTGTCTTTGAAAATAACCTGTTTGGAAAACCACAGGGTTTAGTGGGGAGGGGGGGCCCCCGGGGGGGGGGGTTTCATTTTTTTTTTATCAAAGGGGGGGGTTGGGGGGGTATAAAGGGTTAGCTAAAATTTTTTCCTCTTTTCAGATGATTTAAAAAACCCTTTTTTTTCAAAATAAAGACCGAAATTTAATCTAAAAAAAATGCTAATGAAAAGGGATTTTCAAAAATTAAAACTATGCTGCTTAAAAGGTTTTAAACTTTAAAATTTTTAAAAAGCTGTTTTATGGAATTCGGAAGTAGTAAAGTTCCTAAGAATCAAAGTGGGGTTGGGAAAAATTTAAAAACCAGTTTAAAAAAAGTGAATAAGTGGGAAAATTTTTTTGGGGGTCATTATTATTCTAATTTAACGTGGAAAGATCATATTACCAATGTAATAACGCAAGTTTCAAAATCTGCGGATCACTCTACTCCATAAGTTCTATAGTACCAGCCAAAGTGTTAAGACAAGCATATATTTCACTTGTTCAACCATATTTAATGTATTGTATACCACTGTGGGGTGCTGTTTTTTCACCATCCTTTGCTGCAAAAACTGTTTGTGTTGCAGAAAAAATGTATTCGTATTGTGAGTAGAAAACAATAAAGAGTTGATCACAAGTTTCAACATACGAAACCAATGTTCTTTCGTTTGAAATTATTAACCTTGTTTAACTTATTTACATACTTTACTGGATGTATTGCAATGAGGCTACTTAAAGAACAAATTCCTGTTATGTTTATCGCCGGTTTAGCAAGTCAAGTAGATCATGCAGACTTCTATATTCCTATATTCTCAATGTCTAAGACCAAGAATAGTAATTTTGTTTTTAATGCATCCAAAATTTTAAATTATCTCCTTGATCATGATGTCCGTATCATATTTTGTCAATTTCACTATTTAAAAAGAGATTTAAGAACCATTTGCTTCATATACAAAACCTAGGGCTAAATGGGGATCATGGATGGCTACCATGTAATCACGGATATCTTCTCGAATGTATCAATTTCATAAAATAAGATAATTTCAACTAGGGAAATATAAATTGAAGTTAATGTTTTGGGGACGTTTGTGTGTTTTTTGTGTGTATTTTATTGTGAGTATTGTAAAACAAGATGGGGACTATAATTGTAACGGTTTAAGTGTATACGTCTTTATTAATGTTGCCTCCGATTTCACTACACTGACAACATTCACTTTTTATTTTTTGTGTTATTTTTTACTTGAGATCTCATATCATAAAATTTTACCATCGCGATACGGGTATTAATTTACCTCCCAGCGGTGAGACACCGCTTCCCTCCTTCGCCATGTTTGAAGCTCTCCATCATCTGTTCTACTTCAGAGGGAAGTGATTTATTTTATATTTTAAAATTGTTATTATTCCAGTATAACAAATAAATTTTCTAATCGTGTAAAAATCGTGTATATTTTTCTTCCCGGGGGTTGATTTGATTGAAAAACCGTAAATTTTGCGATAAAAATTGTCATCTTTGAAATCTTCCAAAAAAAACATGCCTTACAAAATGACAATTTCGTCACGGCTGTCATTTTTAACAGCAGCCTATAGAAATTTGATTTCACCTAGGACAGTTAGATAAATATAATAGATTGAAGATTAGAATAGCTTTTACAGGAAAAAGGATGATTAAAAAAAGTTGGGCAATTTCGCGTGAGATAGTGTTAGAATCTTAATTCTATTTGTAGCTTGTTTTCGTAATGTGCAGTACCAATTCCTAGAACTGAATGATCTTTGACGTAGAACCATGGGCGAAATATTTATGCAGATGTTCAGCACACTTCACTGAGGTCGGTACTGACATGGAATGTGAGGTGCTGCTCTGTAGTGTCCAACAAATCTGTTTGGCTGATAGAACTTTCACATCGTCCTATGGGTATCATCATGTGTCCTGACTTGGTGATCACTAGATTCTCCTCTCCTCCAAGGGCATACACTTTGTCAGTTTCATTATCCGATCTTCAATCTTCATCTTTTTCATAGACCTCTCTGGACAGTAACAAAGGAATATCATTATCCACAACAAACACCGCTTAAAGTTAACTTTCCTGACCACATTATTGTTACTGGAGTTCTTTCTGTATCTTAGCTGTAACTGCATCTCCATCCCCGAAACGAAAATTCTTCTCACAAGGAGTCACCTTGACCTCTTCATGTTCAGCTGATGTGAGAGATTCCTCGAAGACTGTCAGCCATTTCTTTCCACACACTGTGGAACTAGCACCTGTATCTAAAAGTGCTCTATTTGTCGATTCTCCCATAAGATACGTGAGGCACTCGTCTTCGTCTTCTTGTTGGAAATCAGACTCAAAGAAGCAAGCTTCTTCCCTCCAAATGTGTTGTACTTACAGTCTCTCATTATATGGTCTGTTTCCTTACAAATATGACAACGTAAGGGTCCTGATCGTTGTTCTTGTGCTCCTTGTCTGGGTCTAAATGGAGCTTGTTGATACACGTCCCTGAACTCTGTCCTTGAAAATGCAGGTCTTTGTCCAAAGGTTCTTTGTCCGAAGGATCTTTGTCCAAAAGTTCTTTGACTGTAGGGTCTTTGTCCAAAGGTTCTGGTCTA
The DNA here is from genome assembly GCF_026151205.1 of Bolinopsis microptera. Lineage (NCBI taxonomy): Eukaryota > Metazoa > Ctenophora > Tentaculata > Lobata > Bolinopsidae > Bolinopsis > Bolinopsis microptera. The sequence goes on from NC_087077.1 coordinate 10,739,932, forward strand.
AAAGGTCTTTTAGATGAGTAAAAATCCCTGTGCTGTTGATGTCTTTGTTGATAAAAGACTTCCTGGGGATCTTCTTCCTGGTTGCTCTGGTCATCCCCTTCATACTCTACCTCGAACTCAGGCTCTGAGGCTGATGGTATGACAATTCATCAAAGTGTTCAGATTTGTTGACGTCGTACTGTTGGAAGTACGTGTTTACAGGCTCTTCTTTAATCTTTGGTTTCCGATGGCATATGTTCCACCGCTTGCGCCGCTTGCGCTTGATGAAGAAGAAGATGTATTAGTATAATCTTCTCCGTAGTGCTCTCTTAAGCTGGGATTCCATATTCTCGTAGCTTAACTAGAGACCGTTGCCCTGATCAACGTCTTTTGATGGTCCGAGAGATTAGCATGATGTAAAAGGAAGTACGCTAGTACTCCATCTTCAAATACCACAGTAGTACCACGCTTCTGCACAAGGCTCTTGTAACGATGGCTAAATTCTCTCACATACTCTTCCATGGTCACTTCCTTGGGTCTTCTGTAGTTCATGAAACTGTCATGGATGTAAAGACTGACTGTGTCTGGTCTTTTTCATATAACTTATCCAGTTCCTTAATGAGAACATCTATTCCTCCATCTTTGGATAACTCATCCACGTCTAGCTGTATAGCCACAGCTTCTGGCTTTCCGGACATATGCATGATTAATGCAGCTGCTCCTGCTTCAGGCTTGGACCGTGGTTACCTTCTTCCACCACTGAACTCTCCGTTTCCAATCTGAATAGTTGGACTTCTCATCGAGAACAGGTACTTTGTCACTTCCCATGATGGATGTAGAAGAATCTGAAAGCTGAAATCGGGTGTTAGGTGTTAAGTGTTAGTTAAAATATACAAAAAATAAATACGGTCCGGTGTAACGTAGTTCTTCCTGCTACCACTGTAACGTAGTTCTTCGCACGGTCACATTTGTCAGTTGATTTGCTAAATTTTCTATTACATGGTGTTGAGATAATAAGGATTAATAGATACAATTAAAGTACATTTTGTACGTGACATGTGTAATAAAATTACCGCTAACAGAATATTTCAGATTCCTACTTCTAAAAGTCTAACATTTCAGTTTCAAACTTACCTTTCAGAAAGACGATCCTTTCTTCTAAAAGACATGAAAGTGTTTACCTGATATTACTTTATTAACTTGCATCTTCTGTAGGAAGTGTTAACAGGGGATGTTTGGTATTTTATGTTGGGATGAGCTAGGAGCAGATTGCTCAGCGTGAGTTTGTTTTATAAGAATGCTGTCGTTTCGATCAACATGCTATTACATGTTCTTCACTGATCCGAGCCTTAGGGACTCAGTTTGAACCTGTTTTTAAACGACAGAATCATGTATTTTACGTTTTAGAACTGTTTAGTACAGTGGTGTGTGTCAATGATTTGTTAGTGACTCATTATTGACTCTCTAGAGGTTTGTGTTTAAAAGCTTGAATAGCTCTAATATTTAGTTTTAGTACGCAGTGTTTCTGTCATTACGATAACTCGATACAGAAATCTCTAAAGATCACACTTGTTTACAGTGTTGGACGGGTATTTTTTTGTGCACCTGTCAGTCTAAGAACGATGTTTCAATTCCGTTCATAGAAAAGAGATTTTCGTATTAAGAACTTTGATAGTTAATTAGCTAATAGTTAGACTGTATTAATTCTATCGGACGTTTTGTACAAGTATTATATCTCTCAGATCTCACGCTCAGCGTGGAAGGCAGTCATTTTAGCCACTAGCCTGTTTACAGCGGATGTTTTTCCTGCGTTAAACAGAGATTTAATCCACTTGTACCACGTGACTCGCCGAATATGGAATAATCGTTAACCTGCTTTTTTAGTTATCTGCTTTTATGACAGTGGACATGACACGTATTAGATTTGCCTTTGTTTGAGCCGCGCATTTGTAGCTCAAACTCATAGAAAGTATCTTTTTCGTTTAGCGCGCACGACACGTTTTTTGTGTTGCGTGTGGGGATTAGAATATTCTTAACTCTACGGTTTTTTGCTAGAGTTTATTTCCTAATTTTAACTCGGATAGTCGGATAGTATTTTTTAACAAAGAAAGTATAGGGAGTTATGACTTTAAGATTGTAAAAGTCATGAGCTAAAATTATTAGTAAGTACTTTTTCTTTTTTAAAGTAGGGGAATGTTAGAATCTTAATTCTATTTGTAGCTTGTTTTTTGTACTTCATATTACTAACCCTGTATCTCACTTTAGCAAAGGTTTAGTTCCAGTGATTGTATATACAGTGTTGGGGGGGGTCCAACTACAAAAAAATACGAACGCACCCTAAAATTTCAAATTCGTATTCGTATTTTTTCGTATTTTTTACAAATCGTCATTTTGATAAATAGAAGATCACACATCTTCGTAATTAATCAGATCTAAGCTCAACTTAGCAGTGAAGAAACATTAAAATAATATGTAAACCATCATGTATCATACATAAAACCTGGGGGTGCAACAACAAAAACGATGAACCCACACAAAATTTTGAATTCGCTTCCTTTTTATCGTTTTTTTTATTAAAATTTGGAATATATTGTGATCCATTTTATGTTTATTTGGAAATTGGTCCATTTAACTGAATAATGTATAATCATTGAACAGCTATAAACTTGTTATAGATCTTTAATAAGAGGGTTGGAGTTGTCACGGACTCCTAGACCCGAGTGCTTTGGGCCTCTTGTGAGATCGATTGTTTCTGCTCATTGATTTTATCCCTGCTACTTGTTATTATGTATTAGTACAACACTAGGTACCCGGGTTATATTTTGTGGTCCGGTCTTTAAACATACCATAATATCACTAATACACTGCACCTTAAATGTATAGTCAAGTCATTTGTATCGTGACACATGCTTGGCTGGGGGATCATGTTTTGTGTCCGTTTTTGTCCGTTCGGTACCCTATATTTTCAAAACGGACAAAAAGTAGGGCGGACAAAAACAGACAAAAAATGTTATGGAAATAACATTTAGATGCTTCTCTCCTCCTCCTCCTCCTCCTCCTCCTCCTCAGTTCTCCTCCTCCTCCTCCTCCTCCTCCCCCCAGTTCTCTCCTCCTCCTCTTCCTCCTCCTCCTCCTCCTCCTCCTTCTCTCCTGAGTCCTCCTCATCCTCCTCCTCAGTCCTCCTCCTCCTCTTCCTGAGTCCTCCCCCCAGTCCTCTTACTCCTCCTTCTCATCAGTCATCCTCCTGAGTCCTCCTCCTCCTCCTCCTCCTCCTCCTCCTCCTCCTCCTCCTCCTCCTCCTCCTCCTCCTCCTCCTCCTCCTCCTCCTCCTCCTCCTCCTCCTCCTCCTCCTCCTCCTCCTCCTCCTCCTCCTCCTCCTCCTCCTCCTCAGTCCTTCTCCTCAGTCCTCATCCTCCTCACCAGTCCTCGTCCTCAGTCCTCCTCATAGTCCTCCTGAGTCCTCCTCCTCCTCCTTCTCCTCCTCAGTCCTCTTCATCCTCCCCCTCAGTCCTCCTCCTCCTATTCAGTCCTCCCCCAGTCCTCCTCCTTCTCCTCCGCAGTCCTCGTCCTCATTGTCATCCTCCTTCTCCTCTTCATTCTCCTCCTCATCAGTCATCCTCCTCCTCAGTCCTCCTCAGCCTACTTTTCCTCTTCCTCTTCCTCATCCTCCTCCTCCTCTTCAGTCAGACAAAAACAGGACAAAAATGTTATGGAAATAACATTAAGATGCTTTTCTCCTCCTCCTCCTCCTCCTCTTCAGTCTTCCTCCTGAGTCCTCCTCCTCTGGAGTCCTCCTCCTCTGGAGTCATCCTCCTCCTCCTCCTCAGTCCTCTTTCTCCTCCTCAGTCCTCCTCCTCCTCCTCAGTACTCCTCCTCCTTCTCCTCCTTCTACTCAGTCCTCCTGAGTCCGAGGGGGGGGGGGGGGGGATTCAGGTACCAAGTGCGGACTTCACGTTGGTGGGTGGGTCATTTTTTCCTCCCAAAAACACAGTTAGTACATGGTACTAAGGAGTTCATTTTTGGGTGTTCAACCCCAAAAAACCCATTTTACCTCAAAATTCAATTTGGGGTGGTTTGTGAGGTTTTTTTGAGTTTTTTTTGGGGTTTTTTGTAATTGTTAAATTTTTTGTAACTTTTATCTAATTCAGTAATTCGACTACATGAAAACAAAACCCCTACTGAATAGTGGGTATAATTTGCCCATTTCCCATGTTTAATGAGCTGTTTAAAGCAATTTATGGGTGGGTATCTTATTTTATATACCCCATACTCAGTTAGTACCGTGATTTCTCAACAGTTATTACCCGCAAAAGCCGGCAAAAGGGGGTGGGTGTCCTAATTATTATCCGGAAAAGCAGTTAGGTACCGCAAAGGGGGTGGGTGTGTCTAGTGGAAAAATATCCAAAACTACACTTGTCGACGTGATGTCCGACACTTGGTACCCCGATCCCCCCCCCCCCCCCCCCCCCCCCCCCCCCCCCCCCGCTGAGTCCTCCTCCTCCTCCTTCTCCTCCTCAGTCTTCTTAATCCTCCTCCTCAGTCCTCCCCCAGTCCTCCTCCTTCTCCTCCTCAGTCCTCGTCCTCATTGTCCTCCTCCTTCTCCTCTTCCTTCTCCTCCTCATCAGTCCTCCTCCTCGTCCTCAGTCCTCGTCCTCAGTCCTCCTCATAGTCCTCCTGAGTCCTTCTCCTCCTCAGTCCTCTTCATCCTCGGCCTCCTCAGTCCTCCTCCTCCTCTTCAGTCCTCCCCAGTCCTCCTTCTTCTCCTCAGTCCTCGTCGGCCTCATTGTCCTCCTCCTTCTCCTCTTCCTTCTCCTCCTCATCAGTCATCCTCAATCCTCCTCATAGTTGTCCTCGTCCTCCTCGTCCTCGTCCTTTGTCCTCGTCCTCCTTGTCCTCCTCCTCAGTCCTCCTCTTCTGGAGTCCTCCTCCTCCTCAGTCCTCCTCCTACTCGTCAGTCCTCCTCCTCCTCCTACTCCTCAGTCATCCTCCTCAGTCTCCTCCTCCTCCTCCTCTTCGGTCCTCCTCCTCCTCCTACTCCTCAGTCCTTCTCCTCCTCCTACTCCTAAGTCCTCCTCCTCCTCAGTCCTATTCCTCCTCCTCCTCATCCTCAGTCCTCCTCCTCCTCCTCCTCCTCAGTCCTCCCCCAGTTCTCCCCCTATCAGTCCTCAACCCAGTCTTCCTCCTCGTCCTCCTCCTCAGTCCTCATCCTCCTTCTCCTTCTTATCAGTCCTCCTCCTCAGTCCTCCTCATAGTCGTCCTCCTCCTCCTCGTCGCTCTCGTCCTCCTCCTCAGTCCTCCTCAGTCCTTAGTCCTCCTTCTCGTCCTCAGTCCTCCTCAGTCGTCCTCATTCCTCCTCAGTCTTCCTCAGTCTTCTTCAGTCCTCCTCAGTCCTCATCCTCCTCCTCCTCTTCCTCCTCACCAGTCCTCCTCCTCCTCAGTCCTCCTCCTCCTTCTCCTCCTCGTCCTCAGTCCTCGTCCTCAGTCCTCCTCAGTCTTCCTCAGTCCTCCTCCTCCTCCTCCTCAGTCCTCCTCATCCTCCTCCTCCTCCTCCTCACCAGTCCTCCTCCTCCTCAGTCCTCCTCAGCCGTCCTCCCCATAGTCCTCCTGAGTCCTTCTCCTCCTCAGTCCTCTTCATCCTCGGCCTCCTCAGTCCTCCTCCTCGTCTTCAGTCCTCCCCAGACCTCCTTCTTCTCCTCAGTCCTCGTCGGCCTCATTTTCCTCCTCCTTCTCCTCTTCCTTCTCCTCCTCATCAGTCATCCTCAATCCTCCTCATAGTTGTCCTCGTCCTCCTCGTCCTCGTCCTTTGTCCTCGTCCTCCTTGTCCTCCTCCTCAGTCCTCCTCTTCTGGAGTCCTCCTCCTCCTCAGTCCTCCTCCTACTCGTCAGTCCTCCTCCTCCTCCTACTCCTCAGTCATCCTCCTCAGTCTCCTCCTCCTCCTCCTCTTCGGTCCTCCTCCTCCTCCTACTCCTCAGTCCTTCTCCTCCTCCTACTCCTAAGTCCTCCTCCTCCTCAGTCCTATTCCTCCTCCTCCTCATCCTCAGTCCTCCTCCTCCTCCTCCTCAGTCCTCCCCCAGTTCTCCCCCTATCAGTCCTCAACCCAGTCTTCCTCCTCCTCCTCCTCCTCAGTCCTCATCCTCCTTCTCCTTCTTATCAGTCCTCCTCCTCAGTCCTCCTCATAGTCGTCCTCCTCCTCCTCGTCGCTCTCGTCCTCCTCCTCAGTCCTCCTCAGTCCTTAGTCCTCCTTCTCGTCCTCAGTCCTCCTCAGTCGTCCTCATTCCTCCTCAGTCTTCCTCAGTCTTCTTCAGTCCTCCTCAGTCCTCATCCTCCTCATCCTCCTCCTCCTCTTCCTCCTCACCAGTCCTCCTCCTCCTCAGTCCTCCTCCTCCTTCTCCTCCTCGTCCTCAGTCCTCCTCCTCAGTCCTCCTCAGTCTTCCTCAGTCCTCCTCCTCCTCCTCCTCAGTCCTCCTCATCCTCCTCCTCCTCCTCCTCCTCACCAGTCCTCCTCCTCCTCAGTCCTCCTCAGCCGTCCTCCTCCTCCTCCTCCTCCTCCCCCTCCTCCTCCTCATCCTCCTCCTCCTCTTGCTCCTCCTCCTCCTCCTCCTCCTCCTCCTCCTCCTCCTCCTCACCAGTCCTCTTCCTCTTCAGTCATCCTCCTCCTCAGTCCTCCTCTTCCTCATCCTCCTCCTCATCCTCCTCAGTCCTCATTGTCCTCCTCCTTCTCCTCCTCATCAGTCCTCCTCCTCCACAAAGGACGCCAGACGAACCTATCGAGTGCTTCGGTTGTGCACGGGGCAGCAAGGAAAAATCGGTGCCTTGAGCTTGATGCGAAAGGCAGCGCATGACGTTGCACACACTCGGGGGAAGACACTGATTCCCAATCCCAACCAAACACGGGTGTACAAGGGCAGAGCCACCAGCCTCAAGAAACTTAGGAAAGCACTCAGGGAAGGCATCGACATGGGGAAGGATATGATTCGTGCTCACACAAAGCTGTCCGGGTGCGAACTCGATATACCTACTGAACCCGACTGTTACACTCTAGTTTATGATGATGACAGGGAAGAGGCTGAGCTTGAGGCTCCCAATGATGATGATGATGAAATGGAGATTTATTACCAGTCAACTGGAGTTCTCACAACCGACTGCCGTTGGTACCATGTTGATACTGCTGCTGAGAAGTTCATGAACCACGGTCGGTCATCAATGGCAGGTCATACACGCCAAAGGAGAATCAAAGACTACAGTTTCGACAGGGTGTCTTTTTCTCGGCCTTGTGAATCGCTTGGAAAAGACTGTAAACGTGTATTTGTTGGTGACAAGGGCTGGTTCGACAAGAAAAAATTCAAGCAAGCTGTCAAGTTCCGCGGGCAGGCTCTTTTCATGTCAACATCGCATATATTCAGCAAGGGTGACAGGTCGTCTGTCTGCCATGTACCCACTAACTCCTTTTGTTCTACCCATCAGAACTATCATGTTTGGGTGAAGTCTGATGTAGATGGTAAGATTTACCTATCAAAAGAAGTTTTGAAGATCACTAAGAGAATTTGAAGTTTTTCTCTATTTTTAATCCTAAGGAATTTAAGCTGTTACTATAACCATGACTACTTTGTGTAATAAGTTTATCTAAAGAAAGATCTGATAGACTATTAATATGAATGTGCCATATATGATATATAGTCTATATACATATTATAATATATAATGGGTTCAGCCGAAGCTGATAAAATTTCGTTTTAAGAACCCAACTTACCAGACTTTAAAAGTATGCGTAATGCGTATTTGGCAATAATATTCTGTGATGTAGCATTCAAAGACCTTTATAAATCACAATTAATACATCGAATAATATCTGAATTATGATAATATCCCAGTGATTTTAACATTTACGCTTACGTGAGATTGACAAGCAGTTAAACTCCAATTATTAATTAGTAGGTAATCGTAGTATTGTATTTTCATTTGTTCACCAGTTTTGCTGCGTCTTATTTATTTTCTCTGATGTCATACAGTGTAATATACAAAGATACAACGGAGAATACTATACGAATGGATTTATAGATTCATTTCTATGGGATATTTCGTTATTTCTAGAGTAAAAAAATGTTGGTAAAAAATACGAAAAAATACGAAAAAATACGAACGCACCCCTAAAATTTGAAATTCGTATTCGTATTTTTTGTAGTTGGACCCCCCCAGTGTTGGGGTAAAGGGACTCCAGAAGGCAGACAAGGCTCGACTCCAGACTCTAGTTGAAGTAACAGAAGAGAGAGGAGTGTCCAGTGTTTAGTTGACTCCAGACTCTAGCGTAGCAGAAGGGAGAGGAGTGACGTTGTCGACTCCAGACTCTAGCGTAGCAGAAGGGAGAGGAGTGACGTTGTTTTAGTGATCCCACAGATTCCAGTCGACAGATACTATCTGTGTTCTGTGACGTGGAAAGAGTGGTAAGTAGTTTATAGTTATAGTTTAGTAGTTTAGTCTAGGAGTTCCCGCTTCCTCTTTCACTTTCATTTATAGTTTCACGTGGATTACCTTTCACTTTACTCACGGTAGTTTTCCCCCAGGGTTTTGTTTTATAGTTATCAGTTCCAGTTTTACTTGAAGTCCTCATCATTCAGAAGTCCCTCATATAGTAAGAAGAACATCATCATCAGGAGTAGTAGTTTTAATTTAATAGTAGTTTAATCTAATAGTAAAAAAGACATTGTTTAGTTTAGTATTGAAATGTGTTTTAACTATTAGTCAGAGCAGAGTAGTGTGAGTTACTGAGTCACACCATATCAATCATTCACTATTTAAGAGAGTACATTGTAGAGTAACAAGGTTACTTTTGACACAAGATTTGTATAACCTCTTTATTCATCTAATTTGTATTTATAATAATTGAGTATTATTTGTTATTTAATTAACCCAAGAACAGGGTTCCAACAGATAGTGCCTTACAAAATGACAACCCAAAACGGCATCACTTCAAATCCGATTTGGGAAAAAGTTTTATTATTCTTTCACGTGTCTTACTGTTAGATATATATGTTGTTTATATTATACCAGTTCTGTTTTTACCAAAATATATTTAAAAAGGAACATTTTTTATACTTTGAAAAAATTTAAAAAATGTCATTTTGTGAGGCGTAAAAATCATTTTTTGTTTTCATACTTGAACACAGTATTTGGTTATATTTGATATTTTCTATGACTGGATAGATCACTTTTCAGTGTTTAGTTAACGTTTGACATGTTTTAGGAGTTGTTATTACTCTCTGCTTTCACAGAATAGAAGCTTTATTTCGTTGAGTTTTGAAATCAGAGTTTGAAATCAAAGAGTTTGAAATCAAAGTTTTGATATCACAACTGCACTTTTTTAATGCTACTTGATTGTTAACTGTCAGATTATGATTATTTTTAACTCCTTCTTGTATTGACTGTCTCTGATCCATTTTAGATGATGAAAATAATTCAATCTGAAACATTGTCATTTTTTAAGGCTTTTCGGTGTCATTTTGTGAGGCATTTTGATCAAAATTGATGATCAAACAAACACATTTAGGCTCATCATGAGCTTACTGGGTTTAAGAATACCAATAATTAGGCAAGGGGCATCCAATATAAATATGCCATCTTTGCATCATAAAATAAAACTGTCATTTTGTGAGGCATAACACTGTCATTTTGTGAGGCTAGGTCATTTTTTTGTCATTTCTTCTACCAAAGTCACTAAATCAGTTTTTTTATTTGACCAGAGTAGTCTTTGATTGACATAAGTCATGGTAGTACCTGGTTTTCTGGGGTTAAATTCAAAACTTTGGTCTCCATTCTGGGTAACAGTTAGGCGGGGCAATGACTGAACAGCAAAAACGTCCATATTTATGTAAGAAATATAGATTCTATGTCATTATCATTCCTTGGGAAGTGTTAATTAATGCTTTTTCTTTCATACAGTAAAAGGAATAGGGTTCAATGTATAGGGAACCTAAGCTACAGCATGGTCTATGTGGGCTGTCATTTTGTGAGGCCTGTCATTTTGTAAGGCCGATACCCGTAGGTAAGATTATAATTTATTTCAAAAAACCACGGATAGTTTTAAATTTATTTCTATTTGTCGTATAATCATAAACAATTTAATCCTGTTTTCAAGAATGCGCGGCTTTGGCCGCCAATTATTGACTTATACATTAAATTGAATTTTAAATAGAAATGTGAATATATTAAAATTTAAAACTTTCAAAACGGAGGCTTATAAATATTATTATATTATGATTGTAAAATAAAGGATAAAATTTTAAATTTGTTTCACTAAAAAATTTGTTTCACTAGTTATAAAGCATTTTGTGTATCTCATTAACAAAATTGACTGGGTGATTATGTGACACTGCACCTTAATTGTGCAACCTTAACAATTCCCATAATGTTTAACGGGTGTTTAACGGGGTCACCTAATCACGTGATCACATGTAATGAATTAACTTGTTATGCTTCGTATCTCGGTCATCTGAGAAGCTACAACTTTAATTTTTTCAGGACAAACGTAATTCGAATGGCCAATTACACAATTCAATAAAATTTAGCTCGATCCAACTATCCAAACTATCAAATAAATGCAAAAATTAACCTTCATTTGAAAAAAATTAACACGAATATTTTTCGATTTGACAAATCCCTCGAACCTGTGGTGGTACTAAGTCATCCCGGTAAGAATTATTTCAATTGGGCACTCAGTGACTGAGCTATTAAGGAAAATGTTTGCCAATGCACTCATGTTGCCACAATTCGATTATTTAGACACGATCTATTGTAGAGCTGGCAAGACAAAACTTGCTGAACTTGACACTCTGTACAAAAAGGTAGCCAAAATAGCTCTCAACGTTCCACAAACAGAGAGCAGCCTTAATGTTTATAGAGACATGAAATGGTTACCACTCCATCTTAGACGACAACTCCATCTGTCAAATTATATGTTTAGAATCATCCATGACAATTGTCCTACAAACTTTATGAACAAATTTAGTTACATATCAGGAGGTAGTAGGAGCGGCGAAAGCTGCAACCTATATGTTAATAGATCAACATCACATAAAAACTTTCAATACTTGGGGGCAAAATGTTGGAATAATGTTCCAACAGATCTACGAAATCTGCCCGATGTTAAAAGCTTTAGTGATTCGTATAAGAAACAGCTACTCTCATCTATAACAACAGACCCTTATTATACCGTCGACAATTCATATGACAAATTTTACACTGCAATCATAGTCGACGATAACTAAGTATCTTCTATTTCTTTTAAATCTGAGGCATATATAATTGAAGTGTCGAAAGGATATTCCCTTTTTTACCACCTTACCATTCTGATTGATTCTGCACATGACTGACATGTTTTAACTGGAGAAGGGGTTCGCACAGTGGTAGTTTTATAAACCACTTTTAATTTATTGACCTATTATACCTAGTGGTAGTTTTACAGACCACATTTAATTTATTAACTTATTATACTTAGTATTTATTTTTGGTGACTGTATCACCCAGTAGAGTTTTAACATTTGATAATTGTACAGTTTATTGACGACACATTGACCGAATGTTATTTTATATTCTAATTTATATACTAGATATTTTATTTATTTTCCAACAGACGACAACTTCCTGTTTTTTTTCCTTCTATATTAGTTACTCATATCTCTGATCTTGTACAGACTGTTCTACAAGGACATTGACAGATGATACTCATATTAGGCATTCATTATTGCATCTAAATTATTTCACTTGCATTAGGTTTAGAAATTTATTCTCTGGTTAACAGATTTCAAATGTTTAATCAATTTGTAGTATGACAGTATATAAGAAGTTATTTAATTTTGCTTGGGCTGTTGTGTTGACTGTTGGGGTTTAGTGGTGGTATGGAATTTGAATTTTATATAAATTTACACTATGAGGTTGGGGCATTTTGCATAGTAAATATGGTTACTACTCCTATATATCATATTATTTGATTGGTATTCGATTTCTGATTATTTCCCTAGGAATATGATTATTATATCTCAATTTGGCTTAGGTAGGGTGCCCCGCTAAAAGAACTGGATTCTTCCAGGAAGCATCCCGTGCACAGAGCTTGGTCTACATATATATTAAATTATTAACCATTCATTCTGTATGTGCACGAAAATTTATTTCAATCAATTAAGGCCAACGTTTGCACAGTGACTTTTGGCCCACCCTAGCTGTATAATATAGTTTGTTATGTAAGTTCTTTAAATTAGATTAGATTAAGAATAATGACATAAACATCATCACTAGTTTTAAACATTCTTTCTTTAAAATAAATGATAATTTTGTATCGATTATACAGGGTGGCCCAGAAGTAACTGCCCACACGCAACCCTTAAATAACTCACGTAATTCTTCTTATAATTGTACTGAAATTTCAGAGATTATAGATATGGGTCATACTTAAATTTCCTGAATGTTTCATCAAATTTAATTAATTACATTAGGTGTGGCACGTCACTCCCTCTTATTCACTATTGTCACCATAAAGTAAAAACGCTTTCAGCTAGGAACTTCAAAGTTTCTAGACATATTTGGTTTCGTAATTGGAGTGCTTTCTAAAATTTCAAGTTGGTTGTTCACAATTTAACTGAGTTATGACCCTTTTAAGATATTTCAGATACGTGATCTCGGCACTTAATCAGTGATTACTGATTTCGTCACTGTCATTGACTTGACTGCTGAATTCATGATCCCACAAATCGTACTATACTATACTACATGCATGACCTCATGGTAAAACGCATACAAGTCAAATAGGTGGGACAATGTCCAGGTGGGTTTTTAGCCTGGTGGGATTATTTTCTAGTTGGCTTGTGTCCGGGTGGGATTAGATTTTAAGGAAACTTTTGTATGTAACCACTCAATAATATATAATATCCGGTCCCCAAAGAATAACCTGAATATACCCAAATATGACAAATCTAATTATATTGAATTACAAAAGTGTAACTAAGATTATTATTTATAGTGCTAAGGCTATTAGCCAATATTTAGAACTCTAGTATATGTAATTAATCTTCTACCCTAGCGTCTGATTCAAATAATGGATACTAAACGAAGACATCTTCGATCTTTATCTCTCACATCCAACAAGTTGATATTCTCGGGGCAGATTCAGCTTATCCTTGGACCTATGTTCTCTGGAAAAACGTCAGTTCCCTAACTTTTGTTTCTCATAACTTCAAAAATTCCGCTGAATATCTCCTATTTATAAATTTTTGTAAGCTATTTGAATGATAAATAACAACTAACAAATCTACTGTTCTCTTTTTGGCAACACTTCATACACAATTATGATATTTGCCATATTGGCTTTCTATGATTCCTTGCAGGCTTGTCAGAGTAATATTTATCCTTTTTCTTTGCAGGACAGAGCTGTTACGAAGAATTCAGAGATACAGTATCGCCCAAGCAAAATGTTTATTGATAAAGCACAGTAAAGATGACAGATATAACAACAGCCTTGTAATAACTCATGACAAGAGGTAATATTCAAATTTCGCTGATAACAGTGGTGTACACTATACACTGCAATTTTATTGTACTGGTATTCAACTCTGTTATTTATTTTTCATTTTAACTACTTTTCTATCCTTCAGGACGATTTCAAATGAATACATCGATAAAACTACCTGCTCAAACCTCAAAACATTGTGTGACAATATTCAAATATGTGAATATGAGTGTATCGGTATTGATGAGGCCCAGTTTGTAAGTTATAGAAAATTGCTGTTAGGTTTTAATTAAACTGAATTCTGATCGACCAAGGCTTTTCAGATTCCTTGTTTTTGGCAAATAATGGAGCTAATGATTTTTATTTAACAGCACTTTTTGGCAAATAATGGAGCTAATGATTGTTATTTAACAGTACTCAGGTCTCCTTGAATTCTGTGACCATGCAGCTAATTTGGGTATTGTCGTGGTTGTAGCTGCCCTCTCGGGGGACTTCGAAAGAAAGGTGCGTTCAGACTCAGTTTTGTACTTTTTGTTAAGTTTTTAGATCCCATGGCCATGTTAGGACCCATATTGTTCCTTCCCTCTTGTGACACTGAGAAATCGTCAAACTGAGTAAATATGCCATTGTGATATTATGCTAGATGAATGACATATTTAATTAAGTCTGAATATTTTGCACTAGGCATTCGGGGATGTTCTGCAGCTGATCCCACTCTGTGAAGATGTAATAACTCTAAAGTCAGTTTGCATGTCTTGTTACAGAGAGGAGGCTTCTTTCAGTTACAGAATCAACACTGATAACAAGGAGGTAAGAGGACTGACTCAAAATACTTAAGTTTTGTAAGACATTAAATAAATTGTTATTGTGTTGGTATGATGTTTACATTATTGTTATATTATAACTCAGGTTGAGTGTGTTGGAGGCCCTGAAGACTATAAAGCCCTGTGCAGAAGATGCTACATGAATCACACCCAGGTACTACCCAGTATCTCTAATGGTGTCTCTAATGGTGTCTCTAATGGGGCTTAGGTTGAGTTTAGATGTAAACTGAGAAAGTTATAAACAAAATAAACAGTTGACGTTATCTGGATTCTAGCACCTATTTCATCAATTATCATTACTGTTATTATTTAACCTTAAACTGTGACTGCATTATACAACAAATTAATTTATCTGATCGAAACTTATGAAACATTTTGAAAGTGACAATTGAATATAATGTGTTTGTAACTTAAATATTTGGAAATTAATCTCGATTACCTTTAAAACAATTTGTCCAAAATAAGTTATGGAATTATTGCTGTATTCTTAGGATCATACACAAATTACGTAAAACTGCTTAGGGGAGAAGGTATGGATATAATCTGTTAAGTAGCTTATTGAGAGAGTATAAAATAGCAAAACTCTGGCTGACGTAATATGTGAACGATTAAAGTATAGGAAAATTTATATGATTTATAAATGAGTAATTTTAACGACAACTTATAATATTGCCCCAGGATTTAAGAACTGTACAGTTACATAGTTATTAAATTAATTTTATCGTGTACCTAGACCTGCTTTTGATTTCATGCCGGTTTGACTGATTTAGGCCTTTTAACATATTAAGTGGCAAGTTATATTTTCTGAGTTATAGACCTAAAATAGGGTGATTATTAAACGATGCTTTTTAATTCTTGACTGTACTGTTTTTAATTCTTGTTTGTACTTTTTATCAAGTTTTCCTAGGTTTCAACCAAGTTTATACTCAATTTATACCATTCTGCTAGTGATCTGTTATTTTCGTTCAGTTATGATTTTTAAATGAATATTATAAATATTTAACATTCAAATTTAAGCAAACAATCAGAATATCATTGCTTTTTACATTGTCAGTAAGAAAGTTGGTGTGTACAGTCTTATTTTAAACACAGTACAACATCACTGCGCTGCTATTAACTGTAATAAAGTTAAATAATACTTACAATGAAAGTATGTGTAAGTATTACACATACAGTTATTGTTATATCGTAAGTTACATAGAATGACTGTAGTATTACTTTTAGTCGACACAATGCATGTGAGGAATGTATTCAGAACTGCACCTGATTTTAAGGAACTTGGTGAACTCTATCCTGATCTTCAGAGCCACCTCATACAGGTTTGAGATGTAAATACCATCCCAGATAACATTCCTTAGTTCAGATGCTCCACAACGAGTACTTATTTGAAATTTGAAGTTTGAACCATCAAAAAGTTTGACCAAATTAGTATTGAAATTTGATTATGCAACAAAAACAATTATGCTAATATGCACAATTGAGACAATTACATAAACCAGGGTTACAAGCTAAAAGCAACTATCATTAAACTCAGCATCCCCTGCAGGTTCGCAAAGATTACTACACAATAAACTTCAAGGACCCGGAAGCGCTGAACATTCTGACCTGTTCGTTAGCATCTCACTACTTTGACATTACTCTGGATATTCCTTCTAACAGACTTATACCCACACTTCCACTAAGAATGAACTATCTTCTCTGGATTGAGGATTTGCTGTCTTACCGCACGACTAGTGATAACGTTGTTGGTATAGACATAGGTTAGTTTCATTTCATTAATTTGTTGGTTGAAAAATGTATATTTTTTGTATTTCAGATTCCGTGATTCTGCAAATTAAGATCTCAACAACCACCTTCCCGCTCAACATTTTACTTTTGTAAAACTTATCTACAATATCTAAAAGCTTACCTTCTAATTTTTCAAGTAACCGAACTATAGAATAAACTAGCCTCTAACTGTGTACACAGTACATTATCAATCCTGAATCCAACTCCTCCATGCAGGTACTGGTGCCTCATCAGTGTACGCTCTACTAGGATACAACAACTTTGGGTGGACATTTCTAGCAACGGAAACAGACGAAACTTGTTATAAAGCTGCTGTGAACAATGTTCTTATCAACAGTTTACATGATAAGATAGCTGTGAAACATGTTAAAAGTGACGGGGACAAGCTTTTAGGAAATCTAGGTTAGTACTGCCACTATCTAAAGTTTTAACTCTCGATTTTTAATTTCTAATATAATACTGACATATTTATCAAAGGGATTGTCCAGCACTAATACTCTAGGTTACAATTTAAACAGCATATATTAAACTTGTCACAATAGTCACAGTGGGTAGTCCCAATACAATAGTCACAGTGGGTAGTCCCAATACAATAGTCACAGTGGGTAGTCCCAATAGTCCCAATACAATAGTCACAGTGGGTAGTCACAATAGTCCCAATACAATAGTCACAGTGGGTAGTCCCAATACAATAGTCACAGTGGGTAGTCCCAATAGTCCCAATACAATAGTCACAGTGGGTAGTCCCAATACAATAGTCACAGTGGGTAGTCCCAATAGTCCCAATACAATAGTCACAGTGGGTAGTCCCAATAGTCAGAGTAGTCCCAATAGTCTGACCAGGTGTATTTACAGCCTGGCTCTGCAGGTCCAGACCGACAGTACACCTTCTGTATGTGTAACCCGCCCTTCTTTGAGGACACTGAGAACATGACGGGCTTTGCCAGGTCCCTGAACAGAGCCTCTCCTAAATCTGTCTGTACTGCTACTCCTGTAGGTGAGTAACTTGAAACAGTACTATTGAAATTTGTATTTCTAACGTCAGTTTACTTTTTTGGTATTTTCGTCCGAGTGATAAGTCAGCAGCTAGTAGGTACAGGTGAGCAGGTGCTAGCATGAATATTCGCTAAACCAATAACTTCATAACTTGTATTGTTACTGATGTCTGTAGTGACCACTTATACGTTACCACAGTGACTACTAACCACCTCTCTCTCCACAGAAGTGATAACAGACGGAGGAGAGGAGCAGTTTGTGGGGGACATGGTAACAGAGAGTCTCACACTGGGAACACAGGTGTTGTGGTATACCTCCATGTTGGGCAGGAAGACCTCACTCGACCACATTCTGGGCAGGTTGGCTGAGTGTGGGGTAGCGAGGATTGCTACTACTGAGTTTAAACAGGGTCAGTTATATGTTGTACTGAGATCATCATCCGGCTTTTTTATTAATGCTTGACTCTATTTAACCAATAAAACAAACTGTACTGCCCATCAAGGCGTTAAATATGAGTTGTCTCCCAGACTTTAAAAAACCCCTAATTTCAGGAAACACTACTCGGTGGGGAGTAGCCTGGTCTCTTGAGCCTTCAATACCCCCTCTCCTAACACCCAACTCTAAGAAAGTCTCTACAACCTACAGTTTTACCACAGAATGCAGCTCGCCCCAGAAAGTAATCACACGTTTACAAGCGAGCTTGGCACAGCTGCACGTGCAAGAAGTCACTTGTCCTGGAGAGAAGACTGAGTATTGCACGTGGTTAACCGCTTGTGAGAACACGTGGTCTCACAGTAGGAGAAAGAGGAGGAAAGGAGGTTCCAAAGAGCCAGCTAAAAGACTTTGCACTGTTGGTAGTAATTCAGATCAGACATTGACAAAGAGTTTGAAGACTCTCAGTAATGACAATAACAATGTTAACAATGTTAACTATGTTAAAACGGCAGAACAAGCAGAGAATCCGAGCAGTAAGTCGTATAAACCTTGTCTATTTCACTGTCTGTTGTCCGTTGAGAAAACAGAGAATGGGGTTTCGGTAGATTTAACATGGATATTTGGGTCGGATAAAGATTCTTTGAATCAGTTTTGCTGTTTTCTAGCTAAATGTATTAGTAATTCTACGAAAGATCCATGTGGATGAGTTTTTAAAGTTAAGCTTTTTTAATTATTTATACCCATCAGATTGATGAAAGTTTTAAAAATTTAGATGTATTTTATAATTTATTATCTCAATATTTTTTATCATGTCAGCATCATTTCTTAAACCCTAAAAATATGTTTACGGGGGAAACACACTTCTGATATGATCATGATATAAATGTCCGTTATGTAAAAGTAGTTCTCTCACTCTTGTTTACGCTAATATAATGTAACTTACCCATGTGATAACTATTAACTACCCATGCGATAACTACCCATGAGGTAACTCATGGGTCCTACATTTAGGCTGTGATAAACAGGTAAATAGTGGTGTACTCCTGCTATCACACTCCAAGCAGTGATGTAACTGCTTAATATTATATGAGGCTTGAAATATTCGTAAAACTACATCATGAGAGCCTGTAAAACGCTAAAAGCTGTTTAGTTCAAGATATTACATCATTGCTACGGAAAACTAACCAATGATGCCCCTTACTTTTTTGTCCTTTTTTTACGTAAACCGTTTTAACAATTCCACAAACTTTGCAGCAAGAATAGAAACATGGCATTTCAACCGCGGTTATCTTCTAATCAGCAGAAACAGATGGAACAGTTGGAAATGGACGTTATGCAAGACATGTACAACAGGTAAAGCTATTTAATGTTTTCCATTTATTATTATTGTTATAAAACAGGATCTTACCGACAAGAATGATTCTTAAAAATACCTTAATGCGGTAAACTGTACCCTTGAAAAAGATTTTCCCAACATCTGTTGCATGCAGCTATATCTCTAATTTCGTTCAATTCATGCAAGTTGTCCATTTGCAAATTTCTACTACTTAAATCACTTCTTAAAACCGATAACTTCCATTTGACTATCTTAATTTTACATTCTACTGGGGTGATCTCTCTTATTTCTCATTTTACTAAACTGCAAAATAAGGGTAATGAGCTCCAGTCTGTGTCATGTGATATTGTCTTACCACGGCCGGGTTTAATTACTGATGGCATTTTATTTCCTATTTATTTCTTATCCCAGTAGACTGTCATGCCAAAAATGGTTTAGACGATACTGTAAAATAATATGGTATCGTTTTACCAGGGTTTAATTACTGATGTTATCTCTCGTGTTCAGGTTATCTGAGTCGTGTAGAAACAAGTGTATTAGTAAGAGATATGATGAAGGGGACCTGTCTAAAGCTGAGAGTGTCTGCCTGGACCGGTGTGCTGCTAAGGTGAGCCCTTCTATCTGTCATCAGTAAATCTGTAAAATTATTCAAGTATTACAGTTAAGTTGGATAGTAGTAGTGCTAATTATAATACTTAACTGTTTATTAAGTTATTATTTTAATCCAGCGTGAATTCGAAATATAATTCCATGCTGAATTTCTCAAATTCAAAAATAATTTTTGAAACATTTTTGAGAAAATGAGAAATCCATGCTGAATTTCTCAGATTCAAAAATAATTTTTGGGACATTTTTGAGTGTTCCCGGCGAAAATTCTCAGATTCAAAATTCTCAAAATTACTCATGAACCCCCCCCCCCCCCCCCCCCTAAACTGATAAACTGATAAACTGATAAACTGATATACTGATAAACTGATAAACTGATAAACTGATAAACTGATAAACTGATAAACTCCTTTCAGTATCTGGAGGTGTACGAGAGAGTCGGAAAGAAGTTAACTGCAATGTACACTGCTCAAATGGCTCCTCCTGAAAAATGATCACAACTTTCCTTCCTACCTTTCTAATCATTGATACGCTGGATGTATTGTATTTGTAGATAATGCTTTCTGAAACTTTAATTTATTCTCATTTAAGCCCCGTGAAATGTTTCTTATTGATCTTCCCCGTATCAATCAGATCTTCAATAAAAACTAACAGAGAAAGTATAAATAACCACCTTATCAATCTATCAGATCATGCTAACAATACTGTCTTACTAATTACATGATTTATCATAATATTATAATTAATGTCCCACACTAGCAAAGTTAATTTAACTAATTGTCTGTGCTATAATGCTTTATCTACCCCAGTTATGGTACATTTAGGTGTATGTGACGAGCCCGTCTTCTCCTCCTCTGTCCCTAACTTCACAGACAGTCAGCTAGGTGAGCCCTTTTATAGAATATATAGTTGTTTATGGTTATTTCTTGAAGTTTTATAAATAAGTTGGACAGCAGTGCTGCTAATACCTACCTTTTTATCAATTATTCCAGCTTGAATTCTAAAGATTTTCATTACTGATGAAATAATAAACTGATAAACTCTTAGGCGGAGTCCCGCACTGGCTGACCTCCACCTCCACTGTACCTGCCTGTACACTCTGTGGTGCCTCCTCCCACCTGGTAACCCAGCTGTACGCCCCACTCCTAGACTCACCTCACCACCGTGTGTTGTACTTGTTTGGTTGTGGTGAGGTGGGGTGTCAGAACAAGAGTGGGGCGTGGAGTGTGGTAAGGGAGGTATGTGAGGTGGGGGAGGTTGTGAAGGAGAGTGTGACTGTTGTGAAGGGGAAGAGTGAGGTGTTCTCTGATGATTGGGGGGTTGATGGTGAGGACTGGGGAGGTGGTGATGGGTGAAGAGATTCTAGGAGCGCTTACTAGTACAACCGAACAAATAACTCAGTCTATGAGCCAGCTCCAGGTAAAAGAGTGCAGCTCAGTTGGTCACATAGACCAAAGTTCTGGTGTTTATTTCCCTCCTTTTTATTTGTATGTCATGGGGGAACCAGAAGCGGATATTGTGAATAAATCAGACCGTAAGAAATATAATGAGTTTGATGAAATGGCTGAGGAAGGTGGAGGAGGAAAAGAAAAATATGAAAAATCCGAAGTTAAAGACAAAGAATTTTACAAGTTTTACAAAAAAGTCAAACGATGCCCTGAACAATGCATCAGATATGATCTCGGTGGAAGTCCTCTTCTCCAACCCCCTGATATCTCCATTCCTAACTGTCCTAAATGTCACTCTCCTCGGCGCTTTGAGTTCCAACTCATGCCAGCTCTAATATCCATCCTGAACTTCCCTCCAATAAAAGGAGCTGCTAGCTCCAAATCTCTAGATTACAGAACTGTTATAATATACACTTGTCAGAGAGATTGTGTGATCTCAGATAGTAGTTCAGAGTATATTGTGTGTGTTCCTGAGCCTGATGTGGTGATACCCTCACAGAGAAGTGCAGATGGGAACTCTCAGAGTGGTTCTTAGAGGATTTATTAAAAGTAGGCGGGCTCCTGTCTAAACTATTTTAAAAGCTTGTTTAGAGGGATCTAGATTTGTAAATTATTATGCCTGTTTAGTTACTGATTGTGTATTGTTTACGGTCCTTTAATTTATTTGAGTCATTTTTAATGAAAACTTCTGGCTATTTTTATTTTGTTGGAACAAAATGAAATCATAAGTTAAATAAATTACATAAATCGTACGTATTATAGTATCGGGTATTTTATTTTATTTATGTAGTATAATATCCATTGAAGGATCATGGCACCGAAGAGGAAGCAGCCAGCAAAACGTCGCAGAAAGACGGACAGCACTGAAAAGGTACAAGAGCCACCAGTTAAAGATGATCCCAAGCCAGAAAATAGACTGCTCAGTAAGATGAAGAATATCATGGACTCAGTACAGAAGGGATACACTCACCAGGCTAAAAATATAGGTAATTTTATGCAATACTTAGCCAAGGTTTCGAAACGATCCCTTGAAAATTCTAAGAGACAGCGAACGCAGTTTGAAAAAAAGGTAATCTGTTCTACACATTGATAGTTTAGAAATTAATTTTAGTCCGGTTCGCTCTTAAAAGTACAATATCTTAGAGAAACTGTGGGAGCTAAAGCAAGCAACCGAAGAAGGAGACGATATATTCTTCAACAACTTCTGGTACCTCCTCCAACACGCCTGTCTGATATCAGCACGTGAAGCACCCACTGAACGCGTCATCCAGTTCTGCTGCAAGTTTGCTATCCGCGCTGACTTGGACCGGGAGACGTTCACAGACGCGGAGGTGTCCCAGACGGGACCGTTCGCTGTGAAACTGTTCAGTACAGCACTGAAGTACCATAATGCTAACAACAAGGCTGTTAGGTTTAGACTGTGTCAGATTGTTAACTCTGTTTTAACGGCTCTAGGTGGAGGTAGGTGTCGAAATTAATAATCCCTCAAACAATGCAATTAATTAGTTAAATGTTTACTATGTGGTCTTCAAGTCTAATCTGTTTGAATTTATATGAAATTAACTGCTGTTAAAAGATGTAGAGATACTGTTGCTATTTGATTTAAATATTACTAATTAACCTTTGATAAACGGAAAATCATCAGAATATAAAAATAGATTTTGGAAGATTTTTGAAGAGGAGCTTTTCTGCCGTCCCCTTGACCAAAATTTCACGAGTTTGACTGAAATTTTGACCAGTGACCAATCAGTGAGATTTGTGAGAGTGACACAAGTCGCCATCAAGGTACTGGAAGCAGTATATCTGGAGAAAACTTTGGTACAATGAAAATTTTGAATATGTCCATTGTCCTACCGGTATAGGTAGGCGGTAGGACATATTCGAATTTTGGTTTTGACTGAATTTTTCTTGAATTTTTTTCGAATTTTTCTTGAATGACCATCTTACAAGGTCACTGAGGATGGCACAAGACACGATTAAGGTACTCAAAGTTCTATTCCCAAAGAAAGCTTTGATAAACGGAAAATCATCAGAATATAAAAAGAGAAATTTTTGAAGAGAAGCTTTTCTGACGTCTCCTTGACCGAAATTTCGCGGTTTTAAATGAAATTTTGACCAGTGACCAATCAGTGAGGTCGGTGAGAGTGACACAAGTCGCCATCAAAGTACTGGCAGTAGTATATCCGGAGAAAACTTTGATGCAATGAAAATTTTGAAAATGTCCTACCGTAAATTCATGGCGCCAAATTATCACAATTACGCACGGTTCCGATGAACTTCACATTTTTTACGTTTTATAGTTTTACTATCGTTGACTATATTTATAACGGTTTATTTTAAACAGATGCGGAGATAGACGAGGATCTGTTTAACCAGATCTACACGTGCATGTTAGAGAGACTAAAAGATAAGGTTCCTGGAGTTAGAGTTCAGGCTGTTAACACTCTCAATCGACTTCAGGTACTTTTCATATTGTTTTGCACTTTACATAATGTGTAAGATCATTCCGACCATTGGTTATTGGTAACCGGCATAATTCTTAACTGCCTGGCCTTTGACAGCAAATGTTATCAACTGACAACTCGAATTATATGCTTAATTGTACAATGAGTTTAATATGTAATTTAATTCTGGAATGTTATAGGAAAGATAACAAATATCTCCAGGACCCATCTGACCCAGATTGTCCTGTTATAAAAGGTTATCACACTATAATGAAGACTGACGGAGTGGCTGAAGTAAGACGAGCTGCTGTCAAGGTAAAACTTTTTGTTCTACCATGTGCATGCTCCCCTAAAGGGAGGAAGGGAGGCCAGACACAATATCTAGCGTTTGGAACTTCACCAGGTCGATTCAGTTATGCTATGTAATGACTATGCATAGATTTAACCTAATTCTCTTTTCCAGGCAATAGCTGTTAACTCAATGTCCCTACTCCCGATAATTGAGAGAACACGTGATACAAACCCAGGTGTACGCCGTGCTGCGTACGAGGTACTTGTTGAGAAGATCAGTATCAGAGCTATGAAGATCTCATACCGGATGAAGGTTCTAGAATCTGGATTACGTAAGAAATAATTTCAACTCAGAGATTTTATTTTTGAACTCCATTTGGGTGAAGAGATGAGTTCTTAAGCCAAAGACATTAAATCCGTATTAATCTTTATTTTTAAACCAAGTTCAACACCGACCTTATGAACAAAATTGTGTAACTTTCAAATTAAAATTACTTTCACGTGTTAAAATTACGCTGTTGTATTGGTGATTATGTATTTTTTGGTGTTCAACATAAGATAAGGAACCACCTTATCTTGAGATGTTAAAACAGCACCTCACCCAACACAAACCAGGTGACCGTAGTGCAGCTGTAAAGGAGGCCTGTATCTCCCTCATTAAAAAGTGGGTATCCTACTACAACAACGACATTATCAAGCTCCTCAAAGCTCTAGATGTGGAGGGTAAAGTGGATCTGTGTGGGGAGGTGGTCACTGAGATACTGAACCATGTTCATATTGATTCAGCTAGCGAGTGTTTACTTAGTAGGATTGAAAATAAAGGTGCGGTTTAATTTGAGGGTTAACATTTTTCGTGCATTTAAGTGTAACTTATTTAGATCATCGTATCTCTTATATGTTTTTAACCCAACTCCACTCAGTAACTTATTTAGGTTTATTTCAGAAATATGAACACCAAATACTTAATTCTTTATTCGTCCCCTTACCCCCTTAGACTGTTTCCTATTCTTTCTTATTCTGTCAGTGATACCAACGGATCAGCTTACTTGTGAGAGTGTGTTTTATTGGCGGTGTATTGTGGCACATACCTCAACCAACCAACCCGATATGTATGAACAAATCATGCCGACTCTCTCTGAATATTCCCATTACCTCAAGGAGTAAGCAATTTGAAATTCCATTTTCCTCATGAAAGTTTTTCCAAGCACTCATTCAAGATGCCTCAATTCTTATTATTGAATATCGTATCTCTTCTCTATTATTTGGTATCAAAGTCTTGTTATTAAGACGTGAACTAGTTCCTAACGGCTAACTCATCTTATCTTTCAGTTATGTTGTGAAGGCTAGTTCCATCTCATCTGAAGATTATGATGCGCACTATCAAGCTTCGTACGTGATCCAGGAGCTGATTAAAATGGCAAAACTAGCAGATATGTCCGATGAAGCAGGGCGCAAGAATCTTATAACTGTCACAAAGTTTATCATCTGTGAGCGGAAATCACTGTTCAAGTCAGTAAAATTTGCGGGATCATAAAAGGGCGCAAAGTGGCAATTTTCCAAAAGACGCGAACTTTAAATGACATTTTATTTAATATGTTGGCGCAGTATCGACGCGCGTTGCAAGCGCGCGTTTTCTATACCGCCAAAATCAAACCAAATTCAGCCCCTTGACATTTTATTGTGAAATATTACACTGTCCAAGTTTTAACAATCAATGTAACATTAGTTATCTTCAGTCAATAGAGAGATTAGTTGAGCTATACTGTCTAGCAGAAATGAATGAACAAACAAGAATCAAAACAGTTGCTGAAATTATCACCGACATAAGGAATCCGCTCGAAGGAGCTACTCAGTTCAACCTCGACCAGATCGAATCTTGTGAAAAGGTACACTCCGAGTTTGCTAATTCATTCATTCGTAATTGTAGCTATCATTAAAGATTATTTAGTTTGTAGTGATCGTCCTGAAGGAGATAGGGATTAATTTGTTAGCACATGTTCGAAATTGGGACGAATCTTACTTATTGTGACCTTACATTAACCTTTTAATGATTTTTAGAATGACCCAGTTACAATGATACGATGCCTGACAATGGTATCCGGACTGATACAAGGTGTGAAATGTGATGTTGCCTTCGACCCAACCCTAACTGTGCTACTGGATGATTTGGTGAGTTAATACTAATTGAAACTCCATAATCCAATTCGTCAGTCTTGGAACGGGAGTTACAAAAAATTCAGTGGTACTTGGTGATTTTCGATTAAAATGATGTAATATATCGTTAGTACAGACAGATCCGTCTGAAAAAATCGATCTGCCGACACACAAAGCTTACAAAGGATTTTTGACGTTTTTGAGTCCTAATAGATGTCCTTTATGGCTGACCAACTTTTCCAAACTTTTCCACGTGTCTTAAGGCCACTTTTTGCCACTTTACCACTTTTTACCACCTTTCTTGTTTGTCGAATATCTTTAGTTGTGAACATCGTAAAAGGTTGCGGATCAATCGAGTGTGTTTATATTACCATGAAGAAAAACTTTTGTTCTAGCAATTTTTACGTCAGATAATCATTTAATTGGATAATTATCAATTAGCTAATTAGCAAAATTCTAAAAATTTTTTATTGGCTCAAAATGATCGGAATAGCTTAAAACACGCAGAAAAGTAGTTTTTAGAAAAACTTTGAAAATTTTTCACTTACATTTTTTTTCGAGACTTGGAAAAATTTCGAAAATTCAAAAAAAAATTTTTCCGCCAAAAGTGATCAAATCGCATGAAACGCGGAGAAAAATGCTTTTCAAAAAAACTTAGTGAATTTTTCGTTTCAAGAGTACTTCAATCACCAATATTTGTAGTTGGAGTTCAGTAAATCGCGGCAGATTTTAGTAATCAGGAATTACTAAGTGGAAAGGTATGAAACTGAAAAACGTTAACCATACGATATAAGAGTTTCATAACTAATTACAATACAGCCTTATCGATTTTTACAGAAACTGCACCAATGGCACAGTCAAGATCGAAAGACGAAACGATAGCCTGCTGTACTATCATTTTATTGACTTCAATGATGAATCAGTGGGGTTAAGATAATCACATTTGTAATGAATAAAACCTCTCTGTACCGTCAATTGTGCTAATCTAAACCGGCCTACCTGGATTACCAGACCTCTTCTTCTCCTCAACAATCAAACCGAGTTGTTCATATCGCATTTGGTGGGCGATGTAAGTACATATCGAGCTGTATTCAATCACAATGCAATACGTGTATATTATATTATGGCCCTCGTGGAACATTTTACTGAATGAATTATTACCGGTTCTTTACTACCCCTTGCTCGACGCTCGTATCTAAATCTTATCCTTGCCCGTATGTTACCCTTGTTGATTTTACTTTTAGCCGACCCTGACATATGGGGGTGATTTTATACCGCATAGCAAATGAAGCGATATGCAGTACAATACAAAACAAGTCACAGTAGATGTTGGAAGGTGTATTTACACTTGCTTCCTAGATCTGGCTGTTCCTTAGTTTCCCTGGTCTGTTCTTGCCTTCTTGGAACTGTAAATGAGCCATGAGGCCAAGTATACGTTTTCGTGATAAACTGTAAAACGTCTCTATAGTCTATACCGGGTTTCTCACGGTATTAAGCGTTGCATAAAATATATTATATGGCTCTTAATGAGGTTTATGAAACGCTTAATACCGTGAGAAACCTGGTATAGAGACATTTTACAGTTTATCACGAAAACGTATACTTGGCCTCATGGCTCATTTACAGTTCGAAGAAGGCAAGAACAGACCAGGGAAACTAAGGAACAGCCAGATCTAGGAAGCAAGTGTAAATACACCTTCCAACATCTACTGTGACTTATTTTGTATTGTACTGCATATCGCTTCATTTGCTATGCGGTATAAAATCACCCCCATATGTCAGGGTCGGCTAAAAGTAAAATCAACAAGGGTAACATACGGGCAAGGATAAGATTTAGATACGAGCGTCGGGCAAGGGGTAGTAAAGAACCGGTAATAATTCATTCAGTAAAATTTTCCACGAGGGCCATAATATAATATACACGTATTGCATTGTGATTGAATACAGCTCGATATGTACTTACATCGTCCACCAAATGCGATATGAACAACTTGGCTTGATTGTTGAGGAAAAGAAGAGGTCTGGTAATACAAAACAAGTCACAGTAGATGTTGGAAGGTGTATTTACACTTGCTTCCTGGATCTGGCTGTTCCTTAGTTTCC
Source organism: Bolinopsis microptera (assembly GCF_026151205.1). Lineage (NCBI taxonomy): Eukaryota > Metazoa > Ctenophora > Tentaculata > Lobata > Bolinopsidae > Bolinopsis > Bolinopsis microptera. The sequence continues at coordinate 10,767,831 of NC_087077.1, forward strand.
CTGGTCTGATCTTGCCTTCTTCGAACTGTAAATGAGCCATGAGGCCAAGTATACGTTTTCGTGATAAACTGTAAAACGTCTCTATAGTCTATACCGGGTTTCTCACGGTATTAAGCGTTTCATAAACCTCATTAAGAGCCATATAATATACACGTATTGTGTCGTATTGTGATTGAATACAGCTCGATAAGTACTTACATCGCCCACCAAATACTATATGAACAACTTGGTTTGATTGTTGAGGAAAAGAAGAGGTCTGGTAATCCAGGTAGGCCGGTTTAGATTAGCACAATTGACGGTACAGAGAGGTTTTATTCATTACAAATGTGATTATCTTAACCCCACTGATTCATCATTGATGTCAATAAAATGATAGTACAGCAGGCTATCGTTTCGTCTTTAGATCTTGACTGTGCCATTGGTGCAGTTTCTGTGAAAATCGATAAGGCTGTATTGTAATTAGTTATGAAACTCTTATATCGTATGGTTAACGTTTTTCAGTTTCATACCTTTCCACTTAGTAATTCCTGATTACTAAAATCTGCCGCGATTTACTGAACTCCAACTACAAATATTGGTGATTGAAGTACTCTTGAAACGAAAAATTCACTAAGTTTTTTTGAAAAGCATTTTTCTCCGCGTTTCATGCGATTTGATCACTTTTGGCGGAAAAATTTTTTTTTGAATTTTCGAAATTTTTCCAAGTCTCGAAAAAAAATGTAAGTGAAAAATTTTCAAAGTTTTTCTAAAAACTACTTTTCTGCGTGTTTTAAGCTATTCCGATCATTTTGAGCCAATAAAAAATTTTTAGAATTTTGCTAATTAGCTAATTGATAATTATCCAATTAAATGATTATCTGACGTAAAAATTGCTAGAACAAAAGTTTTTCTTCATGGTAATATAAACACACTCGATTGATCCGCAACCTTTTACGATGTTCACAACTAAAGATATTCGACAAACAAGAAAGGTGGTAAAAAGTGGTAAAGTGGCAAAAAGTGGCCTTAAGACACGTGGAAAAGTTTGGAAAAGTTGGTCAGCCATAAAGGACATCTATTAGGACTCAAAAACGTCAAAAATCCTTTGTAAGCTTTGTGTGTCGGCAGATCGATTTTTTCAGACGGATCTGTCAGTACTACGTCATTCTTAAACGGCTGTGACTTATGGTGTGATTACCCGATTTTATGATTCAAGAAGTTTAATTTATATAATTTCTTGAAATCTCATGTCGATTACTTTTAGAAACAATTATCTATTGACGTTTTTTGGAAAAAATGTGATATAAGATGACCTAGTTATTCCAAAAAATCACGCATATTTAAAAATCTGCCAAGTTAAGATTAATTGTAGGCTTTACAACTGTACTAAGATCGAGAACATGTGTTTTTACCGTTACTCCTCCATCATTATCATAGTGTTGCCAGTTGAAATTGACTGCTTAGATCTCCCTATCCCCGTTTATATGTTTACTTAAATCGCTTTGTTCGTCCCGACCCATTTCAGTTATTAAAAATGAAAACACTTTAGCAAACTTAACATTGATCAGGTGATGACGGGGGTGGTATCACATAATGAGATTGTACGGCACCTCTCAATCAAATCCCTGGGCTTGTCTTGTATCCTCAGCAAAACTCTGGCCAAGAAGTATCTCGTTTTATTCTTACAGGTTTGTGGAAAAATGTCTGGAGGTATGTGGTATGATGGAAAATGGTTTTCTGCGCATCGTGTGGTGCTTAACATTGTGCTGTAATAAATAAGCTATCTGGGACTTTTGGATGCCTGTGTTTTAAACTCTTAAACTGGGTATCCAGTTATGTATAAACTTTACATTTTTCAGATAGTGATGGTTGATAACTATGCTGAGATCTTGGAGACATCTTTAAAAATCATCTTTGATTTGTTTTTGGTGTTCGGTATCGAAGCTTTTGCTGAAGAAGATAAAAAGGAGCAGAAAAAGGAGCAGAATGGAGAGGTGGGAATTTATTTCTAATTTTAAAGTTACTTTGAATCATCTCATTTTTTACCAACGAAGACACAAATTATTGTAGATAATCCCGTTCCTTTTAGCAGGATACAATGTCAGAGAACAGCCAAAGCACATTGATAGACAGCAGTCAGGAAGACATCCTTTCCAGTAAACTTGAGAATACCAAGATTGAGGACCCTGAAAACCCTCTTGGAGAGGTTGATAAGAAGGTGGGATCCTTAGAACTTAAAACTTTTGTGTGATGTGTATTGAAAATCAGTACACTCCGGGCTGCTCCTAGGGTTACTTTAGTTACTATAGTTACTAGGGTTACTAAGTAATATCGGTACACGTACTCTAGTTCGACAAATACCCTAGTTCGACTGTCGACACGTGCTCATTCAGATTCTAGCTTTCAATTCAGTTTCTTCATTGAACAATTTTCAGTCACATATGAAATTTAATAATTTTTAATAGATACTGTTCATAATATTATATTGTAAACACCTCATGGATTCAAGACCGACAAAATAAATGAATAAAATACAGCAACAGGACAGAAATGTGACGTCTATTGGAGCATCAAAGTATTAACGTTATTAGACTACAGAAACACGGGACCGTAAAAAACATTCCAGATAATAGAGGGGGACAAAGATGAGACAGTAATCTAATATCTGTAAATCTAAAGACTTCAAGCTGTAGAAATCTAGTGAAAAACAAAACTGTTCATGTCGTATACGGGCTACAAAACAAGTCACATTACAGTTACAAAATGTGTCCTATGAGGCTTAACTGAGTACTGACAATTTTTTTTTATTGAAATCTTTCAAATCGATCAATTACATACAAATTTACACAATGAATGAACAACATTAAATTTTCTCAAAAGTATAAGACTCCGATAAAATCAGATTTTCTAGGACAAAATGTATGTAATCAAAGGACCTGAGGGTCACCAAAACACAGATGTTGAGAGCAAAATGCACCTCCTGCACAAGTATGGGCCCACGAAAATCTTAAATTTTAAATAGAATTTCAAATAGAAACACACAAAAATATCAAAAGCAATCAAATCATATAATAAAGTGAAATCCATGATGTGATGACATGCACTAAAATGAGAGATGAGAAATACAGACAACAGGGATTTAAGCTCCTTATGAACATATTGTTAGCTTTAGGTAAACTGCTTCACATCTCTGTCTCGAGGGAAAAATCTAGATCATAATCAAAGTCCTCCGGCATAATTTTATCCCACATGTAGGAGGTCAATTTGCTTTTGAACTCAGAAATAGTCTCTATCTCACGTATATCTAGAGGAATATGATTCCATTTGGAATGGGTCCTAAAGTAAAAGTTCTTAGCAAAAGCGTTAGAGCTTGCTCGTGGTAAGATCGAGCTTACAAAACATAAGGGGTCCATGTGGCTATTTCTTAACCTTGAGTGGCCTTGATATGGTTGCAAATATGAGGGTAAAGTGACAGGAATATGTTGCTTCACAATTTTAAAGAAGAAAATAAGGTCAAGAAAGTCGAAGCGGTCTTCTATGGGCATAATCTTAAGCTGTCTGCATTTCTGAATGTATGTGGATGGTGGATAACTCATATACTCCTCGCGAAGAATCCACTTAATAGCACTCTTTTGGAGGCCCTCCAGCTTGCTTATCTGGGATTTTGTGACCGGTCTCCATATAACTGAGCAATGCTCAAATTGACTTCTCATTAAAGTGAGATACAGTACTCTACGACGATTTACATCTTGAACAAAATAGCAATTTCTCCTTGCCATGCCTAATTTTTGGTTGGCCTTTGAGAGGACTTTAGAGCACTGGTCTTGCCAGTCGAGATTCTTGGTCACAAAAACACCCAAATCCTTTTCATGATCGACATAGTCAAGTGCGATTCTTCCCATGGAGTATACAAAGTTAAAGAGTGGTAGGACACTAAGGAGGGAAACTGTTTCGGATATCCTTCCTGCGACGGTGAGGACCTTACATTTGTCGGGATGAAATCTCATTTTATTAGAAAGTGACCAGTCATGGAGATAATCAATGTCCTTCTGCAGTCGCAGGATATCAGACTCCGAAACAATCTCACGCCAAATTTTAGTATCATCGGCATACAGTGACAGTTGTGTGCCAGGTGAAATCCCCACTGATATATCATCAATGAACATAATGAACAACAAAGGTCCCAAAATTGACCCTTGTGGTACACCAGATTGGGCGTTTCTCATGGAAGAAAACTTACCACTTATCAAGACCTGTTGTTGCCTGTCTCTTAGATAATCAGTGATGAATTTCAGTAGCCTCCCATCAATACCAAATTTGCTCTTTAGCTTAAATAATATAAGATCATGGTTAACTGAGTCGAAAGCTTTGGCAAAATCAAAGTAGACTACATCTGTTCTCATATTTTCATTCAGTGAGAGAGCTAGGCTGTCACATAGACCTACAAGATTAGTTGCACATGATCTTTCAGCTCGAAAACCGTGTTGTTTATCGTTGATCATGCCGTTAGTAAGTGCAAGTAACTCATCTTTAATTATGCGTTCAAGAACTTTGGTGATTAAGCATGTAAGGGATATTGGCCTATAATTTGAAACCTCGTGTTTATCACCTTTTTTTTCCCTACTCTTGCCGAAGGCAAAAAGATCGTAGGGAATAAGTAATCGGGTTTGGATATATGAGGTGGCCCGACGGTCCTACGTTGATGACAAAAGTCTGCTCCTTCGCAATATAGACCACTCCCCTATAATTATGTGTATAAAAGGAGTCTATTTTGCGCGCGCGACGCCGGTTATGTGTTAATTAATTACAAGCATAGCAACGAGTTTTTGGTGCTTAACGACTGTTACAAACGGATAAATCATTAATTTAAGTGTTATTTTGGTGAAACAAGCTTAATAAATTACCGAGTGATAAAATTCAGCAATTCAAAACAAATAAAATTATGATATCAGCTGATAAACTCGTGGCTGTGGGCTGATTATTTAACAGTTAATCGACACTGAATGGTAGAAAGCATTGGAATACATAGTTGAGAACAGATGTTACTTTACAGTTACATTCAAGAAGCTAATATCAAGATTGCGGTATGCTTTTAAAGAATCCTATATCAAATAAAAGGCTCGAAAGTCGATGGTGCTGTGAATGTGATGTGTCGAGTAAGCATCAAAATGTATTAGTTTATGTTAGATACAAATAATAACTAAGACGAGACGGCATATTTTATTACAGTCAATAAGTTGGCATACGATGCAGTAATATGACGTGACATGATACGCATATATATGTTAACACGAAACAAAACCGCGCAAAGTATGAAATGATCTACAACCAAACCACATACAGATCGACGGCGACACCTCAGATGCGCGCAGGATTTTTCAAGTTCTGCACGCCTAATATAATATAAACGATTATTACATTGTACATGCGCCAAACACCACTCTGGGATACAATAAAGTAGAACAATTAAATTGTATGCAGTAGGGAAATTTGATCGTGCGTGGTGTTACCGCGGCGAAATTCTTGTTATATATGGGTACAACGTGTCCCAGTTTCCACTCCCTAGGTAATGTCCCAATGTTGTAACATGAATGAAATAATAGTGATAATGGGTAAGCAAGCCCAACAGCACAGTTTTTCAAAAGTTTCCCATGAATACCGTCAGGCCCATAAGCTTTGTTAGGGTTAATATTGGAAAGGATTTTTCGAACCCTTTGGTGGTCAAATGCAATATCAAAGCGCCAATCGTTTGAATAATCAATATCTATGTCGTATAATGATGCTTCAGAGAACTGCTCAAAGAAAAAGCCATTAAATAAGTTGGCCTGGTCCTCTGGGCAGTTGCGGACAATGCCTTTGTAGCTTACAAACTCAGGAATTCTTTGACTAGCTGTTTTTGATTTTACATATGACCAGAATTTTTTTGTTACAAGAGCGCTATCATCTGATTCATTTAATGTTTCTCGCATTTTTTGAGCAACCACATTTTTGAAGTTTTTCCTGGCAAGGGAGAATGCTATTTGGGCTCTATCGCTTTTATGTCTATCTTTATGCAGTCTTATTTTCTTGCGCCATGCATCATAGCACTCTGAGTCAAACCATGGATCTTGTCCATCTGTCTTAACTGAGCATTTCTTGATGAATTTGTCAGTGATATTAAAAAGTTTTTCTTTAAATTTTTTCCACCCAATTTCAGGTTCTGTGCCATTAAGCAATACATTCCAGTCTGTGTGCCGGAGTTCATGGTTTAGCCTCTCCCAGTTCACGTTTTTATAGTTATAGCACATACGCTTAACCGGCTTCTTCCTATTTACCTTAATGTTGATCTTAAAGTTGATTGGAAAATGATCAGACTTACAGACGCTATCTCGCTCACCTACCATTAGGTCACTGATATTAGACTCAGAGTTTGTGAGCAAAAGGTCCAGTGTTTTGCCTTTGCAATGTGTGGGTGTAAGTACACATTGCCGAAGGCCAAGGTCTACAAAAGATTCAACAAAAATCTGCTCAATAGGACAGGAGCCGGCCAAGGTAGACCAGGAGACTCCAGTCAGGTTGAAATCTCCCAGGATAAATACTTTGCTTAGCCCTCTTCTCCGAAGAAGAGTTTTCAGAGATCCAAGAATTTTTTCATGATTTGCAAAGCCCAGTGTACCAACACGATAACATGTACAGATAACAAATTTAATGCCCGTTGATGTTGTAAACTCCACAGCAAGAATCTCTGCCCCCTCTTTAAGTCGGATTTCTTTCGAAGATAATTGAAGGTCTGCTCTCACAGCAATCATGACCCCGCCACCATTTCTCCTAAACCTGGTCGGATTAGAGGGATCAGGTGGATGAGTTTTCTTAGATCTGTCAGAGCGAAATATCTTATATTTATCAGGGTGCAGGAATTCGCTATCAGCTATGGAGTTTTTAAACCAAGTTTCGTTAAGTATTGCAATATCTATATTTGCCTCATTAAAATAAGTTGAAAGCTCAAGACATTTGGTGTTATCAAACATTGGGTGGGCATTATTAAGCTCACCGAAGGGAATAAGGCCTTGAAAATTCTGAAAGTAAACAATCAATACCTTACTATTCCCCAACCTAATATCTATAGGAGGGGGACCTGGGTTTACGATTCCAGGGTTTACAAAAACTATCAAAATACCATTCAACAAGAACAACCAAATTATGCATCCAGTTAGTGCAATGCCAGCTCTACCAGTAGATAAAAAGTTTAAATTCCTATAAATTGTAACATGGCAGAAATTGTAAAGGCCATCGAAACTATAATCATTCCGGAAATAATACATATTTGCTAAGTGTAGAAGGAAATATACAGTAAAATATCGGCACAGGTTAGGCACTGGATATGTTGGTACAAAGGCTCGGCAATCATATGTGACTCTAGAAAAAGCCAACCCACTAACCCCCGCACTAGTGATGATGATGAGTGAGAAATTGCATATGAATAAAACATAGAATATATATAAAAAGAAGCTAGGATCAATGCAGCTGTCTAAAATGTCAAAGATACTACCTGTACCACGTCTACGGTTCTGATGTTTAATGGCTCTTGCGAAAGAATTTCCACTAAACACTCCAACTCTAAATCTATATGTTACTAAATCGATCATGGTAATTTACAGGTAAGTATACTTGCCAGACTACATTTGCATATAACTAGCTATACAAGGTCCATAATACAGCTCAGGTTAAACTATTGATATACAAAGGGATTAAAATATCTACTGTGTATGGCACGAATATAAGACCTAGCCAACACCCCCATTCCTTTCTGAGGATTGGGGTGAATACCATTGCTCTCAAATAACGGATCAAATCTCCTAACGGGTTCCTTATAAGTTCTCTTGAATTTAGTGAAGGGATAAAAGACATCAATAAAGAAGAACCTCCTGAATACACATTCATTATATAAAATCCTATTAAAGTCTATTATCCTCTTGTTAGTTAATCTATCATCATCAGACGTTAAGGGTAATGGCAATAAAGATTGAACATAAACCTTGCAATTAGGAAATAATTGGCATATCTTACTAAAGAGTTGCTTCAGAGGCCCTCTAACTATGCCTACATCCTCTACCCGTCTAATATCGTTCGTACCAACACTAATTAAAAGTTTATCAACCTGAACATCAGGATGTGCAGCAGAATAGTCCTCAAGCTGCTTCTGGACCTTGTCCATCTTTGCTCCACCTTGTGCAACATTCTCGACTTTGACTTTCCCTTTTCCCAGCTTGTCCGAGTCCAATCTCTGAGCAAAAGAGTCTCCAGCAACCAACGTGACTTTCTGCACAGGTTCTTTGACTTTAATGCCACAAGCAGGTGTACTAGTCTCACTGGCACTGTTGGTTTCAGAGCTGGCCTGGCTACCAGTTTTCACGATTGCGCGAAAAGACAGGGAGTATCGCACTTGGTCTTGACCATCCCCCTCCGTACCAGTAGCCAGCTCTGCACGCACCTGATGCTTCAGATTCTGCTGTGTCCCAGGCCTCATTACGACAAGGCTGTTGTTCTTCATCCTTATCGCTTTGGCACATTTAGGATTCTTCTTTGTACCCTCGTAAAACTCAAGTGTCCGTTCACACCCCAGGGAGAAAGAGCATATCGATTTCTCCTGATCGATGAGTGTCTCGTCGTCACGGTGTAACGAGGTGCTGGCCTGGTTGTTATTATACTTAATCACCAGACAGGAGTCCAAAGGTCCAGTTATCTCTGTGCTTGAGTTAACGAGACTCAGCAGCCTTTTGATGTTAGGGAAACTACTGATATCCTGTGGTGAGTGTACTGGGTTTGTGTCCGGGTACGTATAGGCCTGATCCTGCGAGCATAACCAAGCGGTTTGAGCCTTGTTTCTCCCCCCAGGGTTCATCTTCAAGGACCCACACTCCACCCATACTGCATCAAGGAGGACATCATCACCACAGAAGTCCTCTAGGTGCAAAACAAAGTTGTCCACCTTTCCCTCACGCTTAGGGAGCTCGTTCTGGACACAGTTGAGGATATTTTGCAGATCCTCAATTGAAGCAGCTTTAACATAGTCGAAAATCTCTTCAAGGTTTATCATTATTATCAGAGATTGTCGAGTCTGGCAGCAAAGTTTGCCGGGGAACCATCCATAACACCCCAGAGTAGGCAACCACACACAACACTGAACACTACCTGAAGGAGAAAGGGCAAGAGAAAATGGGTAATGGTACAAGTGGTTCTAGGTAAATTTTGTCAAGCGTAAGTAAATTTTGCCAGTGAAACTTTAGCTAGAATAATGATAAGAGGGGCAATATCAGAGTTGTAAATGTGTGACTAACATCAAATGTTATCATTGAAAGCAAAATTATGGATAAAATCAAAGTAGAAGATCAACTTACAGCGTGTTTGAGGGTGTTGCTGCCCAGTGCAAGCACTGGGCGAGAGGAGCCTAACTCAAGGGTGAACTTCAGGAACCCCAGCGTACCCGCATACCAGGAGATCGGCTGTACTTCCTAGCCCGTCATGCCATCGTACATGCCTAAAATTATTTGTTATATAGTAGTGTTGAAAGTATAAAAAAAATGTGTTCGACTGTTTTGCTAATTTGAGATAAAGGACAACTGTTTGCTATCGTTATCTTTACAGGATTTAGAGGACATAATGATGTTTGATAATACTGTTGTACTTTCATGGGATCTCAGTATGACATAAGCCGAATAGAGGACAAATATTTGTCGAACTATAGTAGCAGCCTGGATTCTAGTTCGACATGTACTGACGTTCAACAGGGGTGATTTCTGGCGAACTTGAGTTGCCGAACTAGAGTACCTGAATCATAATCAAAAAGTTCTGGCGAATTAAGTTATTTCGATGCATTTTTTCTGGAAATTCGTAACTTATCCTTTCCAGGAAGTTGACTCGTTTGCCGATCGTATCATAGCAAGATTCAAAGAGTTCCTTGACGACGAGGTGCTTCAGAGTGTTGCAGCGGAGGGTATCGCTAAACTCATGTATAACCGGAGACTGGTAGACGCCCAGTTGTTCTCCCGGCTGTTGTTGTTGTGGTATAATCCCACCACAGAGGGGGACCCTCTCAGACATTGTCTGGGGATGTTCTTCAGCACTCTCGGGGCTGGAAATGAGTGAGTTATTGATGTTTGGGTTTTGGTGATTTTGTGATATAACCGATACAATATGATGATTAAAATGCCACAAAATACAAGTATTAAAAATGAGAATCTAAGATGTATTATTTTTTTTCATTTTTCGTGAAAATTTATTTATGGTACTGAAATAGCTCACTATATCTCCCTGTCTCATTCAAATGATGTCTTAATTTCAGCGAACTGCTGGATGTGGTAGAACAAGCCTTCTTCCCAACACTAGAGACGATCTGTGATGCTCCCCACACCTCCCCTCTACTTGAGATAAACCCTGCCAATGTTGCTGAGCTCTTACTTTCTCTTCTCAGGGGTAGGTCGGAGTTAAAAATGTTAACTCTATATATCATTAGCTCCCGTATTCGTATTTATCTCTAGGATTTATTTACACATCTACGTTTCGAGTCTCCAATCACTGCTTGGTAAACAAATTTACATAACTGACAACTGTTCTAACTTCAATTCCATCGGCCTCGGGTTCCTTTTATTCATTGTGGTCGTCTAATCTTTGTAATACTCTGACACAAATATCTAACGATAAATTGTTGTATAAATTGGACTTAATATTTATTTATTTCCGCAGGTCGGCACCACGAGCAGATAGCAATCAAAATGTGTAACGAGATCCTGGTCAGCCCCACCTCACCGTACGGTCGATGTCTGATAAAAGTACTGCCCCACTGTGGAGTAGCTGGGGGTGACCAGACTAACCTCAAACTTATCAACTCTCTTGTCGAGCAGATCATCGATGAGGTGGGTTTCTTTAATCGATAATTTAATACTCGTTTAACTGCATAATCAATAATATTCTTTGTATTGTACGCTTGCATTGAGATTTGATATTAACTTTTGAACTACAGTGACCCAATGTAAGCGCAAACTTTAGTTCTAAATTTAACTCGCAGTTTTCTAGTGTACCCAAGTGTACACACTGCCCAGGTCAACTAAACCAAACATTTACCCAGGTCAATCACGTGAGCACGAAGAGGTCTCTGAGCTCCTTCTCTGTGAGAATCAGTAGTTTTATCACACCACCAGTAGAGGAGGAGCAGGATAAGGAGAACCAGGAGAACGGAGGAAACGGAGGGAGTAAGGAGATCCTAGACAAACTGTCTCAGTCAACTCAGGTAACTTACTTTAGACTCATTTTAGGGCCTACGAAATATTTTCCACCGGTATTTTGTCGAGCTGAACATCCTACACCCTTTGAACATCCTCGATTTACATTAATATCAAAACATTAATATCAAAACTGGCGAGCTGGAGACTTATATAGCCAATTTCGTAGATTCACCTGTATCTAGAGTTTGTAAATTACGGAATTTAACAACGCCACTCTCCAGGGATCTGATAGGAGTAGTACGAGGAGAAAAGCCCTGTTTGCAACACCTTCTCAACCTCTCGACCTACTTGACACTATAACATAGCGGGAGTCTAAACAATCCAGCACACTGCTGATTAAATCTGTTCTTCCTAAGACTCTAGACTTTTCCGATCGGGGCTATTAATTCTGATAGAAATCGCATGGTTCTGAAAAAAAGGAAAATTTTACTCAAGATAAAACATTTCTATGTAATAACCACGAATAACACATTAAAATTGCATCCTAATTTGTATAAAAAACAACCTAGATTAGAGAATTTGTATTCATCTTGATCAAATAGTGAAATTTCACAAATGCTAACTAGTATAGTAGTATCCAAAATACACCTGACTTGATTTCCCTGTTGTGATGTTGTTAGAAATTTTTCTTGAAGGTACCGCTCCCAACGGTCAAAGTGTAAAATTATTATATACAATACAATTTGAAAATATAAACATAATATCAACACATATTACTAGTCCATCCTGGTATGAGGTTGATGTCGCTGTTCGTGTCGTCGCACCATTGGACTGCTCTTCCTCTGTGTCCTCGGATGGCGGCGAGGGTTGTGCGGAGGATTGAGAAGCGGAGTTTTCGCGTATGTGAGAAATCGTATCACTATAGGGTGTTCCCCTTTTCTTTGAAAGCTGCATTATTTCAACCCTCTTCACTGCAAATTTAATTTCTATACTGAAGTCTGTTTGATTGATTTGATATTAGTGGATATCAGTTTCTGTACTGGTACCAGTTACTGTCAGGTTAGATAGGATCAAAGTGTGCTGAGCGGTCACACCTACTATTATTATATTCTAGAGGGGGTGAATTGACCCGTGATTTGCTTACCTGGACTGTTTTAATTTCATTTTGTGGTACCTTATGTCTTTTTGTAGATATAACTTCATTAAGGTTTATGTAGCAATTTATTAAGTAAAGGAATTCCCCAATTCCAGTGGTATTTTGTGTAATTGGGTGGCACTGTCGCTAATTTGAGATGAATCCTCTGATTTGATGGACAACCTCTAACTTTCCATTACACTATAGTACATTTTATTACAATGCTCGGCACGTACGTGCGTGTTTTGAGATAATTAAAATAACGTTTTAAAAACTTAAACTTGTGAATTTATTTGATATATTCTAACTGTCAAGTATGTGGACGTTGCGAAATACTGTATTTCATTTTCATTTCTAATAAGATTCTTATTCCCGAAGATTATGTGTCCTAATTTGTTGAGATTATAACTTTAATGATGTGGTCAGTGGTGAATTTTGGGATATACGTGGGTTTCTCATCTTCCTGCCAATTGAATTTTGAATTTTGAATTTTGACCCGCCCATTCTGTGATCCTATAGCATAGGGGGGGGGGGTACCAATGGCATAAATGGCATAATGGAGAATTGGCCAATAAAAATTTCCATTTATGCCATAAAACGTATGCCATTTATGCCATTTTTGATATAATACATTTCTAGTTTATTTATTTGTCATATGAATCTTTAACGATCATTCCAAGCGTTATAAAGCATGAAACATGTCTCTTATTCAAGTACTAATAATAATTTGCGAATTTAAAGTCAAATATGAAGACCTAAATTCATGGCATAAATGGAGAATTGGCCAATAAAAATTTCCATTTATGCCATAAAACGTATGCCATTTATGCCATTTTATGCCATTGGTACCCCCCCAGCATAGGAGTATAGGTAGGAGTATAGGTCGATACTATCAGTTATCCATATCAAGTTTCATGCAGTCCACTTTCACACAGTCAGATTCATGACTGGGCAGTGGGCTCTTAATACTAATTCGCTCACTCAAAAATTATCACGTGACATTAGTTTTTATGGTTTTGCAACCGAACACAACGGTTTTACATAAACCCTAATCCCAACCACAACCCCAAAGCTATCCATAACCCTAACCCGAACCCTAACCCTAACCCGAGCCCTAAACAATAAAATTCATGTATATACTAGCCTTTCATAATTCTCCAGGGAAGAATTTTTACCCTATACGTCATAGGGCCGGGGTGATTCGGAATCAGCGTCCACAATTACTGGGCGGCGCTCAGCCTGTCATTCCGCCTAATCTCTATTCGCCTAATCTCTATTCACCTAATCTCTATTATGAATATGAACATAAATATAATAGCCTGGGATCCCCCGGTAACGTCCAAAAATACACCAATTATGTTTACTTTCATATCCTCAGGGCCTTTTCACAAGAATTTTTTTTAAATTTGGGCAAGCGATATATAGTGGGAGCGGATTGACTGAGTCAATTTGATATAATTATAGGGCAATTAAAACTAAATCGGTATCTTGACAACTCGGTTTCCCGAATCACCCCATCTTCAGATAAATTTATTGATTAGATCTGAAACATACCCCAAAATCTTAATTTCTACGTTTTACAAGACTGTTTTGGTGTGGATTTGTCGGTAAATTTTGTTTGGATTACTGGTTTTGTCGGATACACCAATTGCTCCTTTATTATTAGCTGGATTTAATTTGCAACAATAGTTCATTTTGATTGAGCTGGTCTGCAGTTGTGCAACATGAATAGTAAATATCACAGTGCTGGCAAGCACGAGCGGTGTCTTTATTGGGGGTATACTATGTACCCCCTTTACTATTCTATCCCCTTTACTATTATACCCCCTTTACACCCCCTTTGGTACACGTCGGAAGCCTCTTTCGTGCACGCGAAGCGTGCACTCCGGCCGGAGGCGGCGGCCGAAGGCCGACGCCTCCGGCAGGAGTTTTTCAGGCATTAAGACTCATCGGAAGTCGTTCAGCAGATTTATTTTTAGTTCAAAATATTCTAATTTGATGTCAAAGATGTCAGAAATAAGAAATAGTTATGTTGAGATTTTTAAAAAATTTGCATAAAATACTCGCCAGCACTGTTATACGAAATTCGGTAAAAAACCCGAAATCGCCATATTCAGGTGCCTTAAAAACCATGTTAAAATTGAGTTAGAGATCTGAAACTTTGCAGGGCGTCTAGACGTTGACCTAATCGACTGTAAAAAAAGTTTCAAGTTTCAGGAGCATCGGGAAATTGGTTTTCTAGAACCCCTGTTTTACGACAGATTGTCGTGATATATACATACATATATATATCACAGTGCTGGCAAGCACGACCGGTGCATTTATTGTGGGTATACTATGTACCCCCTTTACTATTATACCCCCTTTACTATTATACCCCCTTTGGTACACGTTACAAGCCTCTTTCGTGCACGCGAAGCGTGCACTCCGGCCGGAGGCGTTTTTCAGGCATTAAGACTCATCGGAAGTCGTTCAGCAGATTTATTTTTAGTTCAAAACATTCTAATTTGATGTCAAAGATGACAGGAATAAAAAATAGTTATGTTGAGATTTTTAAGAAATTTGCATAAAATACTCGCCAGCACTGTTATACGAAATTCGGTAAAAAACCCAAAATCGCCATATTCAGGTGCCTTAAAAACCATGTTAAAATTGAGTTAGAGATCTGAAATTTTTCAGGGCGTCTAGACGTTGACCAAATCGACTGCAAAAAAAGTTTCAGGTTTCAGGAGCATCGGGAAGTGGGTTTTCTAGAACCCCTGTTTTACGATAGATTGTCGTGATACATATATACATATATATATATATTCAGGGATAGACGCTTTGCCAGTCAATTGTAGCCTGTATTTAATTGTCCATAGATTTAAAAGTCTAAAAGATACAGCCATTTCCGACCACAGGTCTTGCAAATAATTGTTTATACTTTAGTTTACATTGTATACAAAAATTATATGACGTCATAAACACCCCTTGATGACGTCATCAAGTTAACCGTTTTTAAAACTTGATTTTTGACAAAGTAATAACTTTTAAAATTAATTTTAAACCATTAAGGAGTAATTTTATTCAAAATCTGAGGAAATTTTCACCTTAGATATTTGTTCAAGCATTCTGAAAATCTACCGGAAAGTTTTTCTAGCTTGCTCCTTCATAAAGATATTCGTCATTGAAGTTTGTGCTTTTTTGAAGAATTATTTTATAAAAACGTCAATTTTGCGATTTAGTATTCTCTGGTGTTGGGCCATGCCTTGGGTTGTGGAGCTCAGTTCTGCTTCCTATAGGTATAAATTGTGTCATAGGCTAGTTTTAAAGTTGAAAATCGAAAAGTTGCACACGTTGGGACACGCCCAAATTGATAGAAAATCGCTAAAATCACTGAAAATTGCTGTTTTCGTCATTTTCTGTCAACTTTAGAGTGCCGTTGTGATTACAGTTCTTCTTAAAATACTTTGAAACTTTGCATGCTTATCAAGCTATATATAAAACAATTACATGCAAAAATTTACGGCGATTCAATATTGGATGCGCACGCAACGTCTGCTCAAAGTTTGCACGTGCGAAAGGTGAGAATTTTGCTCATTCGTGATTTCCAACAAATTCTGCTTTGCCACGACAGTTTAGTGTCATTATATATGAATTTAATGCCAACTTGAATGAGTATTAAGTGGCATATTCAGTCAGTGATCGACCGATATGCTTCCCTAAACACAAGGAAATGTTTTTAAAGGATAGATTTCGAAATCGTTGAAACTTCCTCCTTATTAATGAAGATATCAGTTTATATTTCGACTTTATAAAGTACCCTGACATTATAATCAAAAAGAGATGATATTTTACCAAAACCCATAATCATGGGTAGAGTGGACCGCTGTCAGTGTCTCTCTTTCCCAAACAAAAGGAAATGATATTACTTTGATTGACCGTTCTCAAATGCAAAATGATACCGAGAATGAAATCGGTCGCTCGCTTTTCCCATTCATTTACAATTGTAATAGATTAAGAAAAACTACCCAAATGCAGCTGCACTCGGCAATGAAGATTCAATAAACTTCAGCTAATTCAATAAGTAATACTAATAACTACCACCCTTACCCCGAAATACTAGGTATCGACCCGAACGCAACCCAAAGAGATTTTTACAGCATCTGATTGATGTAATCAATCGAAACTTATTACAATTCGTAAGCCGTGAATGAATGGGAAAAGCGAGCGACCGATTTCATTCTCGGTATCATTTTGCATTTGAGAACGGTCAATCAAAGTAATATCATTTCCTTTTGTTTGGGAAAGAGAGACACTGACAGCGGTCCACTCTACCCATGATTATGGGTTTTGGTAAAATACTTATATACATATATATATTCAGGGATAGACGCTTTGCCAGTGAATTATAGCCTGTATTTAAGTGTCCGTAGATTCTAAAGTATAAAAGATACAGCCATTTCGGACCACAGGTCTTGAAGATAATTGTTTAGACTTTAGTTAACATTATGTTAAAAAGTAATTCAACGTCATCATCACCACTTGATGACGTCATCAAGTTAACCATTTTTAAAACTTGATTTTTCACAAAGTAATCATTTTTCAAATCGATTTTACGCCATTAAGGAGTAATTTTATTCAAAATTTGAGGGCATATTGAAGTTAGATAATTGTTTAAGCATTCTGAAAATCTACCGGAAAGTTTTTCTAGCTTGCTCCTTCATAAAGATATTCGCTATTGAAGTTAGTGCTTTTTTAAAGAATAATTTTATAAAAACGCTAATTTTACGTTCTAGTATTCTCTGGTGTTGCACCATCCCTTGGGTTGTGGAGCTCAATTTTGCTTCCTAAAGCTCTAAATTGTGTCATAGGCTAGTTTTAAAGTTGAAAATCGAAAAGTTGCACACGTGGGGACACGCCCAAATTGATAGAAAATTGCTAAAATCACTGAAAATTGCTGTTTTCACCAATTTCCGTCAACTTTGGAGTACCGTTGTGATTACAGTTCTTCTTAAAATACTTTGAAACTTTGCATGCTTATCAAACTATATATAAAACACCATCATGCAAAAATTTACGGTGATTCAATATTGGATGCGCACGCAACTTCCGCTCAAGGTTTGCACGTGCGAAAGGTTAAAATTTTGCTCATTCGTGATTTTGAACAAATTCTGCTTTGCCACGACAGTTCAATGTCATTATATATGAATTTAATGCCAACTTCAATGAGTATAAAGTGGCATATTCAGTCAGTGATCGACCGATATGCTTACCTAAACACAAGGAAATGTTTTCAAAGGAAAAATTTCGAAATCGTTGAAATAACCTCCTTATTAATATTAATGAAGTTATGAGTTTACATTTCGGCTTTGTAAAGTACCCTGACATTATAATAAAAAAAGAGATGATATTTTACCAAAACCCATAATCATGGGTAGAGTGGAGCGCTGCCAGTGTCTCTCTTTCCCAAACAAAAGGCAATGATATCAATTTGAATGACCGTTATCAAATGCAAAATGATACCGAGAATGAAATCGGTCGCTCGCTTTTCCCATTCATTTACAATTGAAATAGATTACATGTTATAAATCGAAACTTATTACAATTCGTAAGCCATGAATGAGTGGGAAAAGCGAGCGACCGATTTCATTCTCGGTATCATTTTGCATTTGATAACGGTCATTCAAATTGATATCATTGCCTTTTGTTTGGGAAAGAGAGACACTGGCAGCGCTCCACTCTACCCATGATTATGGGTTTTGGTAAAATATAACTACAGGAATTTTCAGTTTAAATCTCGTGATCATGATACTGGTATTTGGATGGTCACTAAATTGTAAAATATACAGATCTGTGAATAGAATCGGCTAAATATTTGGTAATCTGTTCACAAAATTAAATATCGATCAATTCGAACTAATCTCATTCGATAGTCGATCGGAAAACTGAATCTATTCTTTTAAAACGAACGTCGAACATACTATAAAAAATTTGAATTGAATGGAATTTGAATTGAATGGAATTGGAATGCCTGCCATGCCAAACCTTTTGAATCTGAACATTTAGCTCACTACGTACAACTCAGTATTATCATTGATGTCACCACGCTGGCCTGTAACATTACAAAATCTCTGACAAGTGACAACTGGTGTGTTCTAGGCCGGTTCACGGTATCAGTTTGTGTCCTTCATGACTTATTTGAAAGCCTTAAATTTTCTGTAAGGACTGTAATTACTTTTGGATTACATAATATTGCATGCCTAGGATTCTTCGATACGTAATGGATAGTATTAGTGGCTCCAGCCACTAGAAAATAAATCCTACCGCTCACTCTAAAATACGAGTATTTATTAAACTAGCTTTTTTTTCACGATCGGATAAATTAATATCTGAATTTGTCTTCCCCGCATAATGCTATTAATTCTATAGTGCGGTAGTATACTCGTATTGTCATACGTTGTATGACCCGCCGCGCACGAAGTGCGCGGCTCCCCCTGTAGCGTCGAAGACGCTACATAGTGAAACGACCGTGGGGGTCGCAACGTGATACAATACTCGTATCGGTATAGTAATTGAGTTTGAATGGTAACGCCCTAGTATGAGTATGATTATAGTCAAGCTAAGGAAATTGCAAGTAGAAGTACCGCTTCTCAGCTATTGTGGTTTATTTTTAGTGACAATAAACCACGATAGATTGTACAGCGGTTTAGATTATCGAGATTTGACGACTTGCAGTACTTGTTACGATATTATGCACGAAGAAAAGCATTAGATTTTGAAAAAGACTAACCAACTAAATTGAATGGTAACAATGGCGATCTGCTTTTTTCTTCCCCAACTTGACCGCTGACGAATGAAGTGGTGTGCATATTAACTTGAATATTATTCTGGATGTATTGGCTATTGTTGTAGAGTTTTAGAATGATAAAGAAGGTCCGCGGTTATAATTTGTGCGGTAATCAGTAATCGTAATTAACCTCTAATAGTTCAGACTTCACAAAGCTGTAACTGTTGATTTAAATTCTGATCACCGGTATTGGAGTGGATGGTATTAGTATTTATGCTTATACTTTAATATTTTAATTCAGTTTGCAATTATTGACTTCCAGCTGCAGCGTGATAAGTGCACCTTTCAATGTCATCCAACTATGTATTAACTTATGTGGAACATGGCTAGTGTTGAGATTTGACTTCACACATTTGTGACAAATTCCGATCAGGCCTTAAGGAATTTATAGTTAATTTCAGTATCTACATATTTAAATGTGTGTCAAATTCTGTGAATAAGATTCTACAACATCTCTGTACCACTACCAGTTATAGTTATACTTGTATATAACTATAAGTATAACTGGTACGTATAGCAGCAAAAATTGAGCACAGAAATTAAAGATTTACGACCAAATTTTATGACACCAGCAGCTGCAGCTATCATCACACATGGGCAACAAAAATAGCCATATTTCCGAACGAGCGAGCTTGCTCTAAAAGTGAGACCGCAGACCGTCACGGCTCCAGTCATGCAGTTCCAGGCTGGATTATACTTCTGGGATGGTCACTAACTACTAGTTAAACTAGGTCAACGTTTTGAAGTTCAGTGCTATAAGTATAGCTATAACTGTCCGATCAAAACAAGCCTTTAACTCATGTAAATTGTAAACCCGACTCCGTTACTCGTTAGTCAGTGTTTTTTTTTGCAGACAGCTGATTGCTGATTCCAGCCGTGTTCTACTTGTTCCCAGTGGCGTAACGAAGCGCCCCGCCAACCCTGCTGTCGGGGGAGGGGGGGCACCGAATCGTCGTTTGAATGTGGGACAATTTCGAAAAACTTAACTACGGTACTAGTCTAGTATAGCAAAACTGCGCGTAGATTTTACCGGAGTATCGTCTAAAATCATCTAATTTGTTCAATTATAGGCAGGGGCGTCAAAAGGGGAGGGACGCCAACGCCCAACAGGGGGGCGCTTTTTTAGCGGGGGCGCCAACAGGCAACGTTACGCCACTGCTCGTTCCTGGAAGTTGTTTAAATCTGACTTTGGAGGCCGTCTGCTTTGTTTTGACGGATGATAAGAGTCTAAATTTCTTTGGTCTATATTACCAATGAACAACCTGATTAGATTACGATGGACAACCTGCCGTTTTGATTTCCATAATATCATTATCATACATCTTAAAACCTTTTTAAAAATATCCCTTTACTTCTACATAACAATCTGATCACGCATTTTAAATCGTATCACTTAATTCCTGATCCCTCCATACTACAAGTACAATATGCATCAAGGCAGGCCATGTTTAGCAATAACAATTTACATAATATAATAATACATATCACATGATAATACGTACCTCTTATTCTAGACTTAATTGCGCGTGTATGGATGATTTGTGAACTGTACATTCACAATTTTAACTATAATATTAGCACGTGCGCGCGTCTTAAAAATGATCACGTGACAACGAAAACGTAATCACGTGACCTCGACCAACTCAGCAGTGGGTGGTGTCGGAAGTTGAATTGGTGTGCGGGCCCCAACTATTTGAAAAAGTCCACGTCTTGTCATCATTAAAAATGTTCGTTTCCGTTCTGTGTTTCGCCTGACTAGGTAGTATATCTCGTATCCTTATCCTTATCAATCGTATATAATAATAATTAATTAGCAATTTTTTCATTCAGATGATGTGGTACGGTTTTTAGACTGATTAAAAATTATGTAAATTTCTCTCACATACCCATACTGATACCCAATGACGAAGAAGTGTCGTTATCTTTGAGAATTCTAAACTTCTAAAGATATATAGGATGGGTTGGCAGATGCGAACTTAATAATTAATTATAACTTCATCAACCAGTCATCGATATTATCTAATGATAATGTGTGCGTGTGAGCGACTAATAATGGTGTAAATTAAGTACTCAATTTTGGACTAAAGTATTTATTGCTATAGTTTGACGTTAATTAATTAAATTTAAGTTATTGGACAGTGCCTGCAGTTATAAGGAAGCGATAATTTGAAATATGAGATCATTTGGGAAAAAATAGGTTCATTGCATTGTTGGTAAAATGATCATTTCGTTACATTTACGAATTTTAGTAGTAGTACGATTGTATTTGTTGTAGTAGATCTTTATGAAGTTGTAAAGTTATATTAAGATCCTTTAGTCACATTCACAATTATAAGGGATGATGATTAATCACTCTACACTCGACTGTCACGTGACTTTTTAAACACAGTTCCTCTTATAGGTGGCTCTGAATGACCATTCGAAACACTATAAACCCTCTAATCTGATCCCAACCCTAACCCTAACCCAACCCCTAACGGAAGCATATGCTAAAACCCTAACCCTAACGAAAAATTAAACCAACTTCCTAGTATATGGTCATATCACGTGATCGAAACAGTTTTTCGCCGATATCTCGCTAGGGGAGCATTTTAACCCTTTGTCATGTGGGGTGATTCGGAATCAGCGTTCGAAAATACATCGCATCAGATGGATTTCAACCTTGATCAGGGGCCCTTTAAGAAAAAATCTCGAAGATCGAGTGTAGAGTGATTTAGCACGCTCGAATTACAAGACCTTCCTCATCCTGTGTCTTCAAGATTCTAGATTTGATTTGTTAAAACTTTGATAATATCTCATTTAAATCTTCACGTGCCCTAGTTTCATCACGTATACTGTGGACGTGACACAATTAAGGTTATTGCATTCAATTAATATTATAAAAGTGACTAATCTTAAACCTATCTTTGATTGGCCGAATTGTACCATCCTGAGAAATTTTGGATGGGTTATTGAAAATCCGATTTCATTTTTATTTAACATCACCCAATCTAGCAGATCGCTATATCAGTTCCCATATATCCTCCTATCAATCTCTTAATTCTCTTTTTTTTCAGTCTTGATGACGATTTTTAGACTAATTGCTTTAAAATTAAAGTATGTCAATTTCTCTCACATACCCAATAATGAAATAGTGTCTTTATCTTTCTGGCTATTCTAAAGATAGTATGGGTAATTGGCAGATGCAGATTGCAGACTTACTTTATAACTTTATCAACCGATCATTTGATCGTGTGCTGGCGACTAATAATTGTATGATAATTAGGTGCTTAAATTTGGACATTTCTATAATTGAATTTGAAAACCATAGTTTTGCGATAATTTTAAGTTATTGAACAGTGCCCAGTAGGGAATCGAACTGAGCCAGGCCGTCGATAATTTGAAATATGAGATAATTTGAGAAAAGGTTATAGATTCATTGCAATTGATAAGATTTATCGTTACATTTTGATTTACGATTGCATTTGTTGGAGTAGATCCACTTTCTCGTCTTCCTGGGGGGCAGGACTCTGGATTCTGGTGATGTTTTAGTTATTCTCACTAGTATTGATTTGTTAGAACTTTAATAATTGCTTATTTGAAGCTTCACGTCTCCCAAACAAGCAAGCAGGGAGGCCTGCAGAGGTAGATTATCTGATATTAAGCACCCAAACAATCATACATTTATCCTAAACTATTGGAGCAAACGTCGTCTAAGCTCAGGATCAGACGTCTGTCAGGGTTTGGAAGTTGCCCACTCATGCACAGTGCCTGCAGATTATACTAATCTTATCTATCGGCGCAGGAAATTTACATTCAATTTCATCATCATTACACTCCTGAAATTCATTGTTCCTCATTCAGCATCCCATGCTGAACAAAGATCCCTCAGTGTTATTTGACCAACATTTATTACAATTTACTGCCCTCGGTTAAAACGTGTAAATGTTAAAAACCAGTTTACACAGAAACTTATTACATTAATTATGCGCAGTTTTGAGAGGTTTATACTGTAACTGGTTGTTTGTTTTCTTGGTAACATATTTCATAAGCTCCTTTATATCCTAGTTAGAGTTTAGACTTAGTGTAGGCCTTGTAATACGTCTGCTAAGCACATGTCATGCCACTTGACGGCCCTTAAAGTATTGTTTAAAACATAATTTACTATCATTACAACTGGAAACTGAAGCCCTAGAGTTTAATATGGGATATAACTTGGTGCAGTTACGCAGCCTTGCTAATAATTGCACAGTAAGTAATTCGAAAAGTAAATAGTGGCCTGACCTTTGAAGTTTGGACGACCCTGTATTAGTTCCCACAATCCTATAGTCTAATGATTGCTAATAATAACTGGTATCAAGTTATCCCAATAACCCCGATTGTACCTGGACCTTGCTTCCGGGACACCGATAAACTAGTGTTATAACTAGTGTTCTACAATATACAGGGAAGGGTATATTGTATACTTTGTAACCTTACTTGTTATACATTAATTGTAGCCATTAATGATTGTCATAGTGATAGAGGACTGTTTTCTGTTTAGCTGTACGTTTCTAGTTCTGTAGACTTCCAGAACTTTCTACAAGCGCTCTTCAGCCAGTATATTGGATAAGTGTTTATTTAATTGGTTAATCAGATCCGATAATCTCTTCTTCAGATCTTGCGTCCGCGTCCAATGATACATGTTAAGGCTGAATCATCACACAAACATTTGCTCAGTATTTGGTCACGCTTTAATATTAGTAATATTCGTTTACAAATGACTAAATGAGGACTTTTTATTTTAGATTAGCTACCGTAGCTCCGTCGAGGAAGAAACTAGTTGGACTTGTCTATCACTATAAGTTGGTGAGCTACATTTATGGCCAACCTAAACTACGAATAATTAACCATATAATTACTTTTTTATAACACGTTATTTGCACACTCACAGCGTCAGGAAATATAAGCATCTTATTAAGAAACTGCTACGAATATCTGGTTAATAAACGAACAGCTGTTTGTGTAAATTCCGCTGTTTTCAATGCGGCTAGACGGACATTGAGTTGACGAAAGCACAAATTCCGTCTTTATGATCACTAAATGTCCTAAATCTTATAGTACACTTTCCTGTACTCTAACCTGCTAACGTAGATACTACGTTCTTACGTTAGTAGTCCACGGTATTTTCACGCTTCGATTAACAGATCATATTATCTTTATTAGTCCTAGATATTAGATAGACTGATTCCTTTCGTAAACACTTTTACTCTGTATCATTTTGGTAATTGGTTATATTACTGGTTATGGTTATCTTCTATGAAATAGAGGTGTACACATGCATAGCCGGCATGTCCGAGATTATTCAAAAACAATGGTACGCAAATCTACAATTACGTACAAAATTCTTTGCTAAATTACTTAAATATTTTACAGGATTCTCGAGTCTCGACAGGTCTTCGTTCCCATTAAAAATAGAGCTATTTCGTCAAAGGCAGGCAGCATATAATGCATCGAACAATGCGGCGATTTTCATAAAATACTCTATAGTTTAATAAAATTAGTGTAGTTGTGCTTGGTAAAACAATAAATTAGTTGATTTCAAACCAATTTCAGGTCCAGATAAGAGCACAACCATTATTATAATACCCCCGTTACTCTTCCTCATTACGTTTATTTTCAACTCTAATGAAGCCTGTTCAGGTCTGGTGGTACCTAGCGTACAAAAGCTATTTCAGGTCTTGTGGTAGCGTACAAAAGCTATTTCAGGTCTGGTGGAAGCGTGTTTTGTATTTTAGACACTGTTATAGACTCCCACTGGTCACGGTCCTTAGTTTTACTCCTTTATAAATATTGTGGTCTTAGCTTTATTTCTTTATAAATATTGTGATCTTGAGTTTGATTCCTTTGTTCGCTGCTGAACTGTACTATTTCTCTCGTAATACGCACTGTTATCAGCCTCTATCTTATTTTATCAGCCGTTTTTTTAAAACTACAGTTTATTAGATAAGAACCATAATATGGCCATATTGTGAAGGTGCTGCTAATCTTCAAGCGATTTCCAGGACCCCCAGCTAGATATAAAGCTGCTGTAAATGTACGTCAGTATTTTCAGTCGCTCTTCACACTCATTTCTCGACTCCCAGCCAGTTTTAGGCCTGCTGGCGGAAGTTTTAGGTCTGGCAGACTAGTGACCTGAACGAAGAGAAATATCCTTCCTCTCCCGTTTGCGTTCCTTCCGGCTAATTATATCTCTGACTAAACCACACGGGACTTTTCAACTTGTTCAATTGTCAACTGTTAGAGTGTACAAGTCTAAGTTTATAATAACTCTTTTATTATACGCTATTATGTTGTGGACTTTTGAGTCTACTGATAGAAGAAATTATAATTGACATTGAACAAATTTATTATTTCTTTTGTTTGTTTGCACTTTTGTCCTCTACCGGCTACCCTACCCGAAATTCTCCCGTACTGTGGAGAACCTTTAGATAATATATACTAGATAACTCGGTTATGAGCTCGAGTTCGTAGGAGACAATCGGTCGTAAGTTGGGAAGTTCGGTAGAATCCTTAAAACTTGATAAGTTCAAACCGTGAGAACCGTGCAAGGTAAATTTGTGGATGCAGTGGCTGTTGCAGCCTTAGCTCAGCTAGGCTGCAGCTGCATAGTGCATATAATTATACAGTGCACATAGTCCGACACCATTCCTCCTGTTAGCTTCAATAGACTGCTTTAACTTTGAAGAAATAGACATCGGCTGACATAATTTGCAGAATTTGCAGTACAGATTTTAAAATCAGACAAATTATACGTTTTATTTTTTAAATCTCAGCGTATGTCAATTAATATTTTACTCCCAGCTTGATTTTTGGCATAAAACTAACTGCATAACGAGCCAATTATAGCCCGACACCTCCTGTCCAGTCTCTCCACTTTTTATATTTTGAGGTTACTTTAAAAAGTGGTAGCATCGTCACGACTCCAGTTAAACATCAGCCGATATAGTGTCCTCCGAGACACCATTAGTATTTACCAGGGGCACGTGCTGTTGTTGCGATTAAGTCTGTTACTATAGTTACCCTGTAATAGTTGTGGAGAGAGACAGTGTGAAAATATGGTGTTAACACCACGTACGGGATCTAGGTGGGAGCTAGGTGGGCTGGAGTTATAACTTGGCGTCTATCTTACTGGGATCGCGCCAAGAAGAATTGTACCCCTCCCCATCCTCCTCATCCTCCTCCCTAGTCGTCCATGTAAATATAGATCATGATAAAGATCTCGCTATGTCCGTTACTAATCTAAATGTAGGTACTCTTTCCTAATCGAACTGTGGGTTGGACAAATACTGTTCTTTTCATTCGTTTCATTTCAAATACTTCGTTGCGATGTACTGCTACACATAACAGGATGATTTAACAATATCTTTTAGATACAGGAAAACAGTAAACACTATCGTTGTATAATTGTACTTTTTAGTCGTTACAAAACATTTCGTAGAGAAAATTGAGCAGTATTGAGCATTGTGCTTACTATCTGAACTCAAAATAGAATGAAATGATAACAAAATTATGTCTTAACTATATATTGCAGAGTGTTGAGACGATCATATTCACAGTTTAGAGACTAGGTTCGGTGACTATTTTATTTATAAACATCTGTTTTCGGTCACAATTTGCTTAGTAGCAGCTCTGTATTAAGTTTCTGTACTAAAGGTACTAATAGGTATTTATATTGTATGGTTTAGCGGTTTACGTTTCAAAATTCGTGATCTTTTTGTATTTCTACACTGAGTAATATCTGTTGTATTTTATCGATTTAATAGTACTTATATTGATAAGTCATAGATTGGACCACTATCATAGCACGCCTCGCTAAAATCTGGATGCTGAAATCTCTACAATAGCATCTTATAGTGCGGCACCAGCTCGTCTGGTGGGAGGAGTTGTACTTCTATTACTTACCTTATTAAAATATTGAGATTTAAAGGTCGTGGTAACAGGAGAGGTATTATTACATATTATTATATCATATGATTATAATTAACAGACTACAGAGAGTCCTAACAGCTACAAGAGGTCTATGATACTATTACTAGAGGTCTGTGGTGATTGTTGAAGTGGTACTGCAAGGTTCAATGTCATTACTAATTACCATACTTTAGTTAATGTTGATACCGGAATCTATTAGAGACGATCACGCACGGCGGCACGGAGCTAATTAATTATAGCTGATTAATAACTAATAGTAATAGAGTAGTTAGAGCTTCAGTTTTGTGCAATCTCAGCAGTTCCGTCCACTGAAGTGCTGAATTTTTACAGATTATTAGCTTGGTTACTGCAACCAATACAACTAGAACTTTTCTAATTGTTGGATAGAAAATGTCATTAATTAATCCGTGATTTCCGCCTCAAATAACCATTATCACTCCGCAGCCACTACCACTACAGTTACGTATCAGTTCCGATAACATCACCAGACTCAAGTCTCCACTGTATACGTCTTCTTACTCCCCACGTGACTGCACAAACATCAGTAATTGCTCACAGTCATCATATATTCGCATTTAAGATCCACGTTATGTATATAACTAATATCTTCGTCTGACACAGTGTCTTTATCTGAGTTGCTGCACGATTGTCTGCTTGCTAGTTCACATCAACTTCCAGCCATTATAACTTACAATCACTTCGCACCATCTTATTCAACAACCATGTTATTCGACACACCTGGTTTTTGCTTGTCATCTGTTCGGCCGTCTTGGAGATCTAGCAATCGACACAAGTAGGCCACATTCCTACTGTCCTCATTCCTACTGTCTTCACTGCTACTGTTTTGATAGTAACTCGTTGAATGTTGATGTGACATTTTTGGGGAGATTGGATAGAATTCTGCAGAAACCAGGTAATTAGATTTTACATGCAGCACTCGAATAATTAAACAACTCTCGGATTATGAATAATTAAAAATGTTCGTTCGTCCCCTCTACCGTAGCGACAGACTGCCACTCTTCACGCGAGATTGTGTTTTATTAAATTGCTTGATCATTTTTGCTTAGTACCATCGCGGTTGATTAGATGTTTTTCAACAAATTCGAGATATCAATAAACAGTTTCCGAATTGTTTTAAATTGAACCTCCACCGTAGCTTGATGTCGACCACATCGATAAAAAGCGGTATAAATAGTGGTATAAATAGTGGTATAAATAGTGGTCAAAAGTGGTAAAACCGTTGTTTGAATACTGGTAAAAAGGCTGAGTCGGAGATAGTGATACGTTAAGAGGTTGAGTCAGTGAGGTGTGCATTAGAAGCTAATTGCTACACCGAAGCCCCCTAACACAAACAATATCGGTGGCGCGATCACCGCGTCATCCCTGCTTTATCTGAGATTATCTGCCCACTATCTTCTTCTTGCCGGTTCGTTAAGTTTACCATTAAGTTAACGGTTAACCAACTCTGTTTTGACGAATGACTGCTGCGGTCTCCAGCGGCTGACTTGAGAACAATCACTATTAACAGAAATCATCTTATTTCAACCTGAGCTGGATTTCCATGTTTTATACTTTTAACTTGTGTTAAAAGATGGGAAAACAACTCGTATTTAAGTCGATCTCAGCAAACTCACTTAACTTGCCATGTGACTGGATTTTGTGTGTAAAAATACATGCTCCTGTATGCTGATTAGCTGAGAGCTGGCACGTGTCAGAGAAATTATTTGTGACCTTTATTTTAGTAATAACAAAGTCTGCTGTTAAGACTGGTCTAGAATCTCAGACCTGCATACAGCATATTATAATCGTATTCTGTTGATGATTGTTTTAGCTTTTAAGAAACAGATTAGGTATCAATTTATCAGTGTCGTTTTATGTTCTCAGTCTCAAAATGGCAAACTTCATCTTCTTCAAATATGACAAATTCATTAATTGTAATCAGTCATCTCCTACGACGTACAAAGCATATGAAGTTTTCCTTTTAAGTGCTTTACAAAGTGTTACAGAATCAAACGATTCGTCTTAATTTTCTATCAATTACAAAATCCACTTTATCAAACAAATTCTTAAAAGTGGGGAGAATGCTCCCCTGTAGGAATTTTTGAGCACCGAAGGGCCCCGAAGGATACATCATGAGAAGTTCTAACTGAGAACTGAACCCGCCAGCCATGACCCTGGCAGATCCCCCGCCCTAATGTATCGATAGCTGCTCACCTTCTCGCGAATCCAGCGTGTAACAGCGTGTAAAGGGCTGAAGTCTGAACAAGGAGAAGCATTTATATAAACCTCACTCCGTATTGGGTGCCCGCGACTTTCGAGAGCAATCTGCAGATTCCTCTCTACTCGCCACTGTATATCAGTACAAAAGTAACCTTTATATGGAAATGCTATGCAAAATATTTCCTTGTGTCAACGGAACTGTAATCCAATGACGGAATTTCTTCAGAAGTCAGTTTGAATTACGACATGACCGACACAGAATTGCAATATTAACCAAGGGAACCATACTTTCTCTTGTCTTACTTCACTTACTCGGTACTCGATATAATATATAAGGGCAATTTCATGAAACATGAACAAGGAGGGGAAAAAATAAATTTCAGTTATGAAACTAGCTTTGATTGGAGTCTGAAAGAGAAGATCATAAACTGTAAGACACAAAAAACCGCTTATAAATATCTCACTTCGTTTCTGTGTTATCGCGTTTTCAAAATACCCATAAATTGTCATGTTGTACAGGCCAAAACTACTCTATAATAAAAGCTGTTTACTAAAAAGAGATTGTTGTAATATTCATTAATTCTTGATCTGTAAAGGTGCATACCACTTCACTGAAGCTGTATGCAAAATTTGGGACTCAAAATTTAAGCAGATTCAGAGCAATTCTATTCTACTTTCTCCTGTTTTTAGTGTGAATTACTATACATAAAAAACAAAAAAGTTTTCTGCTGGCCACATTTCATGTTATTTCTTGCTGAAATCTTGCTAAAACAAGCTAACTCTGATGTCAAGACATAATGTACTTGTTTATTTAGATCCATAGATATCAGATCATGTCAATACCAGCGTCAAGTAAGTTACATGTCAAGTAATTTACGTGTCAAGTAATTTACACATATGCTTTTTATTCAGTAATAGTAGTAAAACACAACAAGTAACGATTGTCAAACAGAATAAAAGTTATTTAACAGTGATAATAGATTGGTTCTGGTCAGAATTTCATTAAAGAAATCTATAAAAATGGTTAAAAATGGTTTAAAATTGACTTTTCGAAAATAATACTTTACTTTACAGAAAATCCAGTGGCCTGCTTGAACACAAATTTTTGAGCTGGGAAACATTCGTACATTTACGCCCACCTACCTACTATGTATAACTGGGCTAACTGTGGACCCAATCAGTGGATCAATCAACCAATTAAGGGGGCCGGGTGGTCTTCATCAAAATTCCCTCGAAATTGACTTTATAGTTGTTTCTGATAGAAGGGAGTGATATCTATCAGATGCTTTTGGTCCCATGGAAAAATATTATTCCTAGCCGAAATTATTGTCGGTCAAAGGTCAGCACTTATGTGTAATTGTATTGCGCAAGCGATTTTCAATCACGTGTCCTGAAAATCGAGTCTAAAAATCTATCTTCTCCTACATTTTTTGAGCAATCACCCTGAAACTTTCAGGATATGTTCTAGAGATAATTTAAAAGAGATGAGCCAGACAGAATTTTGAGATAGGCCTTTAAACATATTTTATTCGATTTTGAAAATCTTGGACCTCGTTTTTTGACGATTTTTTGAGGTCCAAGATTTTCAAAAATTGAAAATCGCTCGCGCAATACAATTACACATAAGCGCTGACATTAGACCGATCATAATTTCGTCTAGGAACAATATTTTTCCATGGGACCAAAAGCATCTGATAGATATCACTCCCCTCTATTAGAAACAACTATAAAGTCAATTTTGAGAAAATTTTGATGAAGGCCCCCCCGGCCCCCTTAATTGGCTTATGATAAACTGATATATCATTATTAATCATATATTACATAGTTCATACACTTAGCAAACGAATTAAAGACAAAGGGGCAGCTTTAAACAGTTAAAATCAAAGGATTGTGTAACAGTGTAAACTACTTGACACAAAAGAGTAACTTACTTTACAAGGAACAAAGGCTTCTACAGAACACAGCTATTAACCATTTACCAAAACAAACCCTTTCCAGTGCAGGCAAGACATTTGCCAGTGTGCATGAAAAATATTTAAATGTTTACTCTCACACCTGGGCACGAAATGAGATTTCAATACACGTTGGTCAGGAATGTCAATTTGTGCCCTGTAATTTACTTTACATTTTCAAACGTGCCTCACTCAAAAGCCATAGCAGTTGGAGTAAAAATCTTAATATAGCTGTGTGTGGAGTGCATAGGAGATGTTTCATGCAATTTATCATGATTCTGTTATGTTTGTGTAATGCTTGAGAGTCAGAATAAGGCCAAATTTTTGTGCAAAGTGTAATTTACTTTACGTGAAATCGCCCATAAATACTTATGCTCTTATGTAATGTTATGTAATGCTTAGTCTTGTATGAGAGTATCGTCTGAAGTTGTCGTCCCCAGCGGTTCAGCAGTTTCATATTTTAGCTGATTGAAATCGAACTTACAAGATCGCATATAAGCTATATTTGTTTGATTTCTATATCTAACACAGCTAATAAGTTGGTAAAAGGTATCTTGGCAAAAGATTGACTTTGCCTAATATAATAAGGTATAAAATTTATATCCCGATGTTTTTTATCAACTCTTATCTAATAACAGTACTACTAAAAGGTGGGGAGAATACTCCCCTGTATGAATTTGAGCAACGGCCGCCGGCTGGCCCCGTGTTCTTCCACTACACCTTATCACCTAATGTAGCGGGCTCGCAGTCTTTAACACAGTACAGATGCTAAATGGAGCTCTAGGGAATTCCCTGTAGTTCCACAGCTGTGTGGCGTTCAACGCAATTCCATCTAGTTGCCACAACGTACTGGTGCAAAAGTTACTCTTATATGGGGATTAAGTGCGAAATATTTCCTTGTGTTTTCAAGAACTGTTATTCAATTACTAAACTTCTCTGGTTTCAGTTTGAATAACAATATGACCGGCAGAGAAATTAGATATTACCCATGGGAACCGAAATGTATCCTATCTTGCACCTTTACCACTTAATTAACGGTTAAGTTTAAGAAAAGTGCCTAAAATTGCCCCTTCCAGCTGCTCTGCAGTTCTTATTGTTTTCCATTTGATTATACTTGAGCCATTTGTTTGATTTCTATCAACAAGGTAATCTAAATAATTGCTGGAATAATAATTGGCATGAGGTTTGTTGGCACGTAGAAAGTGAGTGTTAAATCCTTTAAATGGTTTTAATAACTCTAATCAAATTACGATACTTCTGCGCAAGTCAGTTAAAATTACAACAGAGCACAGTCAATTATTGTAATCTGATATATGATTTATCTTGTATCTCCCTGCACGTAAACAATTCTCATTTTACGTTCTGTATCTTTTGTGTAGAATCAGAGAACGAAGCTCTGACCTATAAAATTTTTGATCAATTTATCATACCCTGATTGCTATGACTTGATCTACCTCAAATTGCTTAATTAAGCTATAGTGGGGCATATATTGTTCGGCTTGATCTTGTTTCTGACATTTTCTATCGTATCTCTTACAATGTACACTAAGATATTGCTCAATTTGATCATATCCCCAACCTCGCTGATCGTATCTCTCCAACAATTCGCACTACACTCCGGCTATAACCGGATAATGAACTATACTATGAACGTCTCAGCAACAAGGTCATTAGCTATCATTGTATTGACACACAGTTCCTTGTATTATACAGTCAACAGTAGTTGTGCGTTGTTATAATACCAGATATTACAGTTGTTCCTTAGCTTGACTGAAGACTGTGTTCTGATACATTCATTAGGAGAATTAGACACATTTTTGCTCCCCGCTCGATATGCATTCTGTTGATTTTATTAAGTCTCATTCTTGTTGTTGAATGATGAAGTTTGCTATGACTCAGCTGACCTTCATCAAAAACAATTTGCACTTCATGATTGTTCCGTGTTACTTTATGGGCCTGCAGCCGTGCACTTGGCCTCTGAGCTAAACCATGGTTTGACAATTGACATAGTGTGTCAAACTAGCGTCTTGCATCCCAGTTATCATATAAGAGACTAGAGTCACGTTTAGTAGTTCAGTTAGTCGCGGAGTTCGGCTTCACAAATAAACTGTAATGAGGACTAGTATTGTTGCAGGCCTATCTCTTTGTGTTTCGTATTGTGTACTTGGAGTTAAATAAATAAAGAGAACGATTAAGACACAATATGCACGTTACAGTCTGCATTTAATGATTTGTTCCGTTCGAATTTAACCGTCCATTCATCTTTTAGTTCGTGGACCTTTGATCTAAACGATTCTTTATCAAAGCCATTTTGCTCAAATACAAAAGTTTCAATTAATTTCAATAGAGAAAGTTGTATCTACTTCTAGTAATTATATACCACGCTTGCTTAAGTCTATATTTGAACTATTGCTCGAAAGTTTGTCGTAAAAACTATTTGTCTTCAAGTTGGTGACCCGAAATATTGTTTATAATTTGCTGAAAAAGACTGAGTTTTGATGAGCCACTAAATCATATTACCCAGTGCTTTGCCTGCCCCTAGGTTAGCCACGTGGTTACTGGTTAGTACCCTAAGAGTAAAACTGAAAATCAGAAAGGCTTATCAAAAGAGTTTATTAGATGAAATGTAGTCAACTAAACTTGCAAGGAGTTTTCGAATGTACTAGAATCCATTTCAGGATTAAACCACGTGTACGCGTGCTCACTAAATAACGGATTTAAAATGTTCCTGTTTGAAATTCAGCTGCAATAAGAATGACTTTCCAGACCTTTAAAATATGAATCTCGGTACTTAAGAGCCCTATCACCTTGTAGCCTAGTAGCCTAAAGTAGCTAGGAAACCCTAGATCTAGCCAGCCCAATTTAACTTATTCGTTGTATCGTTAGTATGATACCTAGTATCTAACTTTTATTAATTGTTAAGCAAGTATGAAGATAATGTGATACAATGTGATACGTGTCACTCCAAGTAACGGTAGCATAGTTACCACACAAGCTGCAAACACAACAGAATGATAACGTGCAGCTTATTGCAACTGTTGTCGTCTTAACAACCCCCACTGCAGGATACCCTTATTTCCCAGGATATGCAGGAATGCCTATCAGGAATGCAGCTATCATAGTTAACGACCAATCACAAGCGGCCGTGCTCAGTATAACACTGTTTAAAATCTGTCATTTGGCCTGCTGTGCCTGACTGTAGCATTAGTCACGCACAGCAGGCAAAATAATGGATTTTATAACAATAAATAGTCGTGAACTCACAAAGGTCAGCTGTTTAGAGACAGTTTTTTGAGACCTCTAAAACGTGAATGAGGTAGTCTCCCTGAACCAGGGCTACAGTACGGGCAGGTTAGTGGGAAGTGCAGCTGTTAGCACCAGCCAGCTACTTTGCTCCCAGCTGGGCAGAGTGCTGAAAGTGGTGCTGAACACATGTTTACAGCCTGCCCAGTTACAGCAGGGTGCTGATGTTGCAAGGTTGACATTTACTGGGGTTTAAAAGTAGTGTCCCGCTTGGTGGGAAGCTTGGTAATTTGTTTTTTGTATCAAGTGAGAGTTCTTATTATGTGGGGCTATTCGAAGTTAGAAGTTTTTTTTTCTATCAGCCGTTATAAGTGCAGTGTTCAATGACGGTCAATTATGAATTTATGGTAAGTTTGTTATTGGTTGTTCTATTAAATATAACGTTTTAGTGGTTGAGTTTAATCATTAAAGGAATCATTTGAAAATCTGATCTTTTTAACCAAGTCTCATTGAGTCAGATACTAAGTATAATCTACTATACATCTACTATACATATACTATACATCTACTGTAGAGACCATTTTGTTTTTGGAGCTGTTAGATGATTAGTTAATCTCTCACAATCCCAATTTTTATAATCTTTTGAAGAAGGACTGTGTCATAGGGCTAAGAGAGCAGATGATATGTCTTGAACTTGGCGTGCTCTTAGGTTAGACAAATGGGGATGATTCGTGCCCTAATGCTTAATATCACATCTAGAGGGTTACAAAAGGAGATGTTCACTTGATTCCACTGTAGTCTGTGAGATATCAATATTATTATGGACAGTGTGATTAAGCTTACGTAGTACTACTATTTCCGATATCAATTTATACCCACGAGCTAATTACCAGCTAACACCGCAGGATTCATCAGTGATCGTTGATTAATGACTGCAGTAATGAATAAAGCGGTTTAGAGCTAGATCTAGACATATAACACCCCCGCAAGTATTAACATGTCCCATTAAACATTGCAACCAACTTCAATCTACCAAATAAGTTTTCAATAAATATGATTAAAGTTGTGGCGGCGGATCCAGCGAATGAGAAGTTCGCGGAGAGGTCACGTGACATTAATAAAGTTGTCGTGAAACAGTAATTACAAACATGTTCACAGTGTGGTGGCAGTGAGAGTTTTTGCTCTCTTACTCTCCATGCTCGGTGGATGATTTGTCGCAGATCGCAGCAAGCTGTTTACAATGTGTCATCATGTCCTGGGAAGCTCGGCTCTTAGTGGTTTACTCACTGATTACTTATCCCTGTGCCATTCTGCTGATTCAGTCTTCAGATACAGTATAATAACGATTTGCAGTGGATGTCATCTTTTAAAGTTATTTGTCATGTCCACTTTTCTTAAAGCAAAATAGTAATATTCAACGTTCGTCCGTCCCGGAGCAGAGTCTAAACCCTAGTTCTGCTTGTGAGTTTGAACCCGTTTCTGAGGTTGATATCAGAAACCAGATTTTGATTTCTATATTTTCATGAGCACTAATATCTTGTTAAAACTAAAAGTGGGGAGAATGCTCCCCTGCAGACTACTTTTAACACCGGCCGCCCCCGGATCCCTAGGGCTGGACCCCAGCTCGATGGTGAACCTTACCAGCGTCAACCCACTACTTACCCGAAGACAATTCGCGACTTGTACCTCGAGGGTAATGGGTTGGAGTTACGGCTACATGCCACCTTGCTGAGGTCGTGCGGATGCTTTGTGGCTATCAGAACGCTCCTTGTCCCGGCAGTGCAGGCTGCTACTTACTAACAAGCCATGCTGTGGACTCGTCCCATCCTGCCACAAAGTATCACGGCTAAAGTTAGCTTTATATGCAGGGATTATGCGAAATATTTTCTTGTGTTTCTGTGAACCCCAATACGTTATACGATTACAAAGTTTCATGTGGTCACAAACCAAATATGACCAATAGTTCGTCATTATACACGTTCACTCCTGATTGTAGCCATGGCGTCCGAAAAGGCAATCTCCAACATATCAGAATTCCTAGAGGTATCCGAGACCAGGATAAATCATCTGTTTGAAAATCAGCAGAAAAGATTCAAATACTTTGTAAGCAAGGTATTTAATGTGAAAGCATACTTCAGAAAAGAATCTACACCTATTGAGGCAGTTCTTGAACAAAGGCATACATTACACGACTAGTTTGCACTAGAACTTAATTGACACGTCAAGTGTAAATTGTTTTAGATGGTTATCGTTCTGGGTAACGGAAGAATGCTAAGTCAACTTATAGACCTGATCACTAGTGGGAATGTGAACCATATTTGCTCTGTTAGTTTCTTTTAGTAGTTAGATTATTGCAAGCATTGAAAATAGGAATGTCTTCTACTCTTTAGCTGAATTAGCAGCTGAATTAGCAGCTGAATTAACATCTAACCAGGCAGACAGTTTCATTGACCATAATTTCTGAAATATTTCCGTATCATCTGTTTATTAATAGAATCAGGTAATTTTATGAAGTCGACAAAATTCTTATTTACAATCGTTTAGAAAGAAACATTTCCATATTCAGATTTACATAATGCTATAATGGTGAGGATGAAATAAACCTGATCAACACAGCATTACATCGTGGTTAAGGTCGAGCATCAAATTTGGATACCCAGAATCTATCTCTAGATAGACCGTAGAACAGCCATTCCTTGGAGTATGACTATGAGACAATTGCCAAATGTGGCTGCTCAGCATTTTCAAGTCTTGGCGGCCGAGTTTCAATGCTACGTTATACCTGTAAAACTTCTACGGCTAATCTGATCCGCGGTAGGAAAGTGTCTTGTTTTTTTGGGAAACATTCTTGACAAAAACGGATTCTTGGTCATGTTAAACATTAAGCTGGTAACGTACGGTATTACTTACTGTCGTTTGGAATTTCACTCAGTCTAAATTAATTCCCCTTCATTCGAATGAGACTTTCGGGATTATTTTATGTCCAAATATTGATACCATTAAATTTTTGTGGTCAGCTCAAATTAAGTAAACGGGTATAATTCTTTGTGGGGCAAATGTCAGCCTGCAGAACACTCAAAATAGTCAACGTGACACAAAGGGACTGCATGTTCTCATGGATTAACATAGATTGAAAATTTGTCAAAAAAACAAACTTTTAGCCGCCGAGTCAACAGGATAT
This sequence comes from Bolinopsis microptera, assembly GCF_026151205.1. Classification (NCBI taxonomy): domain Eukaryota; kingdom Metazoa; phylum Ctenophora; class Tentaculata; order Lobata; family Bolinopsidae; genus Bolinopsis; species Bolinopsis microptera. The sequence goes on from NC_087077.1 coordinate 10,805,521, forward strand.
TTACCTTGGGAAGCACCTGTCCCCAAATTTGTCTGGTTGGCCGTCTAGGCTCACTGTACAAATAAAATATTCGGATCTCCGAGTCTTCTTAATGGGCTCGAAAAATGTCTTACGGTACGTAGTTTTTCTTCGGAAAATGATGATCTAATGTCAATAATTAACCAGTAACCATTTAATGACAATTATATTATTTCTTTTCATTTTAGATAATGATAGGTGGCTTATATCATGCAGAAATTCTCTGCTGTAAGGATATTTTGTTAGTCTATATTTGCTAGTCTGTATGCATTCCATTTCTGAGGCTTTCATTCCGCAAATTTTAACGTCTGAATTAATATGTTAATAATGTTAATAATGATTTATTCAGCTTTGATGATAACAGTTGCTTACATAGTTACTAATGCTTATATAATAATATGCGAATATTATATTAGTGTTCTAAAATTGGCGTCCCTTCCGTCACCTACTTTCGTCACAAGAACCGCTCCTAGATGACATGTGACACAATCAAATCTCTTGTTCCTCCATCGGAATACGTCTTACTACTTTTCTAGAACAACCCCGTTTAAACAATCCCACTAACATCTTAAGATGTTGCAGAGTTGTTAAAACGAGTGACTATAACTATTTAAGTTGTAAAACTGACCTTGTTCTAGGTATCCCGGTTTTGAGCGTAAGAGATCACACCCTGATGTCTTATGTCTCACTCTCCAGTACTGACGTTTTGTCCGCTCTCTCTCTCTCTCTCTGGTTAAACCCTAAATGTCGCGGTTAAGCTTGTAGTTTCGTAGGTTAAACTGTCAGATTAATAGTGTTACGTGATTTTGTACGTGGGCACGTGCCACGTTGGCACGTGATCTCCTATATTTAATATATTTCCAATAGACTTGCTACGAGTTCACAGTTTCAATATTGTGTAGAGAAAAATAATGGTTTGCGGTTTTCCAGCTGTACGTTTTGTTGGTTAAGTGTTAATTTTCACGGCTCTTTGAAGTGGTGATTTGTGACACTAGTGGCGGTTTATTCAGTGCTGGAGGTGGCATGATTGTTAATATTCTGGAATTCTCTGTGGTAAAGTTCACAACTCAGAGAGGAGGGGGTGACGTATTAACCTTTCCTCATGATTAATAGCTCCGGTGATTTATACCAGATCTTTGCACATACTTGATCCTTTGCTCACCACTGGGGAGGAAGTTGGTTTCAATTTAATCTGCGTGTCCTGTCACGGGGTAGAGAAGGACGAGGACCACGGGGTTGTATAAAAGGTTAACCACTTGCTTAGGATCCTCCTCCTTGACATAGCTTTGAAAGGGTAAAAGTAACTTTTGTTTCCGGACGTGTTTTCAAGCAGAATTTGGTTCAGGGCATAACTGAGAAGTTTAATAAGTTCAGTTGGGAATTGGGATCCATTTCCCTCCTAGCTTCTGCCAGGTACACCATGACGGCTTCCTTTCCAGGGCAAATTTCCTGGAATTAATTTTATGGCTTCAACTTCAGCTCCATAATCTCATTTTGTTTCCGTTTCACATTCCCTCTTCCAGTCCCTCGCTGCATTACATATTTCCCTCTTTCAATAACTCTCCTCGGTGGCTCAGCTCAGTGTTACCTCTCCCTGGCTCACTCTTTTCAAAAGAAGAAAAGAGACAAATTATGAGCTTTTGGTAACTTAAGTTAGGTATTAGGCTTCAACTTATACAAAATCTGCCGGCTGGTAGATTTTGTATAAGTTGTGGTGAACGGCTGAAAGCTGAGAAGGTTGGCCAAATAATTTGCGCTCCTTTCTGGTATTTTTCTGGAAAAGTTCATACTCTGTCATCCGAAAATTTCATTTGAATGATGGAAATTGTATTTCCAATCCAGGATGGATAAGTTACCAATCGATTGCGTCCGAAAATTCACAGAATTGACGTAATAGCCTTAATCTTTCCTGTAAATCTATACCTCTAAAGCTTTAAATTCAGGAATGAAACAAATTTTCCGTTAGTTACAGCCATCATGGTTTAGTTTCTCAGTAACATTTTAATCTTTAAATATGTCCTAAGTTTCACTAGCTTTTCTTCTTGACGCCTTTCTGCAAACTAGTTTGATATAACTGGACCGTGTCTTGACTTTCTCTTACGTATGAATTTCAGTTAAGGGGGTGGGGGTCAGTGTTGTAGTGGTTCACAGCTGGTAATGTGTGCTCTGAGGGGGGGGGGGGTCAGTGTTGTAGTGGTTCACAGCTGGTAATGTGTGCTCTGAGGGGGGGGGGGGGTCAGTGTTGTAGTGGTTCACAGCTGGTAATGTGTGCTCTGAGGGGAGGGGGGGGGGTCAGTGTTGTAGTGGTTCACAGCTGGTAATGTGTGCTCTGAGGGGGGGGGGGGGGGTCAGTGTTGTAGTGGTTCACAGCTGGTAATGTGTGCTCTGAGGGGGGGGGGGGGGTCAGTGTTGTAGTGGTTCACAGCTGGTAATATGTGCTCTGAGGGGGGGTCAGTGTTGTAGTGGTTCACAGCTGGTAATGTGTGCTCTGAGGGGGGGGGGGGGGTCAGTGTTGCAGTGGTTCACAGCTGGTAATGTGTGCTCTGAGGGGGGGGGGGGGTCAGTGTTGTAGTGGTTCACAGCTGGTAATGTGTGCTCTGAACACTGATGTTATACAGTTTTGGTGCAGGGATGTAACATTGATTTGATGGCGTGACACTGTGTAAATTACTACAACTCCTTGGCCACAGTCCTGAGTCACTGCTACAATAGCTACAGCTGTAGTAGTCAACTCATAAATCTTTCTCACACTTGTCAAGCTAAACAGCACTTATAACATGTCCCCCTACACACTGCGCACAACTCTACATCTCCCCTACACACTGCGCACAACTCTACATCTCCCTACGCACTGCGCACAACTCTACATCTCCCCTACACACTGCGCACAACTCTACATCTCCCTTACACACTGCGCACAACTCTACATCTCCCTACACACTGCGCACAACTCTACATTTCCCCTACACACTGCGCACAACTCTACATCTCCCTACACACTGCGCACAACTCTACATCTCCCCTAAACACTGCGCACAACTCTACATCTCCCCTACACACTGCGCACAACTCTACATCTTCCCTACACACTGCGCACAGCTCTACATCTCCCTTACACACTGCGCACAACTCTACATCTCCCTACACACTGCGCACAACTCTACATCTCCCCTACACACTGCGCACAACTCTACATCTCCCCTAAACACTGCGCACAACTCTACATCTCCCTACACACTGCGCACAACTCTACATCTCCCCTACACACTGCGCACAACTCTACATCTCCCCTACACACTGCGCACAACTCTACATCTCCCCTACGCACTGCGCACAACTCTACATCTCCCCTACACACTGCGCACAACTCTACATCTCCCTTACACACTGCGCACAACTCTACATCTCCCTTACACACTGCGCACAACTCTACATCTCCCCTACACACTGCGCACAACTCTACATCTCCCTAACAGACTGCGCACAACTCTACATCTCCCTACACACTGCGCACAACTCTACATCTCCCTTACACACTGCGCACAACTCTACATCTCCTCTACACACTGCGCACAACTCTACATCTCCCCTACACACTTCGCACAACTCTACATCTCCCTTACGAATATCACACAACTGTAAAATATTTACTTCCACACGACAATAACCAGGAATCATCATCACCTTGACTGAGTAGCTAGTAACAAACAGATAGCAGCTGCAAGTAACACGTTATATTTAACTTATACCCACGTCGATCATATAACGTAATGTGTAGATATGTTGGATATACACAGCACGCTCAGTTGTGGAGTTAATTCCACGGATATGTATCTGCTAGTCGCTTTTAACGGCAGCTATACCAGTCTTACTGCAGTCTTCTGATTTATATGTCACTAGCTACTGTAGTCTGTAGTAGTTTGTGTTTGTGTGTGGACTTGATCGCACTGAATACTCACTCATTATTGGGAACCTGGTATTTGCATATTTGCATATTCTTCCGTCATGTATTTGCATATTCTTCCTCGTCATCTTTTGTCTCGGGGCAGTGTTCTTATTTAATATTGTAACTGTAGCAGATCCTGTCAAATCGAGAGTGTATGATTTTATTCTCCTGGATTATTTGACATATTTTAAATAGTATTATCCAAGTTTCCCTTATATTCCCTCATTTAAAATTGACGATTTTATCTATTAAATTCCCTCTTTAATGGAGTGGGGTAATGGTATTTATGTGCATACTATTAGTATTTATGTGCATACAACTATTCCTCGTCATCCACTATATCGGGGGGGGGGGGGGGGGGTGTTGCTACTTGCATGTACTATACTAGTTCCCGATACTCTGTGATTGTGAGTGTTGTGCTGGGTTATTATATTATGTGCTGGGTTATATTTAACATACTTTAAATATTTTGATGAGGACTTCTTTTAAATTCCGTTATTTTTTGACGATTTCTTTATATTTGATTTATTAATCCGGGCGCCTGGCCGGTGGAAGACTTATAATAATGTAAAATGTAACACAGTTCTTGGGTAAATTTTCAAATCGTTTTTATGAAAATCTCGTACTTTGTTTTTGAGTATCTGCCGTTAAGTTTGGGTCTCCAACCACTTATCATCTCTATTATTAGAGTAATATAGTGTATTGGTAGGAAATTAATTTATGCAGTCATTTGAGAACAAAAGACGTTTTTGTAGAAACATTTGCAATCACATTACATAATATTATAAAGAGAATATACACTATACAGGTATACTTATAATTAATAAATAATATACGCATGACCAAAGCTAAATGCCTGAATGCCAGCAAGACTCTTTTTCATTTAATTTCGGTTACGTAGTTCAATTTGTTTGATTTGCTCCGCCGATGAATTTTAAATATGCAGCTTTTTGTTAACCTTTTATTAAATTATACGTACATTATTAAAATACAGGATGTCATTTTTATTTATTCCATCTAGCTGCTATGGTAAATTCCGCTACTGACCGTTCTCTTACTGCCCTCAACTCCAATCTGTGTCTCTTAGCCAATCTGTGTCACTTAGCCAGTTAAAGTGCTTCAGTGAGGATGTTTTTTAGAGTTTTATAATAGTATTTTATAACTGTCTCCTTAGTGTGCTCTCCCAGCTAATAGACTGTCTAATGCACTGTATTCGTTTAAAAAGAGACAGTTCATTTTGCATTCCAGACCCCCTCTTTAGTTCTGTTTAGTCGCTGTTTCAGTGAAGATCTGGTGTTTATGTGTGTGTAAATGCCGGATCTTTCGTAAACAAGAGCTGATAACTAAAAGGGCGGGTCTGTATGTGTGTGTGTTCAAAGTGCACATTGCAGTAACTCACTGAAAACTCACTGAAAATCACTAATAACTCACTAATAACTCACTAATAACTCACTAATAACTCACTAATAACTCACTAAACGTACTTGTGCGCTTATATGATATTCACCGATATCGCTCATATTTCCCTGAGATGAGCTATGACATCTCTATTGTTTCGGATGTGATGCCGTTCTTCTAATATTGTTAAATCGGTAAATTGTTCGAGTTTCATTTCATGAAATGGATCTGATTTGTCTCCTGCTAGGCTGAAGATCGCGCCATATATAAACATCATGTACATTTTACTCAATTGAACTGATACATAACGTTACTGTAGGTGGGTCATATCCGTATGTCATTAGCATTCCATTACGGTCTGGAAAATAGGCATTTACAGTTCCATCTCGATTGATCGCTGTCTGTCACGCTATCAGTTACCTAAAGGTTTGTTTTTTTCTGTTTTAAGACTACATATCATATTTCTGAATCCCTTGATTACCTGGAAATCCCCATTGACTACCTGGGAAACTGGCGTTCATATATTCACCAATTTACTTCTAAGTTCTTAGGTGTAAATCAGTCATTGGTCGTTACACGAAAATAGCGGCTGTTCTGTTTCATCTTATGATACTTACCATCATATGTTCATTGTTCATCTGTTTATGATAGATTAGCTGACCAGATACCCCTTATTAATATTATCATTAACCATTTACCCTTCCAAGTTCCATCTCAATTGATTGCTGTCTGTTACTGCTCTGTTTTGTGTTTTGTTGCTTATATTTCTGTTTGATTAATACTCTTGAACAAAGAGTTACTTTCTACTATCTGTCTAGTTTCATTCTAGCTAGTATAGCAGTTGTTCTGTTTTATTATTCTTTACATTTCGGTATGTGTGTTTATCTGTTTATCATATGAGTCTAATAGATATGTTGAATGCTCGTTAGACGTTCGGCAATCTGTTTGAAACCATTTTATTGTTTGAAACAGATATTGCTATCAGGAATTAGCGTATAAAGCTGTAAGTGACTCCGTTATTTCAGCTTTGAAGTAGAAGGAAATACTTTGAAGTAGAAGGAAATAGCTTGGTAGTAGAAGGAAATAGCTTGGTAGTAGAAGGACATATCTTAGAAGTCGTTTAAAATATATGATCCACTGAAGTTATTATCGGTAAAGTCGCTAAATGTAATAAAATGCTCTCTAACAAGTCTCTAACAGGCTACTAACAGGCCGCTTACAAGTCAGTAGAGACTGTCTCTAAGAATGGCTTGTATTACCAACTATTGGCTTTCTCATCCTACAGACTAGACTTCACCCTCACCGAGCTATCTTAATAACAGCTGGTCTGGCTCTGTGTGATCGTGTCATTAAGCTAGCCATAAATTAGTGTTTAGTAACCGATCTGTGTCAAACTCTAACATTTGCTTGTAATCTACGATACAATTATTTCCTGGTACTTTCTCAGGCTGTTCACGTTAATTGATCTTTTTATGATTTCATCCTCAACTCATTCTCTTAAATTACCAACACGTAAACGCCACCCCACATGTAATATTTAAAGTGTGTTGGTCGGTGGATCAGTTGGAGGTTAATAATAACTAACACCCGTCATAACACAGCACATTAACCGCCCCCCGCCACTCACTATCACACTCATTATGACTTTATGACGTCGACGTAATTATATGCCTGGTCCTGTGCCGACACAACAGATGAAGGCAAACTGATTGTACCTGTTATGCTGGGAGCACAGTCAATAACTTTGCAGTTAACTTAGTCAGTAACTTAGGAGTTATTTCTAGGATCTTGGTCAATAACTATAAACTATGTGTTTACTCTTCTCCTCCTCATATGATAGTGATGCGAGCATAGTCAACTGCACGCCCTTAACTGCACGCTCATTATTAGTAATACTAAGGACCTTATAATCACCTTTTATCGCTCCCAGATAATTCGCATGTTGACCCGTTATAATTCGTCCCTCCATAATTTACTTGATCGTATCATATATAATCAAATGATTGTTGATTAACCTAAAAGTGTATTTTATCCGTATTTGAGAACAATATTTAGGTTTTTAGAAATTTTAATCCCGTATTTGTCCCTATAAACATCATATCTTCGGGTTTATCATTAAACTGCACGTTGATGGGGTCAACAAAACACACTAAAAATACGAACAACTCATGTTCCTGCCACCTGATAATTCCATATCATAACCACAATAACTCAGATGTAATTACTCTGATCTGTGATGGTATCCTATTTTGTCCCTCTTCATAATAGGATAATATTCCTGATCCTACCATATTTATATATAATACATTATATTTATATATGTATAATCATAACTTATCCTACGACCGACCTATTTTATTATTTATGCACTGTGAGTACCGTCTCTGTTGTTATGACTACCATTTCATCTGCTGATAACCTCAATTAGAAGGGCAGAAGTAAGAACAAGTTTTCCTACCCCTTTCCACCCCTTGCTCCTCTACTACGATGATGTGCGTCATTACCATCGCCACACTACTGTTAGCACGTCGTATAATCACTACCTTTCAGCTGTTTATACAGCTCATGCCTTCATATACAGCTGCACCTTCATAACCCGATAGTTTATCTTACAGATTCCTTCTCAGTTCATTTATCTTGAACGGAGCTTTAGTCACGTGCACTTCAACATCTGGTAACAGTGCACTATTAGTGGTCACCATGGTAACAACTCTTTTAGAGGAGGTGGAAAGAAATCCTCAACATCTAGTCGTAAATAAAAAATCTTCAACATCTAGTTATAAACTGAAATATTTTGAACAAATCAACATGTTATCATCTGGTTAAACCGTGAAAGTGAAGAGTTATAAAAGATATTCTGTCTGCAGGATACCGTGACCAATAATAACACGTGATCAATAATAACTCGTCAGATTTATAGGGTCATGCATCCTGTTGTTTTTCAGAGCGTTAAAGCTCATTTAAATTATATTAACCACTCTCCGCTCTCGCTCCATGATGTTTTTGAGAAACAGATGGTGGATAAATAATGTCATTGGTCCAATCTCGGGAAAGTGATCTTATTTTACAGCTGTGAGGTCACACGAGAGGTGTTGCCTCCCTCACACGGTCGATCTGTCCCCTCATCAAGTTCAGGTGGTGTCTTAAGACTTGTGTGATTCCGTTTCTTATGTGTTATAATATACCATACCACACATAGTAGAGCTTTATACCATACATGTTACATCTATTTTAGTCAATATCAGTTTCGTGGAATTTTGCTATCTCATTTAGATATTTTGATGACATTTGTAATTTATTTTCTATTTTGAGAAGCGATCATCAATTTTGATTCCCCAGTCCGTAGTCCAAAATAGGTTCAAATATGTCGTGAAATCTATGCTTGTCTTTAATCTCCTTGCAAATTGCTTATAAAATTGCCACGAACTACACTTTTGTCAGTCACCCGTTCTATGATGGCTGATGATAATTTTGTGGCACCGTACAACTCCGTAATTTATCGGATATTTATCACTACTGCCACTCTCTTTCAGATGGCTTCTTGAATTACTTGCTCCTACCGAGACCCATGTTTGTTGTCGATATATTAGTTGGACGACTTCAGAATATCTTATGATGAGTAATAGTAGGCTTCATAATTAGAGTTCTCGAAGGGGCTTCCTCTTTTTCTCACCTCCACACCTAAGATATTGTTAACAATAGAATCTAGGAGGACAAGTGGAACTGGCACGGGAACTCATTTTGAATACCGACATTTGGTCACAGTATTTTTATCAGGGACTTGAAGGAAAAAGTGGGACTAGCGCGGCGACTCGCTTTGTACCGACAGTAAGACATGTTATTACAGACATTTAGCAGTGTTTAGGTAGCAGTGTTTAGGTAGCAGTGTTTAGGTAGCAGTGTTTAGGTAATTTTATGTATGGTATTTCAGGAGTTTAAGAGGTTCGTTATACTTATATTATCTGGTGAAGTTATTACTTTATTAATTAGATTTCAGGAACCTTTCTAATTATATGGGATGTGCTTTAGGAGTATTTATAATTGTAATTAGGTTACAATGAAGCGATGGTCATATTTCCAATTATTAGTCGCTGCAGTGGACTAACGACCAGGAATATTAGCATCTCCTAATGGCTAAATCATATTTGCTCCCCCGAAACGGAGCTCCTTTAATAATTGGTCCTCTGAATGGAATTTAATCATCATTATTCTATCTTTATAATTATTCTATCTTTGTTCCTGCATTGCTCTCCCGGCCTATTCATATTATTGTAATCATCAATATTTCACTTTTATTAATTACCGATTGTGGCACGTTTTTATTGATCATAACCCCAACATTTTCGTCGGGGATCAAGTTAAACTGTTATATGCAGTTTTACCATCACCAGTTATCCGTCTCCGTAGAAGCATCTATTTTCTGGTACAGTTTATATCTGATACTATCAGGAGCAACAATAATGGTCGACTTTGTCAATTTGGTCTGATAAAGATTGAGTCCAGTTTCTCTGGGCACTTATTGTGACCACGTAATCAAGTAAAACTATAAGCATTACAAATGTCACTATATAATATGAACACTCAGTGAAGCTGTCATAAATTTCACATAAAGACTAAAGTTAAACATGATAATATCTAATATAAGTTTTCATGTATTACTGCCGTTTAGTTTCGTGTCTCTTGGATCTCGTTGCCACTGGTATATAATATGATTTTAACAGATAACGGCGCCGAATGCTTTTTATGTTATGGGACTTGGGAGCCTGGGAGGGTTATTTCTATGTAGCACTAATTTTGGTAAGTTTCTTGTCTCTTTTTATTTTGACGTAAATTATCTTAGCACGATTGTGGGGTCAAAAAATTGAAAATTCTAGTTGAATCTTAATCTGGATTAAATATTCCCGTCTAAAACATTAGATTCAGTATTTATAATGTTAGAAATTGAAGCTCCACCCAATTGTTTGCAGAATCGATTAACAGTGGAAAGTGTTATTAAACCGCTAGTCGTGTAAGTCCTATAAATAACCTAGTGATCCTACACATTTCATCTGAGAGAATATGTGATATGGAATTAAATTCTCGTTACTGTCATGGTCAAATCGTAATGTGATGATACCTCGGAGTCAATAAATAAGTTGCTATAATTTCCATATTTTATGTCACGCTTAAATGGCTTGAAATATACTTGTTGGGGTATTATATTTTCATTTTGGAAGTGTGTTATAAATATTGTAATTCTATGTTCATATTTCTTGTTCAATATTTTATGTTCCATTTTCATATTTTATGTTACTGTGGGTACCATATACTGGGTTGTTCAAAATTAGCACTATTTCAAGATAGCAACTAACAGTCACTAATACTAAACTGATCAATTACTTGAAAACCTAGTACTTCAACTTCAGTGCCTCTAAAAAAAGACACATTACTTGTATAGAATTCTAAGAATTTATTTTCGCAGAAAAACTCTCCCCTACTCTGTGCGGGGTAATGCAGATACTTGCAATTTGCATACCAATAGTTTTACATACCCTTATATTTCAGTCAAACATATCATCTTCTGAGCTGTTATCAGTTCATCACGTACTGTTAACTCTGTAGTTACTAGTTATAATGGAGTATAATAATAGGAAGACTTATCTGTTACCATACAGCGTCCCGTTATAGGGAAATCTATCAAATCTGATAGGAAAAGTATTAATAGATAGGGTGTTAATAGGTCATATCTATTTATTAATTAGATCTATTTATCTAATTAAGTTTTCCTACGACCAACATTTCAACTCGCTATCCACTGATATTATGTTAAAAAGTAAAAAAAAAACACCTGGTTTTCACCCCGACTGTTTCCAATGTCCTAGTCAGGTTAGCGTCATAATGAGGTTAAATTATGGGTCTGGGAGACGGTAAACCTCCTCCAATGAGGCTACATTCCTCCTCCACGTGCACTGAACAAAGTCGCACGTGCACTGAACAGTCCTTCGGTTTACCCTTCATCACCTTTTCTCTTTTTTCATCTCTTCCTGTCCTGGCCACTTAGTGTCTGTATGGACATTGCTTGAATATTTCCTCCAGCATGATTAAATCTATCACTCTGGTTGGCCTTTAAACTCTTCTTCTCCTCCCATCCTTTCCTCTGATTGACTACTCCTCCCATCCTGTCCTCTGATTGACTACTCCTCCCATCCTGTCCTCTGATTGACTACTCCTCCCATCCTGTCCTCTGATTGACTACTCCTCCCATCCTGTCCTCTGATTGACTACTCCTCCCATCCTGTTCTCTGATTGACTACTCCTCCCATCCTGTTCTCTGATTGGATCTAAACATGATTGACAGTCCAAGTGATTTAATAATCTCGATGATAGCTGTGCATGGTCCCCACTCCACTTTTCTAATGTCCAGTTCAGGGGTCGTTTAACCAGCCCTGCCTTGCCAAGGAGAAAAAGAACGTACGTGTGTCTTGGACAGCTTTTGGTTGGTAAATACCTGCTTTTAGGGATAGCTTGTCGATATCTTAGGATACCTGTCACCAAACTGATAAAATGCCTGATATCTCTTTAAGTGTTGAAATAAGGCACGACCCTTTCAAAATTTTGACAATAACATTTATGGAGTTTTATCACCCAAAAGGAAAGCTTATTATCACGTGATTGTGCATACAATTCCTGATTTCAAGACACCCATCCGATCTTGACGGTATAAGATTATTTAGAGCTGTACAAATTCCATTTTCTCGCTCTCCTTTTCGTCTACTAGCCGTCATCACCACGCTTAAAAGCTTGCTTTACAGATCCGGAATATCACCCGACCTCATATTATGCTAAAAATAAACGCTCCGACTCTTATATAACTGTTATTATGAATGCAATATGTTTGTATTTCTAACAAAGTATGATATCGATGTCGCGCGCATATGGGAAATAGAGTTTCCTTTTTTTACTTGTAGGTTTTTGATGGAGTCTGTTAGACTCGTGTGACACGAAAATAACCAAATACAAATATTTGAACTATCGACTTTTAGTATTGTTATTTATCTTTATCTGCCGGAGATAATTTTCATCAGCTATTTTCTTAAATTTTTAAACGCTATTTAAATAATATTTGGCAGTTCATAATTAAATAGCCAATGAGGTTTTCAAAATCTAACGTCAAAATCCCATAATATTTTTATTGGAGTACAGAAATAAGAATCCACCTAAAGTTGATAATTTAACATCCTGTGAAGTTCCCAAACCTTTATCTTGTGGACTTATTCAGCTTCATTGCTCTAATTATAGTTCAATTATGATCAATTACTGTAGACAGACCTCCACTCCACCTTATGAAGTGAAGTACAATGTTGTTCTGAGGAGACATTAAAAGCAGAACCACGCGTTATTCAATTTTTCCGGACGAACAGTTGGATTAAAATGAGCTGGCACTCGGTGAAACACTCTGTGAACACTCGGTGAACACTCGGTGAAACAAGCCTTACTTTTACTGCAAAGAATCCATTGGTTGATACTTTGTATTTCAATAAAGTACGAATACAATAAAGGCCTCATAGCCGCCACTTTTAATCATACCGTAAGTTTGTTAACTGCAATGTTTAATTTATTTAATATTATAATGGCAGAAGTCAGCAGCGCGGAGCCGGTATTTTTAACGTCTTGAATTGTTGATAGCAATTAGTTTGGTAACATGAACCATATAAGCATATAGTAACATGAACCATCTCTTGGATACTTTACTGCTTTCTCCCACCATACTGTTAACTTTGCGGCTCATCTGTGTTCTGTAAGACTAAGAGTCATCATGGTCTTGTGTGCTAAATGGAAGAGCTTCGGATGGTCAAGAAATAAAAAACATTGTCTCTTTTATAGGTCCAAAATACTCTTTACCGTCTTCTCCACAATACTAACTCAGCCTTGCTGGCTCGCTCTGTATTTTTACCAGGGGTCAAGGTCTTGTAGTTGTGCTAAATGTTTGTGGAATATTTGGGACTGTGTGATTTTATGGCGCCATCGACAAATACAGTAATCCCAAACATGGCACCATTATATCATACGAGCTGATCTTCGGCAGTGCTGGTTCCTAATTCCTTTATTCTTGACTCTTCGTCATCCTCGAGGCTAAATATTTCTTGTCTCTTTCCCTCTCTCAGTCTCCATTATCTTATTTCGGAGTATTTACTCGAGTACCAGGGGCACCATGCCGTCCAAATACTTGTAAACAACACAAGGAAACAAAAATAGTTATATACTCATCATGTTTCCCCATCTTTCCATTTCCGTGTGTGATTATTTGAGTCCTAGGACCCCTGGCAGTTTTGACAGGGCTGTCAACAACTTTATCAAAAGTGAGCCAGCCATAATCCTGTCATAGATCATAACAATCATCACGTCGTAATGATAAGATTCCACCACATAGTTATATAAATATTCGGTCTGTGTTGAGTTGACCTCCACTTTTCAGCTGCACAAGATTTTGCAAATCTAGACTCGCGAAAGAGACGCCATGTTTGTTGATTTCTGCACTTATTAAATCAAGCAAGTGTTTTTTCTTCAATCTATTTCGGTTCTTTGAATCTGCTAATCTGTGCTATAAAAATGTTGCAGGTGTCACTGAGTAAATCCAAGGTGTGTTTTATATCGAGTTATCGAATGAAACATGAATATTTTATTGTCAAAGAAACCGATTCGTTTTTGTACGAGATATTCTAAATTCTTGTAAGGTGTTTAAGAAATCAGATCAATTTGTCATTAGTTAAATGATTTCTGATTTTCTGATATAACAAGATCAATTTCATTCAGAATGTCATTTACTGAAGCGTGATCTATATATCTTGTCTGGTATTTAGATTTATTTACAAGATATTCATATACATACATTGATGTAGCTGACTGAAATCAAATCTTAAGGGCGGCCGATTCCATTTATGCCGTCTCAAGTTTATCTCTATTCTCTTTATACTTATTAAGTGCGGAGTCTCGGCCGTTTGCAGGTCTTCTCTCTCTAAAGCTCTAAGTCTAAGCTCTATCTCAACTCTTTTGAACTCTTGTTGGGTTTTTTGTGAAGAAATAAGTAATATATTTCGTTGAAGTCAGCCTAAAAGTGAGATTGAAATCAGAACTTAAGAAATGTAGCAACGAACAGAATTCCTCGTTACATAACGTTTTTTGAGGACAGTTAGTCTGTAGTAAACTTTTGTACCAAATTCAGTGATGTGCACCGCCGACCACCTATCTGCGACTTTTTGTGTATCAGCGTGAAAAGAAAAACATAAAAGTAAAAATTTTTAAATACGTAAAAACATTATATTACTCTCCATCTAAATGTTCGAATTTCTAACTTTCGTTACTTATTTATTATATGGATTTACTGTTTGTCTTTTTGCAAAAAAAACTAACCTGGTACAGTCCCTATTGTATACTTATATGGACGCTTCAGGCTTTACTATTGTTTGTTGTCTGAAAAAGTGTCTGAAAATTGTATTTCTGTTTTTCTGGAGTCCTTTTTACAGTGACTTCTGAACCGACTAAAGTTTAAACAATAAAGTATAAACCATCGAATAACAATTGAACAATTGATGGGAGGTTGAAACTTGGAGAGTGAAGCCATATCTTTTAGCCAAAAGTTGAATGAACATCGTAACTGATCTAGGTGGAGCTTTATATCCGATTCTGTGGGTCAGTTCTTTCATTTCCAACTGTATCGCCATCAGTTGCAACTGAACTATTGGATGTTTTTTCCACATGAGTTTGCTGAATTCTGATAGACAAGGGCCAGTTATGTTCCTTATCTTCCTGCAAGTATATATATCTACACAATAAGCATATATCCACAGAGCTTTTCTTTTTTAAACTCCACACAGAATTAGAAGTACCAGATCTACTCTGTTAGTGAGCCGCACTAACTTTATAGAAGTTGAGTCACCTGAACGGTTTGATTGCATGGTACCTAGGCGACCAATCATCTTCCCACTCAACGCTAGAATACTTCACTATCCCACACCAAAGTGGTGCTTGTCACGACAAACTTCTGTTAGATTAACTCCACCTAGAACTCTAGCAAGGATAACACGGATTATAATGTGGTAGTGTTGATAACTGAATAACAGTAGATAAACCACATTTGTTGAAGTAATAATCGCACTCTCTCGTACTACTCTGTTAGATAAAGTCATCCTGTTAGTTAGATTAAAGGTTAGAACTGTGAGGTTAGAGATGATAACGTCATTCTGATTGTATAAAGGCTAGAACTGGTCAGGTCCATCCCGCCCACTACACCACATTACTTTATTGTGGTGTTCTCTGATCTAGAGTGAACGTTCTAGTTGTTCAATCTGTTTTTAAATAACTTTCTACCAGAGTACCACATGTTTCGTCCAATTGTTGTGGTGGCTTCTCCAGTGCTTTCTAAGTATTCAACTATTCAATCGGTGTTTAATCATCTGAACGACTTTCAACCAATTTTATCGTCAGATTGTTTTGGGAGTTATCATTCCTTTGAATCAGGTATTGTGCAATTCATCATACTATTCGCTGTGCTTTTATGGTTGATGCTTGCTGGGGTAGTCAAGAATAGTGAGCAGTGAATAGTAGCAAGGAGTTGGATCACTCATTTGTGGTTTTTCCGTTTTTATTGTGTGGGTGAAGTGGGCTACCTTTTTCAAGTACGTTCACTACGTTTTATCGGTGGTGTTCTTGAGGTTATTCAAGTTTTTGTTGCTCGAGTTATCTGGCCGTCTATTGCTGTAATTCTCCGCGGATGAGTGCGCTAATTTACTTATTTAAATAACGCACACTTAAATTCTCACAAATCTTTCGTCATTGCTTGCTACTTTACGTTCCTTGAGTGTTTAGTCTGACTTGGCTATCTTGCACAGGGAAAATACATTTACTCAATCTTACGTCTTTTTTACGTCTTTTCTCTCATACTTTCTTTCTTTTCTCATATTCCTGACATTTATCTAATCGTATCTTTACTTTAGTCTTGTATCATGGCGACGGAAGATAAATGATCTATTAGAAATTGCACCTCACAATAATATAGAATTACACTGCTGGCTCTAGAGTGAATTATTTTGTGCACTTTATTCGCATTTTAAATCTTGAAAACTTCAAAAACTTTTGACCTGTCTAAAATCCATCATTTACCGAAAGTCCTACGCAAGTGGAATAGATATGCTAACTCAAGAGTAAACGATGGTATATAGTACACACTTGCGGTTACTGATGTCTGAAAATGTCCTGGAACCAGCAACCCAGCCACTAGATCCGAGAGCTTTAACTATTATATACAGTACACACACGCAACATGTTTACAGATTATAGATCTTAGGACATGACCCGCATGGGAATTGGTGTCTGTCTTTTGTATTTTCGATACTATTGTCCAATTCACTATTGTAGTATTGTGTGAATCTTTTGTTAATTTGATTTTTTGCTTGAGCTCGTTATAGTGCCCGAACTATCTTTATCAACGCGATTGCGCCATACAATAGGTGATAAAGGTAGGATTAGACTTCAAAATTTTAGCTACGATATTTTAGTTGTTTTCATTTTATTTCTATACATTTGTTTCAGTCATCTAATAGAGCGGTCAATCAGCCCTAAAAATGGTCAAATCACCCGAGTTATGATTCCAGATAATGTTGTACGGGCCCACTAGACCTCTAGAGAGACGTAGTCTGTTTAGAGTCACCGTGAGTGACAACTTTGTTCTTCACAAGAATAGTGTTCTTATTAAAGAACAAATATGACGCTAAAGTTTTCACACTTGGTTTCCAATCTCTCCGTGGAAGACTCTAGAAAGTGGACTAATAGGTTGTCGCTTGTCAGGTAAAGTTCACACACAGAAAAGGAGTTCAGTCTAGCAAACGGGAGTGAAGTTCACATAGTTGTACCAGTTTATATAGATGTACCGTTCACATAGCTGTACCAGTTTATATAGCTGTACCGTTCACATAGCTGTACCAGCTTATATAGCTGTACCGTTCACATAGCTGTACCAGCTTATATAGCTGTACCGTTCACATAGCTGTACCAGCTTATATAGCTGTACCGTTCACAAAGATGTACCAGTTTATATAGCTGTACCGTTCACATAGTTGTACCAGCGTATATAGCTGTACCGTTCACATAGCTGTACCAGCTTAACGGCCCCAAACCAAACTTTTTCTGGATATCAGTTTATTCTCGAGTTTAAACGTAAATCCAACGTATGAACACATTTATAGTTTTACTTGGTTTGGGTGGCATCATGATGATTTGAAAAGTTGTCCTAACTTCTTGTACTTGTAGAGCTGCTGTTCCTATAAATCGCATTATATCAGAGCAGGTAACCAGGAGCTGGTAACCAGGAGCTGGTAACCAGGGCTGCTAACCAGGATTACCAGGAGTAGAGCCTGGGCTGTAATCATGCTAACCACGATTACAGCCCAGGCTCTAGTCAGATGATAGTAGGAACTATTTTCCTGTGCCCATATAAAATATGTCATCTCCAGTCATAATCTCATATTAGAGTATTAGATTTGGTGGTGTGCTACGTTATTTGCCGGGAACTTTTCGACCGAAATGGTTTTGCATCGCCTCACTTATAATGTCCGTGATATTAAGTTACAAAATTGCACTCGTCTGAGCATGTCATTATCATCATTATATTATATTATAAGTGTAATGAACCATATTATTAGCAGATCACATACGGCTATTTTATGTTCTGACTCAGCCGCTTTTTGCTGAGCCAATTTAATATATACCATCATACTGGCTGCATTTTCTTGTTAAATATGCCGCCGTTTATAATTATTGTTAAATATATGTTCTTGGTTTATTGTTAAACTTTATGTCCGTCGACTGGAGAGTAGTTAAGACTGAATTTTTATTCGAATAAAACTTGAACCTCTCTACCAGCAGTACTGCTTGTCTGATTGACAATACTGAATACAGGTACGTGATACAGGTTGTAAGGGTTCAACAAGCAACCAAGCAACTGTCCTCTAAATAAATTCTGGCTTTTGCTTTGTTTATTTTACAATAAAGTAGTTAGTTACTTGCAAGCTGCAAGTTTAAGCTTTTGTATTGCTTGTATCAGACAAGCAAAATAGGTGATACAAGTAATATGGGTTCGCTCGACCAACTGTCCTCTACCAATTATATCTGGGAACATTTCCTTGTTTACAAAACAATAACATAGCATTAGTTGAGTAAACCGCATAAGTCTCAGAGTTTTATATCTCCGTCTATGTCCCTCTGTCACTCCCAGCTTCGAAGCCATATAGTGTGAATTAAATTAAAAATACTTAATTAGCATCTGCAATTAGTGTCAATGGTGCAAGTAGAATTAACAAACATATACTCGAAACCTCCAACATAATCATACTTATAAGTTAGAAAACTCTCAGTCCGGACTTCCCTCCTGTCCCTCCCAGCCAGTCCTTGGGTTGCTGTTTAACGTTGGAGGTGCGAGCCGAGTTTAACTCAATAACATAGCTGAACACTCCGAGATAAAGGTGCGAACAGGAAGCTTGGCATATTCAGACATCGCAGACAACGCAGATAGTTGTGAGCTTTTGGAACAGTTTATTATACGCATTTTATCCGGCTTGTTTCACCCTGAAACGTTTACGAAACTGTTTGGAAACCCCCAGAAAGCTGGTAAGTGAGAGGGCTGTCCCACGTTGGAGCACCCTCTGATTCATTATTCCGGCGTGTAGTTCAGGGCTTGGCACAGTCTCGTTAAACAGTCTGGGGTTTCAGGCAGAAGCGAGGCAGCGAGCATATTCAGGCATCCAGACAGCTGTTTCAGTTATATACTGTCCGCATTGTATCCGGCTTGTTTCATACTGAAGCGATTTGAGAAAGCTGCCAAGATCCGGGCTGTCCCACTGTGTAGGACTCTCTTACTCATTACTCCATCGCAGACTTCAGGGTCTACCACAGCTCCAGACAAGCGGAGAGTTAGAGCTGACAGAGGTGATACATTGTTTCACCTATACAAGGGCTGCTAGTTTCATGTTGCTACCTTTAGTTCACCTTTGTCAGCCCGAACCTCAGACAGTTGGAAATGATTCGGGAGTTCTACCTCTAACTAACAGCCTCCTAAATTCAGTTTTTAAGGGTCTGAAGGTTAGAGATATCTTTTAGTTAGCAGCAGATCCAATTGAACTCTAGTTTTTCTTCATTGAAATAACTTTAAGCTGCGGTTTCGAGCTAGCTAGGCCAGCTAGCTAGGCCAGCTAGCCAGAGTGGCTGATTGAGCATGTTTATTCGGTGCAGAATGGCCAGATGAGCATGGCACGTGACCTCAGATGAGCATTGCACGTGACCTCAGATGAGCATTGCACGGGTATTCAGTACGTGTGACCTGTGAGTGTTCACCTCACTGTGAATCAGACCAAGTGAACGCTACTCCCCCAGATTCCACAACCCCATTAATCAGAGCAGTGAGTCTCTGAGTACAGGGTAGATTTGTAGAGCTGGTTACTGTGAGGTCTGAGCTCCAGTAAGGTCTGTGAGTCTCTACCAGACGTGTCTCTCAGACGTGAGAATATCTCTAGTTGGGGAGGTAGACTTTAAGGCACGATACCGTGTAATAGACACGGTTTTCACTGTACCGGGCACAATATTGTTACTTTTAGTTGATTTTATAGTAATAAGAGAAGCAGGAACTATGAAGAGAGAAATGTTAATTGTCATTCTAGGGAATGTTGAAGATTTCTACGAAGTCTGTGTGAATATCTTGTATTTCGTGCTAGTCAGGGTAGATACAGTGCAGCGTTCTAATGAGGATGATATGTTGTAGCAGAAGAAGTGATTGTGTGGCAGGAGAAGTGAGTGTTTGGTATATTCTTACAACAATAAAGTGTGAACAGCTCCAGCACAAAGGGGGTTAAGTGTTCAGAACTCTGGCTCCCTCATGCAGTGAATGTGAATTGTTTGTCATGTGGGGCAGTTAATTAGCGCCGCGCAAATCTTCGTTCTGTTGTATCGGTTTAAAGATCTCTACAGTCAAGCACTTTTTATTGTATGGATTGATGATTTTGCTGCCAAAACGCATAACTTTAAACTTTTATCTTTTGTTGTATCGCAGATTCAAGTCTGTTCAAGTGTCTTTGCTTATGCTAGTACGAAACGTTTTGATTCGTTGCGTTTTGTTTCGTGTATCAATTTACAAAAGGTCGGGTCTTTTTTTCCTAACGAACCTAAACGACACATAATTTAGTGTCAAATTCAACTTACAGAAATACTGAAAACTTCCTCCAAGTCCAAGTATGCAGCAGATTCTAACTAGTTATGTCTAAGTGACATCACTTGTAAGTTGTAAAGTTGTAAGGACAAGTTCCTGTCCTTTAACTACAGACCTTATGTATTGGAGCTGCTGCTGGAAACTTTTAACTTTGTAATCGGGCAAATTTGAGTGTTGAAACTTCACAGCCTTATCACACTCTGTCAGTTAGTTACTTCGTCATTTCGCACTTTGAGAGCTGAGGATATCTGCTCTGGTATCACCTCATCTCGCTGATCTAAAGTCTAAACTGACACCTTGTCTGCTGAAACCATGTTTAATCTTGTCCTCCTTTATTTTAACAACATTCTGCAGCTTTGCTCATTAAGTGAACTGTCGCCTAGGCCAGCGTGGGTTCCAGTTCAACTTCAACTCTGACATAATATTCTGATTTTGTGATATTCCGGCAGTAAAAATTTAAAAAGACGGCGGTTACCAAACTTTGAGTTGTCACTTGAGGGTTTTCGGTTGTTGGCAGACGACAGATAGTGGACAAACTATCCTGTTTGACGTCATTAAACGTGATGGTGACGTCACTATCGCGTTATTTAGATTTTAGACCCTGGTTAAATACACCCGGTATATCCACCATTATGCAGAACTTTTTCAGCCTTCCTTCTAATAGCTTCCGCTTGCCACTTACCTTAGACTTGAATTCATAGTTCTAATATTCAGCGGACAGTTGGTAATTTACTACTTTTACTGGTGTTAGTTTATTGATTATATTGTCATATTATTTTTACGAAAAGGTCTGACAGATATGGAAATAGGTGTTTTCCAGCACATCCAGTTAAACAATAGGCACGTAGGTCGTACGTGACGTAGGACTGCATACAATTAATTGCAAAGTTCTATGATACTTATATTTTTTAAATAGTTATAATAAGTTAATAAACGTTTTAGCAATTAGCAATACGAGAAGGTTAGAACCAATATGATATTCGTACTTGCCGGTCACGCACTTGTTTTACTATAGCCATTGTCTATTTTCAACTTGCTAAAACGGCTTCAACAAACTACCAAACTGATAAAAATGACCGTTAAAAACTAAATGTCTAGTGTTCCACCACATTGCAGTCCATCTTCACTCTCTTACTAACTCCAGAAGATCAACACCGTCTGCGATACGATCATCTTGTTGAGTCTTATAAACTGTTCCTGTGTTTTTCTACCCTTTTAAGTTAAACGTTCCGTTGCCACTAACATGCTAGCAATTTTACAGTTCATTTTATCTGCGATTATAAAGATCAACACCTGACAACATTCCTCAGCTTTACGTCTGGGTTCTCAAATCTCAACCTTACTTTTGGTGATGCTCTCCAATCTATAAAGAGTCTAGAGCAGTCGACCTTGCCCGGCTGGTTTTAGGTCCACTGCCGCACAGTGAAGATCAACACTGTCTGGGATACCTACCCAGCCCACCAGAATCATCAGTGCAGTCATTCTGCTGTTTCCTTACTAGCTGAACCAGCCTTGTCAATCTAACTAAAGTTGGTCAGCTTTTGTTTGCATCACATACGGAACAGTGGTCTGTCAACTCTAGCCAGGTCAATGTAATCATAACAGAATCTGGGGCATTGTGCCCCAAAGTTGTTAGTTATTATAATATGTCCTCAACTCATGATCACCAATTTCTGTGTCGCTACGTTATCAGTTATTATAGCCTCAGCTGATCACCAATTTCTATACATTTCACTTAATGATATGCAACCAATGACGGCTGAGACGGCCCAGAAGGATTCTCCCAAACGGTCAGAACTGTGTTTGTCGCCAAATCACGTGATTAGTGAAGCGTTTAGTCGCGTGACTTGGACTCGTTATTGTCGGGTATCCCACGCATTAATATCAGCTCGGTGTCTGAATCATATTCAAGACCTTTCGCTTATCAATGCACATCACAGCAGCACGAGAGGGGAGGGCAGCTAGTATAATGGAGCACATCACGGCAGCACGAGAGGGGAGCTGGCAGCTAGTATTATGGAGCACATCACGGCAGCACGAGAGGGGAGGGCAGCTAGTATAATGGAGCGGTGGAGGTTGGAGGAGTGGGAGTGTGGGAGAGAGGCAAGGTGTTATATTTTGTTATTCTGTTGAAATTTTAATAAGGTTCCCCGCATTTTGATAAGTACCGTATTTGATTCCCAGATTGAAATTTAAGTGAAGAATTTGTGAATAGTCAGTTAGTTAATTCCAGCAATTATCAAGTACACTCCCCAACTTGTCTCTGAAATGTGAAAGTTAGACAAAATATAGTGCTGCCTGACCTTTGTTACAGCTGTTTCATGTCACGATTGTTAAACTATTAAACTTAAAGTAGTGACGACATGATATCTGGCGCTGAAAGAAGACAAGTATTGGGAGAAATAAGTGTCTTGATTTTAATAACCCATCAGGAGATTTGCCAATATGGGATTGGATTACATTAGCTGTACACTGGAAACAGCTCGTAATGTTAGGTGATAATCAGTTTCTCCTCTTGTCAGTTGTCTTCTTTTGTATGGTCGCGAGCTTTTTGTGTCCCCGACATCCAGTTAAACTTAAAGATGGCCTTCAAACAAGCCTACATGTTCTCATCTGTTGAGATGTGAGATGTGTGACCATCCACGCTCAACCATTACACTGTATTACACTGTATTAATTACACTAGCATCGAACTTAAAACTAGTATTTTCAGTGAGGGTGTCATTGTTTCTTCGGATTTGTAACATGTATATTTCAATATTTCGGAGGAGTAGTCAATATCTTATTCTTCTTCTTTTTCAGGGTTATTAAATGTTTAAGTGTCTTTTGATGCTAGCTGTGGCATATTATTGTTGATCATTTACGTTTCTTGATACGGAGCTGATACTTGGAAGCTCTCAACAACCTTCCCATTTACTTGTTTCGGTTTTTCTACCTTTTCAATGATCGAGAGACTAGAATAGCCCAACTCAGCATCCATGACCAAGAATAGCTCAACATCTTAATATAGTTACAGGGACTATTTTCTCATTTTCTGCAACATTTAAAATCTAAAGCATCTACAAATAACAGCAATTTATGGTCAATTTTCTCCCTATAAATACGTAAGTACCGGTAAATGCCTATTAGCGGTATTCACCAATTATAGCGATAATCACGTCATTACTACGTCTCTGCACAAATTGACTCCCCCTGGCAGTTAAACAGACGTTGTTCCTGGTTACAGGATGAGTTTAAAATTAAATAACAATTTACCGATTTTTTTCCGTTTTCATCTGGTACGGATGGTCTGATGAGACCGTCACTCGAGTGATATCAAGTTAGGTACTTTATACAACAATGGGAATTCACCAAATATTTCAGATCCGTTCATTGGAATTTCGTTAGACACATTTCTTATCCTATACCGGGCATATACCAATTTTTCCCGATTTCTCCCACATTAGAAATTGTTCGTCAGTAGGTTAAAAAATGTATGACGTCCATCATGCCACAAGGCTTTGCATCTGAATCATATTCTGCTGCTTTATTCGACCAATAATAATTCTGTGTGACGTGAAATGTTGAATAATTCCACAAAGTTTCCCTCTCTAATATTACCCTCTCACACGAGAGATGTCGAACACTACCTTATATGGCAATGTTACTATAGCAACACTACCTTACATGGTAACTGTACTACCTCTCATGAAAGATGTCAAACTCAGTGACAATGTTCCGTAGTTAGTCTGCTACGTCCATGTATTATTTCCACAGTAGTCTACAAGCACGTAACATGTGAGAATGAGGAGTGCAGTACAGCAGCTATTTACTTGTACCAAGTTATTGATATACCGGATAACGTAGAACCAAATACCGAAGTAATGGAACAATTATACACGATATCCCATCTTCCAAGTCTTCTTCCAGTATAAGTACCATGTAGTCACATAAGTCCGTCAGTTATACAGCTACTTATACAGAGGGATCGTCCAGATATTACGTCAGCTTTCTATAGGGGAGATAAAGGTTTCGAAATCGGCCACAACACCGACACTGTATTATGCAGATTGACACAGAAGCTCTAAGTGCACATTTGCTGACGAAGAAAGGATCTTAATCTTCACAGGTTATTAATTCGTAGAATTGATAATTCGTAGAATTGATAATACATATTATGTATTAATCTATTCTGAACAGTATTACGCATCCCATCTTTTCCGTCCTCATTGAATACAAAAACAGGTTTATTTGTCTTGTTAATATATATTCACATTCACAGTCTATATCATACGTATACTATTGTTAATCTGGATAAAATTACGTAATAAATATAATGGTGTGACGCAGTAATCCGGAATCCCTGCCCCTTTGACGTCAGAAAATTAATCGGTATCATATTTAATCGCTATTATAAGTTCGATCGGTATTATATTTCAAAACTTTATTCAAAGGGGCTAATAATCGCTATTCGTCATTTTTGATTATTCCGTCAGTCTTGTATTTCCGTCAGTCGTGCCGAGACGGCAGATTTGCTTATATTTACTATATTTTTATGGCAACCTTCACAGTTTTTTTATTGTGATAATGAATTAAAAGTGCGAAACTTGCTAAAAAAGGAGCAATTTCTGCTGCAAAACAGAAAGTGGAAAGCCACTTTGATACAAGTGTAATTGCAATGTGTCATGTAGGAGAGTGGTGAGGCAACGAATCCGATTACAGGCACTGCAACCACCCTGATGTAGAGACCTGGTTCTCACAGTCTCACCTCTGTTTCTTTAATTTGGTTAATGGTTGTTATTTTGCAGTTCCTTATTGTTAGTGCTATCTTTTATGTCCGGATATCACGTCAGCAAGCGTCCTATCAGAAAATAGTCAATGAATAGCTTTTGTCATAGCATGGGTAACACTAATTTCGATGCATAATTACGTCAAATCGATAAGGAAACTGCATTTATTTTTCCGGAGAAATCTTGCGTTTGCATGCATGTTGGAGTAACCGTATTGACATTCAACAAAAACACGCGATATTTATCATCAGCATTCAATTTATTCATAACGCTCTTTCCGGATGCCCCTAGTCACAAGCATCCGACTTAAGATGCCCCCTTTTTGACGGTCTCAATTAGAGAGCGATTACTTTAAAATCAGTATACTTGATCTCTCAGTGGCAGGGGGCTCTCTCTATTGCATGGTGTTTACAACAAAATCACTGCGACTGTTATTAAATAATCCATTCATTACTTCCAATACAGCATATATTTTTAGTAACGGCATTATTATTGAATGTTGTTACATTCAGATTAATTGTTACACAGTGGAGCATTTATTTTTATGTTTTACTGTTAACTGTAATTATTCAATAATTATATTTTTGTTCGGGGTATTAGCAATTCTCATATAGTGTTTAATTCCTGTTAAATTCATAGTGCAAAATCTGGGACAATCTGTTACAAGAAACATATCCAGCATAATATAAGATAATTTAAGATATACGGTCTAATTTTGGAAGAAAAATATTTGCACACAAAGCTAATTTCTTTGAACCACGGTATTAAGGTTTCACAACCCAAGTATTTCTATAATTAAAACTAAAGTATGTAGATTCATTTAACGTGAGTTTTCCTGCCAAAATATGTCGTTTACCCTAGGTGTTAACTGTGACTTAAACACAATTAATAATTAACCGATAATTACAGGACACTCCCCAATTTGTTGGTGCTGTTCTATTACTATTACTTATAATTTGGGGCGAGTGATATAAAATTGATGTATTGGATTACACCATTCATTCTTTATTAATTAGTTACACACCCTACTTAAGATGTCAGCTTCATTAGATTCGTCATTATGGTTATCTAATGAAATCTATTGTCACCTTAAAGTACTTATAGTTATATAATTATAATATGGCATTTTATTTTACTACAAGTCCTAATTTTGTATGCTCTGCCAATCGAATTCATGGCGACTTTAGCTATCTTCCTCCAAATTGAATGATTGAGTTTATTATTATGATCTTTGTCCCAATTTATCCCTATTCTAACATAAATGTACTAAGTACTTACTATTAAGTTGCTTTACCACTTACAATCGTTTAAAATCCTGCTTTAAATTTAATGTTGATAAATTAAAGAACTCTATTTAATTTGATTATTTAGATTAACCAATGGAAAAAATGGGACGAACTGATTTAGCGATTTAATGTTTGACCAAGTACCTAATAATCCTAACCATTTTATTGGCCATTTGCACTGACTGCTGTAGTTTTATGATAGAGTAAACATCCAGAATAATTAATTGAGTTCTATTTAAAGTATTTTTGATTTTATGAGATCCGTGTTTGTTTTAAACTTTCTGTTCCGATGAGGAGATAAAGTATTTTGATGAGAGCCGTTCAGACATGGCCACCGTATTGTGTAAATTATTTAGTAAAATCTTATAAAATATCTTTGCCCCATAGGAGCGGGGTAGTACTGTGTTTCGTTCGATTCGTAGGTACTAACTAATTTATACGAATACTAACAATTTTAACTTTAACTTATAGATTGATGGGAACAAACGGGGGACTTACTTACCATGTGCACGGATCTGAATTCTCCAGGTAAGCTTCTTTATTAGTTCCGTTTTATCTGAATTCTTACCGACCATGGTACAAAGGACTGAAAACTCAAACTGACATACAGACAAACATGCTCCAAGTATGACCGATGTCAACAAATTGTCAATTTTTTGAGCTTTAAATTTCATCTTTAAAATAAATACCTTATACTTCGAAATTCTTTGCCTGAACCGCCGCACCGGTCAAAGAAACCATTATGTAACATACACTAGGAATTTTCATTGAAGTTTTTAATATTTATAAGCATTTCGGTTCCTCGTAATGCTTTTATAAGACAGAAATTCTGAAATTAGGCGGCCAGAAAGTAAGCAGTAAGTCGCCCTTTCCATTTGCCGCACAATTTACCACACCAAGTCCCACCCAACATTTAAAAACGAACAGAAAAGCCGATATAACAAAAATATGTACGATATGAAATTTTATTTTACAAGAATCCCGTACCGTTTTGAATAACTTATACTATTTCAAAACCCGCAAAGTTTTAAGTTTTACTATAAAAAAGCCCGCGCTGTTTTAAATTACAAAACCCCGCAACGTTCTAAGTTTTTCTTTTTTTAACTTGAAGTTTACTTTACAAAATCCGTACAAAATTCCACGTAGCAGCCCAATAATGTAGAATGAAGAAGCATTATTTAATATTTTGGCCAACATAAAACGGTCGGCAAAAAGTTATGCCTACGGTTGATGGAAATCTAGCGTCCGCTAACCGCCGTAATTCTTGTTAAGTTTAACGGACGTTGATTCATCGCTATACATTACAAACCCTTGTTCACCACCATTCTGGTGAAATAATGGCTTCACATGCTTTAACAGTATTAGAATCACTACTGTACGTCGTTTAGTTCTCAAAATTGCATGTTACTTCTTTACTTGGAGTTTTACTTGCGTTCGTCTCCGCGACTATATTGATAAGCTTGCGCTGCCTTTTCAGGAGCCATGAATAGTCGTCCCTGTCATTGAATAAATAAAATAGTTACATTTTATTGATAAAACGTTATATTGTTACATTTAGATCTAGATTATACTAATATGAACTGCTTATAGTATACTTTAAAATTAAAGTGTGCCTTGAAGGATCAAAATAATATAAACTATAAATTATACTATCATTGTAATCCTGAAAACGCGCTTTAATATATGAGTTTTAAAAAATTCGTAATGAAGATTTCAGGCGCGTGCTGAATTGCATCCTTATCTTGTTTCATATATGACGACCGTCAGTCATGGCCTTGCCAGCTAATGAGTTATGAAACCTTCCTTCTAGAATAATCCGAAGCTCTCTTGGACCTAGCACAAACCATTGAGATAATGCACTACACTAAAATCAAATTCACTAAACGTAAAGAACTAAACCTTTTGACGCCAGACACCTTGACTTACTTCCACTTATATAATCTAATTTTATCATCTTACTACTTAACTTATTCAATTTAGTCTATCCAACCTTTTCTCTTCTCCTTGACATAGCTATGCTAATTAACTAATTAGGTACGTTAGGAGGTAATTGATATGACGTAATTGAGGCCACGAACTCGAGCAACTCCACACAAGTATATATATATATTTAAATTGTTTAGAGTAATAAGCCACTGTAAGTAAATTCGGCTCTTGTCGGCTGCTAACCACCCACATAAATGTATCATATCCTGTATATTCTCGAACTTATTAGTAGTTACATCCCCCTGCCACTAGGATCTCTGCCGCCAATATAATGCCGCCAAATTGATAAACGCCGCCAAATTGACGGCTGTTATTTTTTTGTATTGTTATTATAATAATTGTGTCTAAAACTCTTTTAATTTGACCGTGGATATTATACCATAGTAAGCTCTCCCCGATGATTGATGTCCTCTAATCTTGTCAGTAAGGTTTGTTTATAACTAAATGATATAAATCAATTATCTGTTTAAGGCTGGTGATTGTGCTATGCGTGTCTGTGCTTAGTACTATATAATTAATTATCCGTTATCGACGTGTATAACAAGAAGTCGTACAATGGTTAAAAACGTGACCAATTATCGTTGTAATCAACTTAACTGAAGTCGTTATCTTTCAAATCAGCACTCTACCAGAACACGAGTTAACGTAAAAATCAAATTTAATTGCACCATAAATAAATAATATAACATTTCCGTGGGAAGCACAAGACATTTTGATTTTCTGCCTTTGATTCCCGACATCCGCCCACATTGGGCGACGTCAGTCAGGAGACCTCATGCGTCAATTCTGTAATTGAGTAATTGTTGTCAATTCTGTAATTGTGTAATTGTTTCCCATACAGAGTTTGTTATAAGAACAATGTCTTCTCCATCAAAGTTACTCCTCCGTATAACGGTAATTAAGGCCACTAACATTCGTACAGTAATAACGTTAATATATAAAATGTAAAATTAGACCCGTTGTAGGAGAAAATACACCTCCTCCCTTCCTAGAATTCTACTATAAGTAGTCTGCATCATTTATCAAACCGGCCTTTGAGTATGAGCGTTATTCGTAGGAGAAAATACACCTCCCTTCCTATAGTTCTACTTTAAGTAGTCTACCTCATTTAACAAACCCTTTGAGTATAAGCGTTATTCGTCTTGGTTGTTGATACAGTACTATATGGCTTTCGTTAAGCTTAAAACGAAGCCTTTGCCGAAGGCTAAGGTCGTTAAAAAGAAGCCTAGAGTCGTTTATGCGAGGCCGAGGCCTCGATCACCGGGCTATGTACGGTAAATGTGGGGTTCATTGGGGAATTTACATTGAAACATCAGACTTAACCCGACCTCCGAAATTGCGAAAGATACCAATTATTCTTGTTTGAAAGCATTATCAACTACATTCGACACGACTGACCAGTGGTTAGAAATAGAGATTATGGGGTCTACCTTGTGTTTCACAAGATATATATAAAATTTAGAATTTGAATCGAGTTTAAATCTGATCACCCACTCTTCTAGAACTTTCCTTAAGTACCACATAAAATCCTCCTTCATTTACCATTTTAAACCATGTAATATAATCAGTAATTACACTAATTCAACATGGTTACACAAGGTTAATCCAATGTTGTGACCAAAAAAACACTAGCCTCATCAAACTACGTGGCCTTGGAATGTCCAGTATTTGAATATTTGAGTTTGTTACTGCGTTCATTTTAATTCTACGGAATAACGGTATTTATAATTTGCCACGGCCTCTCTTGTCACCCTGCTAAATAAACGACGATCTTCCTAATTTGTCGAAGACCTTAAAGTGGGATCACCCCATAGTTAAAATACTAATCCGGCCCTTGATATTTATTTCATTTGATTTGCTTGCTGATCCACAGCTGCTGAGTTGTTATGCCTTTCGTTAAATTTAAAAAGAGGGCTGAGCCTAAGCCGAAGGTCGTTAGTAAGAGCCCCAGAGTTGAGAAATTAAGGCCGAAGGACACTCAATCGTCAGGCTATGTGCGGTAAATTGGGGTAGACGGGGTTTAGTGAGACACTAAAGACTGAATTTTGATTCTGATCATTAATAAAATTTAATTGGCAAAAATACATATATTCGTAACGAGATGGTTCGAAGTTTCAGTGTTTAACCACTGAACAGTGAACGCTGCTATTACTCTATTAGTTTAATACAATGGTTGTGACTTGTGATCATGTGACCTATATTCTATTTTTGGATAGCCACATATCACCACTTTCTATCATCACTCTGATGAATAAACGGAAAACATGCCGACAACAACTACATCCGACATAACAGTGACCAGTCCTGAATTATTTAATAAATTAATAATAATATTTCCTTCCGTTTCACAAGATGTTTTCTTGCATTTTTTCACAAAATATTTCCTTGTGTTTCATAATATAAAAACCTCTATTCCTCAGCCCGACTGAGTACGTGACACAGATGAACAGGAAAAATGCTCTGCAACTAGCAGACCAGGAAGTAGCTCTTCAGGAGGTGCTACATTTTCTTGTACAGGGTCTAGCTTATCTTCTGCTTATCCTGATTATCTGCAGCTTTGGGTTCGTCACCGGGTTAGAGGTGAGTTTCAACGTGCTTTTAAACGGATTTAGATATTTCGAACTTTCATTTTCTATTAACATTACGTTTGGAGGATCAGCAGATTATCAATTTATTGACCAGGAACGACTATTTTTTGTTGCACCCCTCTAAATTCCTCTTCCACAGTACCTATCGTATCCTCTCCTGATGAGACAGTTGACCTGTACGGAAGAATGGGGAACCATATACCAAAGTGTTTTACCGTCAGCCAATTTACTGGCAAACATGATCGGATCTATCGTTGGTGGCATTGCTATTGATAAGATTGGAAGGAGACCAGTATTTATTGTTTCTGCGCTACTTGCTATTGTCGCAGGTTGGTTTACAAAATTTAACTTTTTTTATACATAAGCTTCAACTTAAATTTTGTTATTGTAGCATGTATATTGTATAAGTTCAACTAGCAGCGACTTTTTAGCCAAACAAATGTGATCACACAATCCTAATTCATATTGTATAAGTTCCGTAGAATATATGAAAACAAAGTTAAACGAAAAACTTGAATAGTTAAAATTAATTATACATATTACATTTTACATGCATATTCTAATTTTCTTGAATGGCGTACTCAATTCTGCTATCTGTATATTTATATATATACTACTTGAATATGTAAATTCAGATTTTAAGTCTCCGTCCGGCTCATTAGACAGGGTAACAGAGTCTGTTAGCAGAGTCCGTTAGCAGAGTCTGTTAGCAGAGTCTGTTAGCAGAGTCTGTTAATAGAGTCTGTTAGCAGAGTCTGTTAGCAGAGTCTGTTAATAGAGTCTGTTTGCAGAGTCTGATAGCAGAGTCTGTTTGCAGAGTCTGTTAGCAGAGTCTGTTAGCAGAGTCTGTTAGCAGAGTCTGTTAATAGAGTCTGTTAGCAGAGTCTGTTAGCAGAGTCTGTTAGCAGAGTCTGTTAGCAGAGTCTGTTAGTAGAGTCTGTTTGCAGAGTCTGATAGCAGAGTCTGTTTGCAGAGTCTGTTTGCAGAGTCTGTTAGCAGAGTCCGTTAGCGGAGTCTGCACCTTAAGTCAGTACTCAGTCATACGTATATTTAATTTTCGGACACTGTTTATTATCATCAATTATTTTCACCTTATTAGTTATTAAACCTCCATTTTTGCAGAGTTGGTGAGCATGATCTCGATGGAGACGACCCTGTTCATAGTGGCACGCGGTCTCTCCTCCCTGATAATGGGTGTCCTGTACATCACCACCCTGCTCTACACGATAGAGACATGTCCAGCTAAACACAGACTCCACTCCTACTTCCTACACTTTCTTGCACAAAACGCTGCCACCACCATTGTCCCTCTCATTATAAGTAATTCTCCGGTTGATGGGACTACTAACATTTGGCCTGCTGTCTCCAACAGTGTGGTCGTTCTGTTGGCTCTGGGAGTCATCGTGGGGATCCTCTACCCAGAGCCCTCCCAGAGCAGCAAAATCCGAGCCAACACCGGTTCAAAGTTCCAGAACAGGTTCAGTGTCATGCAGCTGGAGAATGATGACGAGATTCATGCGGAGCCTGAATTCGCAATGTACACTGACATGTTTTATAAGGGCGGCAAGGTTGTGGGGTGTCTTCTCATACTCCTATTTTTTATCGGAGGTTTAACTTCCACATCATTGTATCTCTCGTTTCCCATCATCTATAACTCAAACGGGGTGTGCACTGCGAATGAACAATATTCAAAGCCGTGCATGGAGGAGACTGCGAGTTATGCGACTCACGTGACGAGTATCGACGAGCTGGTAACAGTATTTGGGTGTTCCATCTTAGGATCAGTGCTAGCGTACATAGCAGTACAGAGATACGGGAGGAAGAACAGTTACCGGGCCCCCGCAGCTTTTAGAGTGGTCGTTATTGTCAGTATGGTGATGTGTGGCAGTCACCGTCTCATGCTGTCCCAGGTTGGTCTCCTCGTCCTGTTCACCAACACCATGGACTTCACGCTAGATCTTTACTGCTTAGAGCTGTTCGCTGCTAGAAGCAGAGCCACTTCCTTTGGGTTACTCAAAGGACTCAAGTTCTTTGGAACTGCCATTGCGTTCTTAATTAATCCTTTTATTTTAACGTACGTACCTCCAGACCTTTTGTGGTCAATATATACTGTGGTAGGGACTATTTTATTCGGATGCTCGTTAGGCCTTAGGAAAGACACTTTTATTATGGCAATTAATATTGAAGAATCTACAATAGACGTTGGATTGTGACTTGATTTTATGATTTTAGATTTTTATCGTATACAACATTTCAGCATTTGACATCTGTATTTCACTGCTTCATGAAAAAATTGAAACTTCAGGACAAAGTGATGAGTAACTCCTCGCCAGACTTGAGACTTAATGAAAACAAATCCATAGATACTGATAGATACTAAATATAAAATAATTATAATGATATAAATTCTACAAAGAGTAGTTAACATACAATATAAAGGAATCAAGTCGGAACATCACCCTATCAGTATCAATAAATCACTCTCTGCAAAGAGATGGGGAGATACAACATGGCACAACTACATGCACAGCCCATTATAAAAACCTGAGGATTCATCTAAATCCGTGTCGGCTTCGTTAGTCGGTACGCGTACCCAAGTAACTACTAGTACTATTAGTACAGTTGTGCAATATTCGTTGCCGAATGGTGAGTCGCGATCGTGTTTTTTATAAAATTCTAAAGATTATAGTATAACTATCATAATCACAGTGCTGGCAAGCACGACCGTTGCATTTATTGTGGGTATACTATGTACCCCATTTACTATTATACCCCTTTTACTATTATACCCCCTTTGGTACACGTTACAAGCCTCTTTCGTGTTTCGTGCATGCGAAGCGTGCCTCCGGCAGGAGTTTTTCAGGCATTAAGACTCATCGGAAGTCGTTCGACAGATTTATTTTTAGTTCAAAACATTCTAATTTGATGTCAAAGATGACAGGAATAAAAAATAGTTATGTTGAGATTTTTAAGAAATTTGCATAAAATACTCGCCAGCACTGTTATACGAAATTCGGTAAAAAACCCAAAATCGCCATATTCAGGTGCCTTAAAAACCATGTTAAAATTGAGTTAGAGATCTGAAATTTTTTTAGGACGTCTAGACGTTGACCAAATCGATTGCAAAAAAAGATTCAAGTTTCAGGAGCATCGGGAAATGGGTTTTCTAGAACCCCTGTTTTACGACAGATTGTCGTGATACATACATATACATATACATATATTCAGGGATAGACGCTTTGCCAGTCAATTATAGGCTACATTCAGGTGTCTGTAGATTTGTACCTATAAAAGATACAGCCATTTCCGACCACAGGTCTTGCAAATAATTGTTTACACTTTAGTTTACATTGTATAAAAAAATTATTTGACGTCATAAACACCCCTTGATGACGTCATCAAGTTAACCGTTTTTAAAACTTGATTTTTGACAAAGTAATAACTTTTAAAATTAATTTTAAACCATTAAGATGTAATTTTATTCAAAATCTGAGGAAATTTTTATCTTAGATAATTGTTCAAGCATTCTGAAAATCTACCGGAAAGTTTTTCTAGCTTGCTCCTTCATAAAGATATTCGTTATTGAAGTTTGTCCTTTTTTGAAGAATTATTTTATAAAAACGTCAATTTTGCGATTTAGTATTCTCTGGTGTTGGGCCATGCCTTGGGTTGTGGAGCTCATTTCTGCTTCTTATAGGTATAAATTGTGCATTAGGCTAGTTTTAAAGTTGAAAATCGAAAATTTGCACACGTGGGGACACGCCCAAATTGAAAGAAAATTGCTAAAATCACTGAAAATTGCTGTTTTCGTCATTTTCTGTCAACTTTAGAGTGCCGTTGTGATTACAGTTCTTCTTGAAATACTTTGAAACTTTGTATGCTTATCAAGCTATATATAAAACAATTACATGCAAAAATTTACGGCGATTCAATATTGGATGCGCAGGCAACGTCCGCTCAAAGTTTGCACGTGCGAAAGGTGACAATTTTGCTCATTCGTGATTTCCAACAAATTCTGCTTTGCCACGACAGTTTAATGTCATTATATATGAATTTAATGCCAACTTGAATAAGTATTAAGTGGCATATTCAGTCAGTGATCGACCGATATGCTTCCCTAAACACAAGGATATGTTTTTAAAGGAAAAATTTCGAAATTGTTGAAACTTCCTCCTTATTAATGAAGATATCAGTTTATATTTCGACTTTATAAAGTACCCTGACATTATAATCATGAATCAAAAAGAGATGATATTTTACCAAAACCCATAATCATGGGTAGAGTGGACCGCTGCCAGTGTCTCTCTTTCCCAAACAAAAGGAAATGATATTAATTTGATTGACCGTTCTCAAATGCAAAATGATACCGAGAATGAAATCGGTCGCTCGCTTTTCCCATTCATTTACAATTGTAATAGATTAAGAAGAACTACCCAAAGGCAGCTGTACTCGGCAATGAAGATTCAATAAACTCCAGCTTGTTCAATAAGTAATAACTACCACCCTTGTCCCTTACCCCGAAATACTAGGTATCGACCCCAACGCAACCCAAAGAGATTTTTACAGCATCTGATTGATGTAATCAATCGAAACTTATTTATACAATTCGTAAGCCGTGAATGAATGGGAAAAGCGAGCGACCGATTTCATTCTCGGTATCATTTTGCATTTGAGAACGGTCAATCAAATTAATATCATTTCCTTTTGTTTGGGAAAGAGAGACACTGGCAGCGGTCCACTCTACCCATGATTATGGGTTTTGGTAAAATAAAGAGTATAATGAAACTTGTGGAGTAACAGAATAATTTTTTACCGTTTAAATCCAACCACTCAAAATTGCCAACAGCTGTCATAATTTTACCACTGTATTGGCCCACGTTGTTAACAGCTCGTTCGAACAAGGGGTCTTTCCCCAAGCCTTGAAAACGGCAAAAGTAGTTCCTGTACATAAAGGTGGATCTAAAACTGACATCAAAAATTACAGACCGATATCTCTACTTGCCACTTTCTCAAAAGTCTACGAAAAGCTTATGCACAATCGAGTCATAAATTTTTTGGATACCTACAATATTCTTTGTGAAAATCAATACGGCTTCCGCCCAGGTAGGTCTTGTGAACATGCACTTCTTAATGCTAAAGACAGAATTCTCAATTCAATGTCTAAAAAGCAAGTTACTTTGCTCCTCTTGATTGACTTTAGCAAAGCCTTTGACCTTGTGGATCACTCCATACTCCTGAATAAGCTCGAGCACTATGGCATAAGAGGTCTAGCTTTAAACTGGTTTAAATCATATCTTATGAACAGAAACCAGTTTGTATCAATTGGATCCTCTGAATCCTCAGCCAATCCAATTATTTACGGTGTACCCCAAGGTTCAATTTTGGGACCTCTCCTTTTTATAATCTACATAAACGATCTTCCTCAAATATCAGAAATAGCTAATTTCATCATGTACGCAGATGATGCAAACATTTTCCTAACAGGAGAAAATATAAACGAGGTTTATGATAAGCTCAAAATTCTTAGCGATGTCTTAGTTAAATGGGTAGATAACAACGGATTAGCTCTAAATCTTAAAAAACGAATTATATGATCTTTTCTCGACAAAGAAACCTCATTTATCGCGATGTAGTAATTTCTGGTGTCACAATCGAAAGAAAAACAGAAGCCCGTTTCTTAGGTGTTATAATAGATAACAAACTGAACTGGTAGCAACATATTTCTGCCATGAAAATGAAAATGGCCAGATACATTGGAGTCATGTACAAACTTAAAAAATATTTGCCTCTGGAAGCACGTTTACAAATATATCACAGCTTTGTGCAGTCTCACCTTAATTACTGCTCCCTCGTCTGGGGTTTTGCTGCCAAATCCCATATAGAAACACTATTTGTTAAACAGAAAATGGGTCTTAGAGCAATACTACCAGGTTTTGTTAATTACTGGTACAAAGATGGTACACCACCAGCAAGTACCAAGGGGAAGTTGGTCGTTTAGCTCCGGACAGTCTATGCAACGTCTATGCAACGTTCGTGCAACAACAAAAGAACCGTCTATGCAACGTCTATGCAACGTCCCTGCACAATGAACACTCTATGCACACTCCCTGCACGGTCAGTCTATGCAACGTCTATGCAACGTCTATGCAACGTCCCTGCGCAGTACCATATGAACACCGGCTACTAGCCGGCTAGTAGCCACTTTTGTAATAACAGCTCCTCAACTTCACATTAACAACCGGCTACTAACCGGCACTTGAAAAGTGGTCACTAGCCGGCTACTAACCGGCTACTAGCCGGCTAGTGACCACAAAGTGGCTACTAACCGGCTACTAAGCGGTCACTAGCCGGCTATTAGCCGAGCTCTAAAGCAGACCTATTAGTAGCCGGTTCTAAACCGGCTACTAGCCGGCACTTGAAAAGCGGTCACTAGCCGGCTACTAACCGGCTACTAACCGGCTAGTTACCACCAAGTGGCTACTAACCGGCTACTAACCGGTCACTAGCCGGCTCTAAAGCAGACCTATTAGTAGCCGGTTCTAAACCGGCTACTAGCCGGCACTTGAAAAGCGGTCACTCGCCGGCTACTAACCGGCTACTAACCGGCTAGTAACCACCAAGTGGCTACTAACCGTACTCCTTTTTATAATCTACATAAACGATCTTCCTCAAATATCAGAAATAGCTAATTTCATCATGTACGCAGATGATGCAAACATTTTCCTAACAGGAGAAAATATAAACGAGGTTTATGATAAGCTCAAAATTCTTAGCGATGTCTTAGTTAAATGGGTAGATAACAACGGATTAGCTCTAAATCTTAAAAAACGAATTATATGATCTTTTCTCGACAAAGAAACCTCATTTATCGCGATGTAGTAATTTCTGGTGTCACAATCGAAAGAAAAACAGAAGCCCGTTTCTTAGGTGTTATAATAGATAACAAACTGAACTGGTCGCAACATATTTCTGCCATGAAAATGAAAATGGCCAGATACATTGGAGTCATGTACAAACTTAAAAAATATTTGCCTCTGGAAGCACGTTTACAAATATATCACAGCTTTGTGCAGTCTCACCTTAATTACTGCTCCCTCGTCTGGGGTTTTGCTGCCAAATCCCATATAGAAACACTATTTGTTAAACAGAAAATGGGTCTTAGAGCAATACTACCAGGTTTTGTTAATTACTGGTACAAAGATGGTACACCACCAGCAAGTACCAAGGGGAAGTTGGTCGTTTAGCTCCGGACAGTCTATGCAACGTCTATGCAACGTCCGTGCAACAACAAAAGAACCGTCTATGCAACGTCTATGCAACGTCCCTGCACAATGAACACTCTATGCCACTCTGCACAATGAACACTCTATGCACACTCCCTGCACGGTCAGTCTATGCAACGTCTATGCAACGTCTATGCAACGTCCCTGCGCAGTACCATATGAACACCGGCTACTAGCCGGCTAGTAGCCACTTTTGTAATAACAGCTCCTCAACTTCACATTAACAACCGGCTACTAACCGGCACTTGAAAAGTGGTCACTAGCCGGCTACTAACCGGCTACTAGCCGGCTAGTGACCACAAAGTGGCTACTAACCGGCTACTAAGCGGTCACTAGCCGGCTATTAGCCGAGCTCTA
Organism: Bolinopsis microptera; assembly: GCF_026151205.1. Classification (NCBI taxonomy): domain Eukaryota; kingdom Metazoa; phylum Ctenophora; class Tentaculata; order Lobata; family Bolinopsidae; genus Bolinopsis; species Bolinopsis microptera. The sequence goes on from NC_087077.1 coordinate 10,844,384, forward strand.
AAGCAGACCTATTAGTAGCCGGTTCTAAACCGGCTACTAGCCGGCACTTGAAAAGCGGTCACTAGCCGGCTACTAACCGGCTACTAACCGGCTAGTTACCACCAAGTGGCTACTAACCGGCTACTAACCGGTCACTAGCCGGCTCTAAAGCAGACCTATTAGTAGCCGGTTCTAAACCGGCTACTAGCCGGCACTTGAAAAGCGGTCACTCGCCGGCTACTAACCGGCTACTAACCGGCTAGTAACCACCAAGTGGCTACTAACCGTACTCCTTTTTATAATCTACATAAACGATCTTCCTCAAATATCAGAAATAGCTAATTTCATCATGTACGCAGATGATGCAAACATTTTCCTAACAGGAGAAAATATAAACGAGGTTTATGATAAGCTCAAAATTCTTAGCGATGTCTTAGTTAAATGGGTAGATAACAACGGATTAGCTCTAAATCTTAAAAAACGAATTATATGATCTTTTCTCGACAAAGAAACCTCATTTATCGCGATGTAGTAATTTCTGGTGTCACAATCGAAAGAAAAACAGAAGCCCGTTTCTTAGGTGTTATAATAGATAACAAACTGAACTGGTCGCAACATATTTCTGCCATGAAAATGAAAATGGCCAGATACATTGGAGTCATGTACAAACTTAAAAAATATTTGCCTCTGGAAGCACGTTTACAAATATATCACAGCTTTGTGCAGTCTCACCTTAATTACTGCTCCCTCGTCTGGGGTTTTGCTGCCAAATCCCATATAGAAACACTATTTGTTAAACAGAAAATGGGTCTTAGAGCAATACTACCAGGTTTTGTTAATTACTGGTACAAAGATGGTACACCACCAGCAAGTACCAAGGGGAAGTTGGTCGTTTAGCTCCGGACAGTCTATGCAACGTCTATGCAACGTTCGTGCAACAACAAAAGAACCGTCTATGCAACGTCTATGCAACGTCCCTGCACAATGAACACTCTATGCACACTCCCTGCACGGTCAGTCTATGCAACGTCTATGCAACGTCTATGCAACGTCCCTGCGCAGTACCATATGAACACCGGCTACTAGCCGGCTAGTAGCCACTTTTGTAATAACAGCTCCTCAACTTCACATTAACAACCGGCTACTAACCGGCACTTGAAAAGTGGTCACTAGCCGGCTACTAACCGGCTACTAGCCGGCTAGTGACCACAAAGTGGCTACTAACCGGCTACTAAGCGGTCACTAGCCGGCTATTAGCCGAGCTCTAAAGCAGACCTATTAGTAGCCGGTTCTAAACCGGCTACTAGCCGGCACTTGAAAAGCGGTCACTAGCCGGCTACTAACCGGCTACTAACCGGCTAGTTACCACCAAGTGGCTACTAACCGGCTACTAACCGGTCACTAGCCGGCTCTAAAGCAGACCTATTAGTAGCCGGTTCTAAACCGGCTACTAGCCGGCACTTGAAAAGCGGTCACTCGCCGGCTACTAACCGGCTACTAACCGGCTAGTAACCACCAAGTGGCTACTAACCGGTCACTAGCCGGCTCTAAAGCGGACCTTCTAGTTCCAAACCGGCTACTAGCCGACACTTGAAAAGCGGTCACTAGCCGGCTGGTGGGTACTAGCTGGTTAGTAGACGGCTACTAACCAGCTAGTACCCACCAAGTGGCTACTAACCGGCTACTAACCGGCTACTAACCGGCTAGTACTAACCTGCTCTAGGCGACTCTAAATCAGACCGGCTATAATTCATTATTGCCAAATAAACAAATTATTTGAAACAAATTATTTGAAACTTGTTATTTGAAACTTGTTATTTGAAACAAATTATTGAAATGAATTATTTCAAATAACGTGTTTCAAATAACGTAAGTTCCAAAATCGATTACAACATTTTTATGAAAAATAAAAAAATACTGAAAACTGATTACATTCAATTTCTTCGTGGTGGAGGAGCAGTGTAATTGTTTTTGGGCGCTAGGACGACGCCTTGGGTACAAAGGGTCCTAAGAGTGGCAAGATTACGGTTGCAGATCTCGTTTGCGAAGGTGTAAACACTAGGAAGTCTGACGTCTCGTAGTTGCAGCAGTGCGTGTTGGACACCTGGTAGGTCAACTTTTGCTGCTTCAGCGATACATCGCTTTCTTGAGAAGTGACTCCGAGAAATGTGTATCTGCTCCAGAGCGGCAGACTTTGAGAGACCAGAGTTGACTAGCTGCACAACGGCGTCGTATTCCGCTATAACCCTGTCTAAAGAAAATATCCGCCTCGTTCTGCGACCAGTAGGCAGAGCAGCAGCATTGGGAGCAGGTTGCTGATCAGTAGCAGGTTGGTGTCCAGGAGCAGCTTGCTGAGCAGGAGGTTGAGGAGAATTGGGAGCAGGTTGTTGATCAGTAACAGGTTGCTGTGCAGGAGCAGGTTGAGGAGCTGGAGGTTGAGGAGCTGGAGGTTGAGGAGCTGGAGGTTGAGGAGCTGGAGGTTGAGGAGCTGGAGGTTGAGGAGCTGGAGGTTGAGGAGCTGGAGGTTGAGGAGCTGGAGGTTGAGGAGCTGGAGGTTGAGGAGCTGGAGGTTGAGGAGTTGGAGTGGGAGGAGCTGGAGGTTGAGGAGCTGGAGGTTGAGGAGCTGGAGGTTGAGGAGCTGAAGCGGGAGGAGCTGGAGCGAGAGGGGCTGGAGCGGGATGCGGTTGAGGAGCTGGAGGTTGAGGAGCTGGAGTGGGAGGAGGAGGGGGTGGGGTAGGTCTTGAAGTAGAAGAGGTTCTAAGTCGGTGATTGGTGGTGGGGATAGGTCTGTTTGGTCGAATTGTGGGTGTAGAGTGCAGGGAGCACATACCTTCACAGGTATTTGTATGCACGCCCGTTGCAGGGTCGATGAATCCACGTCGATGATTCACGGTGAGGTGGATATATCCATGGCGATTCAGGTGTGTGTAGCCTTTCCAGCGGTCTGATAGGATTGTAGTACCAGGGTTGATGTAACGCTTTATCAGAGAGAGGAGGGTGTGATGGTTCCTTCTGTTATCAGGGCACTCCACCAAGAAACATTCTCCAGTAGTTCGACTGACACCTCCAAGCACCCACTTTCCAACAACACGTCTGCCAGAGTTATATTTCCGTTTCCCGAACTTGCTTTCGTCGACCTCGACGATGTGACCATCACCTCCTATTTTTCCTCCCGCCCCATTCTGGATCAGGTCTTCTGTCATACACTGACGTAGGGTTTTGAAGTGTGATCTGACATGTTTAGGGGGCATTGAGACGATTCGAGCAGCATCACAGGCGGTCGAGCGGTTGCAGAATAACCACAGAAGATGGAGGAAGTTGGAGAGTGAGATCTTTCGCTTGTGCAGGATACTTCCATGTCTGACGTAAGGACTCCATCTCTACGGAGGTCTTCGTATGACTTGAACGTTTGAGCCATTGCGAGAATAGACAATTAAACAATTGGACGATTGGAAACTGGAAAATTAGAAAATTTATAGTTGCCTGTAAGGAGATCTCATTGCATCGATTGAGATAACGAGCATGTGAAGGTGACAAATGATCATGAGTGACGCGAGCCGATTCAGTCATCGATTGAGATAACGAGCATGTGAAGGTGACAAATGATCATGAGTGACGCGAGCCGATCAAGTCATCGATTGAGATAACGAGCATGTGAACGTAACAGGCGAATGACGCGGATCACGTGACACGTCAAGACTATATAAGGAGTACTAACCATCTACTTACTTTACAATTCACCATTTACTCCTAAACGACTACTATCATGGTACGAACAAGAAACCAGACCCATCCTTCCTCAGACCTCCATTGCCTCCACTGTGGCAACCCTGGTCATCTCTCCACTTTTCAAGTGCCGGTTAGTAGCCGGTTGGTAATGTGAAGTTGAGGAGCTGTTATTACAAAAGTGGCTACTAGCCGGCTAGTAGCCGGTGTTCATATGGTACTGTGCAGGGACGTTGCATAGACGTTGCATAGACGTTGCATAGACTGACCGTGCAGGGAGTGTGCATAGAGTGTTCATTGTGCAGGGACGTTGCATAGACGTTGCATAGACGGTTCTTTTGTTGTTGCATGGACAGTGGCGTAACGTAAGGCCCCGCAGACCCCGCTATGCGGGGGGGCGCCGTGAGAGGGGGGCGCCAAAATTCTGCCGCCCCTCCTCATAATTTGGCGCCCCCTAGAAATATGGCGCCCCTGGTAATAAAATACTTGGTATATAAGGTACAAAAGTTGTTAAATATCGTGCTACTGTTTTAAGATTTGTAAAATTCTAAAATTAAATATAGTGCAAAGCAAGCAGCCAGCGCGCGCTAAAAACACGTGGTAAGTGATAACGATATTGCAATTGTTATACAAACGTGGTATACAAAATTCGCGCGTGAGAATGTTTTGATTTTGTGGCAATTTTAGATATCTAAGTTTACTTTTAACTTAGATCCCAATTTCATCGGCAGTCACTTATTGTAGTTTTAATGATCCTATACAAATAAAACACCAACATCTAACAGGTAGCAATAACAGATAAAAAACTGGAAATAAAAAACAATTTACATTTTTCGATACTACATAATATTTATATTAGCGTACAGTTCATATTCCAAGCAACTCTCTTAGGTTTGGAAAGAGCATCAAATTTGGCCAGCTCTTTCTTGTCAAGTTGTCTTGCTGTTAAGTTCTCGATTGAGATGATGGCTAAAATGTAAACTGCTTAATCTATCGTTTAGTTACCCATTGTGCTTCGGAGTTTTTTAAATAGCTTCAGTTTGCTAAAGGATTTTTCAGCACTGGCTGTACAGTTATTCAGATTGGCACCAAAATCAACTTGAAGGCTGACAAGCTACGTAGCGAAATATTCACAGACAAATAAGATTTAATTCTTCAGTCAGGTCGTGCTTGTGGAGCTGGCTCAGTTGTTTTGCAGCTTTCGTCAGCGTACAATTGACTCCACATTTTGCATAGTATGTACTATGTACATGAAATCTTCCAACGGTAACGAAACCTGATTTGGGAAATTTGATGTTAATTTACAAATAAATCTGTAAACCACTTCCTTCTACAAATTTCACCACATGGCATAATACCTAACATAACTCCACAGATGCCACAATATTAAAGCTATTTACATGATTCAAAATAAACCTCAATACTTACTTCAATGTTTTCAGTCACATCCCAACTCTGCATATACAGTGAGCAACCACACTCCACACATATTGGCATTCGGCATGTAGTTCATATAAACACATGCTATATCCTGGAATTTCATTAATGTAAAGGTTTGTTCATTAATACATTTTTAACGTACGGAAACAATTCCTACAAAAAAAGGTCACTCTTTGTAGTTACTAGTTGTGACACCATAGTACAACAGCCATTTCAAATCATTACTACTTCTGGCAGCAAAACAAAGTCGGCTACAACTGCAAGTTCTAACAAATAACAATAATCATTCGAACAACTACCAATAAATAGAAAAGTATACATTTAAATGTTTAACATCATCATCTGGTAACAACCATACTACCATAAAAACTCGCTAACAGCATTAGATAATGGACAATCAGTACAGTGAGTACAGCTCACACACGCACTTTTCAATTGTATAATATATAAGATCACCATTCCCCCGTATGTTGCCATGGTAACTGTCCCAACGGAGCGTCAAGGATATGATCGGTTATAAATCGGTTATTAAGTGTTTCTAAGGTGTGTCCCTTACATTAGTTTACTGTTACACTCAGTGTGTAAATTGTAATATTTGTTTCCTCGACGATTTGCTTAATAACACGAAACCATTTGTGTAAAGATTACATTTGATCATACCAACTATTTAAGCTCCATTTATCCGTTGAACATGGATGTTAAAACGAAGAGGTCAGTCGATATATTACATCTGTGGAGTCTGAACACCTACCCAGTTACCATGGTGATAATTCCAGAGATATCACGTGATTTGCTAACCAAGTAATGCTATAATTGAATGCGTATAAAGTGCACTGATCTATCTCATTGCCTTGAAATGACGTGGCATACTTGTAATCTAGCGGCAGTAATGTTTTACTGATCAAGCTTGTCAGTAGAATTCTTTAACCATTCCCCGAATCCCCCGTATGTTGCCATGGTAACTGTCCCAACGGAGCGTCAAGGATATGATCGGTTAAAAATCGGTTATTAAGTGTTTCTAAGGTGTGTCCCATACATTAGTTTACTGTTACACTCAGTGTGTAATATTTGTTTCCTCGACGATTTTCTTAATAAAACGAGTAACGTTCTATTATATCTTATTAGCTACATTATGTTTCTGACAAACTTACCTTCAATGCAGAACGAAATTAACTAACAACCAACATTACATAATTTCTCAGTGTTTCTCAACACTGAAGCGCAAACAGTTTAAGAGTACTACCAAGTTTAAGAGTAATACCAATCATGATCAGTACCTATAATATTCAGTATTATTCTATCGATGTACTCATCTACAGAAGTACAGACTACACACATCTAGAAGACACCAACCAACACTCCTCATTGTCATTATCAATAACAATAACATATGAATAATATTAACCTGCGACAATGGACAAGTAAGAAACGGCATCGTTGCATAAACTTCGACTAAAATGAGTCCTACAAAATTGACTTATCTCCACTGAATCAGTTCCTCGTAATAAAGACTGAGCTAAAAGTAGAAACTGCTAAAACAACTCAGTAGTAAATATTGATTGTACACCGCCCAGACTCCCAATGCAGTTCTTCATATTCGACCAGCTGTGAGGATATTTATAATAACATACATTCGCATAATGTTCGCGTAAACTAAGTACGGCATATTTGATATTTTACCCCATTGATGATTACAATTTACATGAACAACCGGTAACCTTAATATAATATAAATTTTTGTAACATATACAGCAGCTTAAAACAGTTCTCCTTGTTAGACTAACAATATGAAACACACAATTCACAAAATTGTTTCATTGTTTATCACAAATTAACAGTAACACCACTAATCAGACAAATGACAAATCACCTAGCGGCTGTTTCGAATGTAATGTCTAATGTCAAACGACAATGAATTATGAAACGCGAACAAGATTCTGACATTGTGTAACCGACTTATCATTAGTGTCCCGTACATGATACATTTATTATTACCATAACGCGTCGTCCCTCTGCATAGTCCAATCACAACCGTTAACAGGTATCACGAGATAATATTTTATCCAACGCGAAAACAATCATGCGCAAATTACTGGCGATTTAATTACAAAATCGCGCGGCTTACATGTAAAATTATTTGCGCGCGGCTTCTCACTTTCCAAATTTAAATTTTATTGGCTCACATTTATATTCCGTTTTAAAATTTAAAAATTGTGATGGCAACGGCCCTCGGACAAATCTAGCGAGCGAAGCGAGCGCGCTCCAGAAAGGGGGGCGCTTTTTGAGTTGAGCGGGGGGGCGCCAAAAAGTAACGTTACGCCACTGTGCATGGACGTTGCATAGACGTTGCATAGACTGTCCGGAGCTAAACGACCAAGTTGCCGTACCAAGTCTGGTTTCTATGTACACAAAATATTGACAGTTCAAAGTATCATCGTGAAGAACGCATTAGTTTTTATACATAAGCTAAAAAACTTCCCAAGTCTAGTGCCTCCCTCTATAAAGAAAACAATACCTAACAGTGCACCAATATTTAACGTCGCCGATCCGGATTCGAGTCGTACAACTTTATGGTCAGATGAATACGGTAAACACCCTTACAATAATTCAGTATTCTACAAAGGTCCACTATTAGCAATAAACAGATATAGTGTCGCAGCAACTTCCTTGCCAAGTCTATTCAACCTTAACATGCGCATCTACAAAAGGTGCATAAAAAACATGCTCATTGATCAACAAAACGAGGGCATTGCAGACGAATGGCCTAACTTTATGTTATACAATATAACGGGACTAAGGAAATCAGAGCGCAACATCAACCGTAATGCTAATAATAACTCTGTCCCATAAGCAAGCCATCACAGAATCAATTTCACTGCATACCATCTCAGTTACTCTGCCATCAATTCGCCAGCAAAAACGGCATGACGCTATGCGACTGATAACAGTCGTTAAATTTTTAAAACTTTGGAATAGCTAGCTAGCAGTAGCTATGCGCCTGTTTCCACTCTAACAACTCTAAAAGCATATTAATATGATAATTTCAACTAAAGGCAACTTTATATGTGCTCAGCTATGTTTTGTTTCGACAAGCTCTATTATATACATTTTAATCGTTTTAATGAGATCTAATCTTGTATGAGTTTTGAGTTTGAATTGATAACACTTATTATATATATTATTTTTTGAGTAAACATTGGCTGGTACTTCGGGCCGGTCCCCAACAAAAAAAAACCCCTTTTAACTACCTCACTTCCAAAACTTCAAAATAATGTGCAATTTAATACAATTACAAGTCGAAAAAAATGGTACTAGCTATTTAACAAATATGATATTTAGAACTATTAGCTCGATCAAGCGCTCCAAAGTTTAGAAAGCCAACTAAACAATACGGTAACCACAACTGTTAATATGCTTTTCAGTTCTATCAGGCATCTGCATGGCATTGGCCATGGGCATGATCAACTGCCAAAAATTGGCTAGAGCAAAAGGAGTAGTACCACTACCAGCAGTAGCGAAGTAAAAAATGATATGAGTGCCCAGCGCCTAACCTTGGCGAATTACCAAAGGACTGCTACTGCTTGTGCCGATCTGCAGATCTGGTATACTTTAACGATTAGTTAAAACTTTTATTAATTGATCCAGCACTGTATTGTTCACAAGTCACTTCATGTCATAGTTGATAAGCACTTATGATCCACCACACAAGCACTTTTGTTCACTCCACCTTGTTTTCTTCATGCTTCAGCTCCACATTCGACAACTGAGTCACAACAACATCTCTTATAATCACGTGCGCATCACATCACCATGGGCCACAGCCAATCATATCATCTCAACCGTCAGTCACATGTCACTCGTCACGTGATAAGATCATTTTAAACTATCTGTGAGTATTTATCTGTGACAGGTAGTGCAACATAGTAATAGATCTCTTTTGTGCACTCATGGTTATTGGTTACGAGGCAAACCTTCCGGTAGTTTTTCTTTAATAATTTTGAAGGTGTAATTTTTCTATCTTGGTAGTGTATTAACTTTTAGTGTTGAGTGTGTTTACGCCATATTTTAAACTCGGTGATATCAGATGTTTCCAGTCTATAACTTTGTCTTCAGTATTCATACAATTTAATACTAATTATTTTACCAAAACCCATAATCATGGGTAGAGTGGACCGCTGCCAGTGTCTCTCTTTCCCAAACAAAAGGAAATGATATTAATTTGATTGACCGTTCTCAAATGCAAAATGATACCGAGAATGAAATCGGTCGCTCGCTTTTCCCATTCATTCACGGCTTACGAATTGTATAAATAAGTTTCGAATGATTACATCAATCAGATGCTGTAAAAATCTCTTTGGGTTGCGTTCGGGTCGATACCTAGTATTTCGGGGTAAGGGACAAGGGTGGTAGTTATTACTTATTGAACAAGCTGGAGTTTATTGAATCTTCATTGCCGAGTACAGCTGCCTTTGGGTAGTTCTTCTTAATCTATTACAATTGTAAATGAATGGGAAAAGCGAGCGACCGATTTCATTCTCGGTATCATTTTGCATTTGAGAACGGTCAATCAAATTAATATCATTTCCTTTTGTTTGGGAAAGAGAGACACTGGCAGCGGTCCACTCTACCCATGATTATGGGTTTTGGTAAAATATCATCTCTTTTTGATTATAATGTCAGGGTACTTTATAAAGTCGAAATATAAACTGATATCTTCATTAATAAGGAGGAAGTTTCAACGATTTCGAAATTTTTCCTTTAAAAACATATCCTTGTGTTTAGGGAAGCATATCGGTCGATCACTGACTGAATATGCCACTTAATACTTATTCAAGTTGGCATTAAATTCATATATAATGACATTAAACTGTCGTGGCAAAGCAGAATTTGTTGGAAATCACGAATGAGCAAAATTCTCACCTTTCGCACGTGCAAACTTTGAGCGGACGTTGCGTGCGCATCCAATATTGAATCGCCGTAAATTTTTGCTTGTAATTGTTTTATATATAGCTTGATAAGCATGCAAAGTTTCAAAGTATTTCAAGAAGAACTGTAATCACAACGGCACTCTAAAGTTTACAGAAAATGACGAAAACAGCAATTTTCAGTGATTTTAGCAATTTTCTTTCAATTTGGGCGTGTCCCCACCAGTGGCGTAACGTAAGGCCCCGCAGACCCCGCTATGCGGGGGGGCGCCGTGAGAGGGGGGCGCCAAAATTCTGCCGCCCCTCCTCATAATTTGGCGCCCCCTAGAAATATGGCGCCCCTGGTAATAAAATACTTGGTATATAAGGTACAAAAGTTGTTAAATATCGTGCTACTGTTTTAAGATTTGTAAAATTCTAAAATTAAATATAGTGCAAAGCAAGCAGCCAGCGCGCGCTAAAAACACGTGGTAAGTGATAACGATATTGCAATTGTTATACAAACGTGGTATACAAAATTCGCGCGTGAGAATGTTTTGATTTTGTGGCAATTTTAGATATCTAAGTTTACTTTTAACTTAGATCCCAATTTCATCGGCAGTCACTTATTGTAGTTTTAATGATCCTATACAAATAAAACACCAACATCTAACAGGTAGCAATAACAGATAAAAAACTGGAAATAAAAAACAATTTACATTTTTCGATACTACATAATATTTATATTAGCGTACAGTTCATATTCCAAGCAACTCTCTTAGGTTTGGAAAGAGCATCAAATTTGGCCAGCTCTTTCTTGTCAAGTTGTCTTGCTGTTAAGTTCTCGATTGAGATGATGGCTAAAATGTAAACTGCTTAATCTATCGTTTAGTTACCCATTGTGCTTCGGAGTTTTTTAAATAGCTTCAGTTTGCTAAAGGATTTTTCAGCACTGGCTGTACAGTTATTCAGATTGGCACCAAAATCAACTTGAAGGCTGACAAGCTACGTAGCGAAATATTCACAGACAAATAAGATTTAATTCTTCAGTCAGGTCGTGCTTGTGGAGCTGGCTCAGTTGTTTTGCAGCTTTCGTCAGCGTACAATTGACTCCACATTTTGCATAGTATGTACTATGTACATGAAATCTTCCAACGGTAACGAAACCTGATTTGGGAAATTTGATGTTAATTTACAAATAAATCTGTAAACCACTTCCTTCTACAAATTTCACCACATGGCATAATACCTAACATAACTCCACAGATGCCACAATATTAAAGCTATTTACATGATTCAAAATAAACCTCAATACTTACTTCAATGTTTTCAGTCACATCCCAACTCTGCATATACAGTGAGCAACCACACTCCACACATATTGGCATTCGGCATGTAGTTCATATAAACACATGCTATATCCTGGAATTTCATTAATGTAAAGGTTTGTTCATTAATACATTTTTAACGTACGGAAACAATTCCTACAAAAAAAGGTCACTCTTTGTAGTTACTAGTTGTGACACCATAGTACAACAGCCATTTCAAATCATTACTACTTCTGGCAGCAAAACAAAGTCGGCTACAACTGCAAGTTCTAACAAATAACAATAATCATTCGAACAACTACCAATAAATAGAAAAGTATACATTTAAATGTTTAACATCATCATCTGGTAACAACCATACTACCATAAAAACTCGCTAACAGCATTAGATAATGGACAATCAGTACAGTGAGTACAGCTCACACACGCACTTTTCAATTGTATAATATATAAGATCACCATTCCCCCGTATGTTGCCATGGTAACTGTCCCAACGGAGCGTCAAGGATATGATCGGTTATAAATCGGTTATTAAGTGTTTCTAAGGTGTGTCCCTTACATTAGTTTACTGTTACACTCAGTGTGTAAATTGTAATATTTGTTTCCTCGACGATTTGCTTAATAACACGAAACCATTTGTGTAAAGATTACATTTGATCATACCAACTATTTAAGCTCCATTTATCCGTTGAACATGGATGTTAAAACGAAGAGGTCAGTCGATATATTACATCTGTGGAGTCTGAACACCTACCCAGTTACCATGGTGATAATTCCAGAGATATCACGTGATTTGCTAACCAAGTAATGCTATAATTGAATGCGTATAAAGTGCACTGATCTATCTCATTGCCTTGAAATGACGTGGCATACTTGTAATCTAGCGGCAGTAATGTTTTACTGATCAAGCTTGTCAGTAGAATTCTTTAACCATTCCCCGAATCCCCCGTATGTTGCCATGGTAACTGTCCCAACGGAGCGTCAAGGATATGATCGGTTAAAAATCGGTTATTAAGTGTTTCTAAGGTGTGTCCCATACATTAGTTTACTGTTACACTCAGTGTGTAATATTTGTTTCCTCGACGATTTTCTTAATAAAACGAGTAACGTTCTATTATATCTTATTAGCTACATTATGTTTCTGACAAACTTACCTTCAATGCAGAACGAAATTAACTAACAACCAACATTACATAATTTCTCAGTGTTTCTCAACACTGAAGCGCAAACAGTTTAAGAGTACTACCAAGTTTAAGAGTAATACCAATCATGATCAGTACCTATAATATTCAGTATTATTCTATCGATGTACTCATCTACAGAAGTACAGACTACACACATCTAGAAGACACCAACCAACACTCCTCATTGTCATTATCAATAACAATAACATATGAATAATATTAACCTGCGACAATGGACAAGTAAGAAACGGCATCGTTGCATAAACTTCGACTAAAATGAGTCCTACAAAATTGACTTATCTCCACTGAATCAGTTCCTCGTAATAAAGACTGAGCTAAAAGTAGAAACTGCTAAAACAACTCAGTAGTAAATATTGATTGTACACCGCCCAGACTCCCAATGCAGTTCTTCATATTCGACCAGCTGTGAGGATATTTATAATAACATACATTCGCATAATGTTCGCGTAAACTAAGTACGGCATATTTGATATTTTACCCCATTGATGATTACAATTTACATGAACAACCGGTAACCTTAATATAATATAAATTTTTGTAACATATACAGCAGCTTAAAACAGTTCTCCTTGTTAGACTAACAATATGAAACACACAATTCACAAAATTGTTTCATTGTTTATCACAAATTAACAGTAACACCACTAATCAGACAAATGACAAATCACCTAGCGGCTGTTTCGAATGTAATGTCTAATGTCAAACGACAATGAATTATGAAACGCGAACAAGATTCTGACATTGTGTAACCGACTTATCATTAGTGTCCCGTACATGATACATTTATTATTACCATAACGCGTCGTCCCTCTGCATAGTCCAATCACAACCGTTAACAGGTATCACGAGATAATATTTTATCCAACGCGAAAACAATCATGCGCAAATTACTGGCGATTTAATTACAAAATCGCGCGGCTTACATGTAAAATTATTTGCGCGCGGCTTCTCACTTTCCAAATTTAAATTTTATTGGCTCACATTTATATTCCGTTTTAAAATTTAAAAATTGTGATGGCAACGGCCCTCGGACAAATCTAGCGAGCGAAGCGAGCGCGCTCCAGAAAGGGGGGCGCTTTTTGAGTTGAGCGGGGGGGCGCCAAAAAGTAACGTTACGCCACTGGTCCCCACGTGTGCAACTTTTCGATTTTCAACTTTAAAACTAGCCTAATGCACAATTTATACCTATAAGAAGCAGAAATGAGCTCCACAACCCAAGGCATGGCCCAACACCAGAGAATACTAAATCGCAAAATTGACGTTTTTATAAAATAATTCTTCAAAAAAGCACAAACTTCAATAACGAATATCTTTATGAAGGAGCAAGCTAGAAAAACTTTCCGGTAGATTTTCAGAATGCTTGAACAATTATCTAAGGTAAAAATTTCCTCAGATTTTGAATAAAACTACATCTTAATGGTTTAAAATTAATTTTAAAAGTTATTACTTTGTCAAAAATCAAGTTTTAAAAACGGTTAACTTGATGACGTCATCAAGGGGTGTTTATGACGTCAAATAATTTTTTTATACAATGTAAACTAAAGTGTAAACAATTATTTGCAAGACCTGTGGTCGGAAATGGCTGTATCTTTTATAGGTACAAATCTACAGACACCTGAATGTAGCCTATAATTGACTGGCAAAGCGTCTATCCCTGAATATATGTATATGTATATGTATGTATGTATGTATCACGACAATCTGTCGTAAAACAGGGGTTCTAGAAAACCCATTTCCCGATGCTCCTGAAACTTGAAACTTTTTTTGCAATCGATTTGGTCAACGTCTAGACGTCCTAAAAAATTTCAGATCTCTAACTCAATTTTAACATGGTTTTTAAGGCACCTGAATATGGCGATTTTGGGTTTTTTACCGAATTTCGTATAACAGTGCTGGCGAGTATTTTATGCAAATTTCTTAAAAATCTCAACATAACTATTTTTATTCCTGTCATCTTTGACATCAAATTAGAATGTTTTGAACTAAAAATAAATCTGCCGAACGACTTCCGATGAGTCTTAATGCCTGAAAAACTCCTGCCGGAGGCCGGAGTGCACGCTTCGCGTGCCCGAAAGAGGCTTGTAACGTGTACCAAAGGGGGTATAATAGTAAAGGGGGTATAATAGTAAATGGGGTACATAGTATACCCACAATAAATGCAACGGTCGTGCTTGCCAGCACTGTGATTTGATGTTTAGTAGCTGTTTGTTTTTATCAAGTCTAGCGCGGAGTTACTCCGAACTTCCTCAAAACTCATCACTTTAGTCATAGTGATAAGTCTTCAAGTTTCAATACTTCCGCAGTGAAATATACATCTCAAGTCTGGCGAGGAGTTACTCATCACCTTGTAGTTGTCCTGAAGTTTCAATTCTTTCATGAAGCAGTGAAATACAAATATCAAAGCTGAAATGTTGTATACGATAAAGATCTAAAATCAATAAAATCAAGTCACAACCCAACGTCTATTGTAAATTCTTCATTATTAATTGCCACATTTAATTTTTGTTAACTAATGCCCAACGAGCATCCAAATAAAATAGTCCTATATAAATAGTCCTATACCAATTAATATACCAACTATACCTAATACAATATTTACTTACTTACTTGTACTTGATTAGGTCTCCTCAATCATTCGAGTGGCCTGCACCAATGAACTCCCGTATGTGACGTATCATCTCCCTCCAAAGTTTGCGGTCACTAGCCATCTCGCTCGCTCCTTCTAGGTCTATGTCAGTGTTTCCTGTAAACGCTGCAGCATCTTCCAGCAAACATTTCCTCCAGTTCTTTCTTGGACGGCCCCTAAATCTTCTCCCATTAAGCAGGTACTTAGGAAGCCTAGTGTCTGGCATTCTGGTGACATGGCCAAACCAACGCAGGCGGTTTGCTCCTATGTACGTCCCTACTGGATTTATCTTTGCACGCTCCAGCAGTGTTTCTAACCCGATCGAGCCATTTTATCCTAAGTATTCTCCTCAAGCAACGCTGATGGAACACCTCAAAGCGATGTATAGCTGCTTTTTGGTTGTGTTCCAAACCTCACTACCATATAACAATATTGTCATAACCGCTGCCTTATAAATCCTGATCTTTGTATAAGACTGGATGTTGCGGTTTTTCCATATAATACTCAGTTTATTGAAGGCTCCGGAAGCTTTCTGAATCCTAGCTGACAGCTCACGGTCGATAGTACCGTCGCTGGAAATAATTGTACCTAAGTACGTAAAGTCACTAACTTGCTGCACTGGCGTGTCTTCAACAGTGATGTTCACTGTGGCTTCTTTCGTGTATGGCCGTTGAGAGGTTGCTTTACCAATGACCATAGCCTCAGTCTTTTTACCATTGATTCTAAGACCTCCCTGGGCACCATACATACACAAAAGGTCAGTTGTTTCTTGAAGACCTTCCTCGCTGTTATCCAGTACAGCCATGTCATCTGCATAATCTGTATCTAACACAGTGATATCATCAACAAGCGGACTGATAGATCTTTGAAGAACCGCTCCGTGGGACACCACTTTGTTGCTTTCTGTTCTCTCAGCAGCCACATTGAGGCAGACATTAAAAAGTGGGGGACCCTGAATGTCTCCTTGGCCACTGCCTGAACTTACTTCAAACCATTCTGATAGTTCACCATTGTGTCTAACAGCACTAACAGTTCCATTAAAGAATACCTGTATTATTCGAATGTATTTACTTGGCAGGCCATAATGACTGAAAGCTTTCCAAATATACAATATTTAACAACTAATATTTACGTTTTATTACTATTACAGGATGTTCTGGTGATAACATTGGGATTGTGGATTCTACACCTTGTGTCTGTGATTTATACATACCAACTATAATTCAACAACTATTGTATTTGGTTTGATCGTGATATAAACCAAATAGCGACGAAGTTGATTGAGCCCATTATGGTTGACTCAGGAGTGGAAAACTGGCTGGAGGGGTATTTATTTAATCAGATGAAACAAGAACCCGGAGAAGGACTTAGTTTATTCATGTCCAGAATCCAGGCAGAAGCAAACTTGTGTGATTTTGGTACTATTTATGATCAAATGGTCAAGGATTGTTTTCTTTGCGGACTAAAGGATCCAAAGATTCAATCACATTTGTTAAGTCTAACTGGCATGGACACAGCAGCTAAGGTTTTGGCATCTGCTATGGAAAAGGAAAATGCTCAATCAGTAAACACAGACATGTCGGGAGAATCTGCACACTTAGTTAGCAAAAATAATTCCAGCGGAAGTCCAGAGAAATCGAAATTTTTGCAGGAACAAAACAAAAAATCCAACGGCAACAGGGAAAATATTGACAATTATGAGGAGACGGAGACATCAGCCGTTGATTCGGAACACAATTGCACGTTGAATGTGGATGTTGTACCCAAAAGTGACGAGGATCTGATGGAATATTTTCGTGCTCGCCCCAATCTGTCCTATTTTAACAACTCATCGAAGTTAGATTCTGTTTGTGTAAGCCGTCCTGCCAAAATTTCTCACAATCACCGGGAGAGCTCTGTTACTGCTGTTTCTGTTAAAATCTCTCGCAAGGAAAGTTATTTATGGTAAATTGTGGTGAATTGAGGACTTTACAGTGGAACAACCATTTTTACTTCACTGATAACAAACCATTGTGAATGATACCAATTATTAACGTACTAAAAACGACATTTGACATGACAGTGACACAACAGCGTCCAATGGTTGGATGTATGGGCAATGGGTTTCATATTTGTAGATGTTTCAAAAAATATATAAAATCTAGAATTTGATCCACTGTTAGCTTGTTAGAAAAGCATGCACCCACCGGCCACCACTATAAAGTATAACTAACCATTTTCGTTTTTTATATAGATCTTACTGCTTATCCATTCCTCCAGATCAACGTTTCAAACATTTGGACATAAAATCCTTCGATGTTTATTATTTAACCACCAACTCATACGCAATAGAAATACATTCATTTTACCTATTAATACAAGGCAAATCCAATGTTGTTACAATGAACAGTAGCTCCTCATCAAACTACGTGTCTCCTTCTACCTGCTCATTATTCTACCGCGGTATTATTTGAGGATCTTCTCTTTTAAAGTTGAACCTTCTTTGAGAATCGTCTTGTGTCGGCCTTCCTAAATGTCACTCTACTTAATAAAACGACGATATTTCTAATTTGTTGAAGACCCTTAAAATACTAATTAGGATCATCACATACAGCATACTAAGCATACTAAGCCCCTTTAAGTTTGATATTTATTTTATTTACTTCGCTTCACGCTTGTTGATCCATAGTTGCTGAGTTGATATGCCTTTTGTTAAACTTCACACGAGGGCTGCACCTAAACCTAAGGTCGTTAAAAAAAGCTCTAGAGTTGTAAAATCGAGGCCGAGGGTCAATCAATCGTCAGGCTATGGACGGTAAATATTACAGTATAACTACGGACCACCTAAATTTCGGGCTTTTAGTTTTATTATTGGCAATAATAAAATTAAATTGGCAAAATAGAAGATTTGTTACTATACATTCGACAATCGACATAAATACATTCGACGTGATAGGGATCAGTGTTTACTTATTTAGAGTTTTCATATTTCCTTGTGTTTTACAAAACATTTCCTTGTATTTCGCATTACATCAATCTCTTACCTTTCAGCCCGACCGAATTCTTGACACAGTTGACCAAGAAAGAAGACCAGGAACTAGCTCTTCAGGAGGTTCTGCATTACCTCACCCAGGGTCTAGCTTATCTTCTGCTTATCCTGATTATCTGCAGCTTTGGGTTCGTCACCGGGTTAGAGGTGAGTTTTCAAACAAAACTATGTGCTTTCAAACAGATTTAGATACTGGGAACTTTCCGGATTTTTTAAAGATTTTTACAAGGTTATTTAATATCATTAGATTTACAATTCAGTGACCGAGGTTTTAACCAAATGACTTTTTGAGCTCACCCCTCTAAATTCCTCTCCCACAGTACCTATCGTATCCTCTCCTGATGAGAAAGTTGACCTGTACAGAAGAATGGGGAACCATATACCAAAGTGTTTTACCGTCAGCCAATTTACTGGCAAACATGATCGGATCTATCGTTGGTGGCATTGCTATTGATAAGATTGGAAGGAGACCAGTATTTATTGTTTCTGCGCTACTTGCCATTGTCGCAGGTTGGTTTGAATTTGTTTGTCGTTGTATAAACTTTAAAGTAAATTCAGCTGTTGTTGCAATATGCTGTGAGTTTGTATAAGCCACACAAATGTGGACACTATGTTCCCGGCCGTAGAATATATGAAAACTTTCCAATTAGATTTTTATTGAAAAACAACTTCCATTTATGCAGAGTTGGTGAGCATGATCTCGATGGATACGACCCTGTTCAGAGTGGCACGCGGTCTCTCCTCCCTGATAATGGGTGTCCTGTACATCACCACCCTGCTCTACACGATAGAGACATGTCCAGCTGAACACAGACTCTACCCCTATTTCTTCCACTGTCTTGCTCAAAACGCTGCCACCACCATTGTCCCCCTCATCATAAGTAATTCTCCGGTTGATGGGACTACTAACATTTGGCCTGCTGTCTCCAACAGTGTGGTGGTTCTGTTGGCTCTGGGAGTCATCGTGGGGATCCTCTACCCAGAGCCCTCCCAGAGCAACAAGATCCGAGCCAACACCGGTTCAAAGTTCCAAAACAGGTTCAGTGTCATAAAACTGGAGAATGATGACGAGATTCACGCGGAGCCTGAATTCGCAATGTACACTGACATGTTTTATAAGGGCGGCAAGGTTGTGGGGTGTCTTCTCATACTCCTATTTTTTATCGGAGGTTTAACTTCCACATCATTGTATCTCTCATTTCCCATCATCTATAACTCAAACGGGGTGTGCACTGCGAATGAACAATATCCAAAGCCGTGCATGGAGGAGACTGCGAGTTATGCGACTCACGTGACGAGTATCGACGAGCTGGTAACAGTATTTGGGTGTTCCATCTTAGGATCAGTGCTAGCGTACATAGCAGTACAGAGATACGGGAGGAAGAACAGTTACCGGGCCCCCGCAGCTTTTAGAGTGGTCGTTATTGTCAGTATGGTGTTATGTGGCAGTCACCGTCTCATGCTATCCCAGGTTGGTCTCCTCGTCCTGTTCACCAACACCATGGACTTCACGCTAGATCTGTACTGCTTAGAGCTGTTTGCTGCTAGAAGCAGAGCCACTTCCTTTGGGTTACTCAGGGGACTCAAGTTCTTTGGAACTGCCATTGCGTTCTTCATCAATCCTTTTGTTTTATCTTATGTGCCTCCAGACCTTTTGTGGTCAATATATACTGTGGTAGGAGCTATTTTATTCGGGTGCTCGTTAGGCCTTAGGCAACAAACTTATGTTATGGCAAGTAATATTGAAGAATCTACAATAGACGTTGGATTGTGAGTTGGTTTTGTATTTTATCGTATAAAACATTTCAGCATTAGATATTTGTATTTCACTGTGGAAGTATTGAAACTTTAGGACAAAGTGATGAGTTTTGAGAACTTTCGGAGTAACTCCGCGCCAGGCTAAATAAAAACAAACAGCTACTAAACATCAAATAATTACATGGTATGAATTCTGAAGACAATGATACAAGCTGGAAACATCTGATATCATGAGTTTTAAGTTATGGCGTAAAGACACAAAATACACTTACAAGGTTGAAAAACTCCACCTTCAAAATTACTAAAGAGAAACTGCCGAAAGGTTTGCCTCGTAACCCTGAGAATTATTAACACTTTAACAGTACACAACTTATCACAAATAACATATAGATAAGAGTCGTAGCGTGCTGACCAGCAACACACTGCTCCATTATGATAATATCTTGTCCAACTATGATACAGTCACGAAAAACGGACCTCTAAATTTCAAGCCTTTAGCGTAATATTAATTCTATTGCAATATCATTATCAAGCTATTAGCGGCCAGCTTTTTGCGGCCGCACTATAGCAGTTCCAAACGTTCTTGTCTTTTAGCTGTCATATGACCCAATAAAAGCACACAATCTCAACAGGACTGCCCCTCATTTCCCTCTCTTCCTCAATGAAGCAGTTGTTTCTCATCACGTGACTGATACTCTGTTATCTTTAGCCCACTTCTTCATTATTCTGATAATGTATTCGACTTGTGCGTTCCCTGTGTTTCGTAGGATCGCTAGGATTTCCCGCAGAGTCTCTCTGAAAAGGATGATGTTGAAGTTTTGAATTCAAATTATTTCTAACATTTGAATTTTCAACAAAGATTTAAAATTTAATGATATTTAGTTGACAGCTTTTTTCCATCAGCTGATTTTGTCGACTTTATAAAACAACGTGATGATTAGTAGTCAGGAATTTTTTGTTCAAAAAAGATTTTTCTACAGTTCGGAAGGCAGGTGTAAATTTCCCGTTTGTCATATCATGCAGTGTTCCTGATATTGCCATGGCAAAGTATCCTCTGCAAAATCACGCACCGCATCTCAGAATTTTAGCACTATATAAAATTGCGTCAAACGAACATTTACATTTACGTTGATATGACGTGTTTTAAGTGAACTCACCTAGGCTCATGACCGGCTATTATCTGCTGGAATAGCCCAATACAAGCTCCTCTCTTTCCCTCCCAGTATTCAGGGTTAGGGTCCAATCTCTCTAACACGTCAAACGCTTTAGCTGAGTAGTAAAACTGTCCCATCTGAAATTAATTTGCTGGTGAGGGAGCAGTAGGACAGTGTTATATTTTTCAAGCTTAATGTTAAGGCAAATATTAAGTGTTAAGGCATATATTAACTAGCAAGAGGCCACGGTTGAAAAAATGTTGGAAGGGTTGCCACCCTACGATGATGGATCATAAAAATGCCAATTAGTTAATTAGTGATTTGATTAGTAACCGATTAGTCAATTAGTGACTTGAACGTACCTTATAACAATCATTAGCAATGAGCTGGAGCAAACTGAAACTCTCACTGCTGGTCTCCTGTTTGAGGTACAGTTCCCAGGCGAGTCTGGGTTTCCTGTTCATTATGTAGCACCTGGCTAACCAGCCCAGGTAAATGTAATCTGCTTTCACCTTCTCAGACTGGATCATGAGGAATATCTGTGGAGGAAGAGAGGTTAGGAGTGGGGAGATGTTTAAAGTATACCGCTCACGAGCTCAAGAAGATATGAGATATGAATCCAAACAATAGAGATTTAAAGACACATTATTTGTAATATCAGAGAATAAATAATCTTGAAGTTACCTCCTCGGCCTCCTTGTAGCTACCGGTAGCTGCCTTGGCCTGGCCAAAGTTATAGTTAAACTGATCCTCATTGTAGAAGTAGCTCTTTATAGAGTTGAGGTAGATTAACACGTCGTCGAATTGTTTGAGAAGGAAGAAACAGCTAGCCATACATTGTCTGCCGGGGATGGTGTCACATTCACTCGCACTTCCGCCTACTAACTGGGGTGTGGTTTTGTGGCTGATTAATCCTTGGCAAAAGTTAAGTGCTTTACCCCTCCTCATAAGTGAGCCAGGATAGCTTGTTTTCATTTTTAGATGTCACAAATGTTTGATCTTTGGGACCAAATGCAGCTCAAGTCTAGACTTAAATTTTAGTATCAATAAATTTTCATGGTTCCTGTCTGATCTACTCACCTGGAAATACTGTTGAGCGATCTTGATGTGATCGTTGAGACCTTGTTCTTGTCCCAGAGCAGCATTCACAACTCCCTTCAGTATGTATTCCTGATAAATGGTCGAGATCTTAGTGGGGAAGCTATGATCCGCTCATTATTGCTTGGTATCATGAGATGTACCATGAGTCGTACACTTTCTGTATTAATAACACCGATTATACTTGAAAGGTCACCTGAGGAGTGGTGGGAGAAACGTCCTTGAAATGATTGTAAGCCTCCTGAATATCATCCTGTCTCAGATAGTAAATAACGAGGTTCAGCCTAGCTTCAGGTATGACGTCTATCAGGGGTGGTAGGACTTGCAGTGCTGACTCCCCAGCTCTAAACACTACCTGGGATAAGACAAGGGTAGGTAAGCAGTTTTATAATAGTTATACGTGTAATAAAATGTGGAGTGGGAAAGGAATATTTAACTGAATAGTCTGATGACTGATACATTCAATGTATCTCATTTTACCCCATCAAACCGCTGCAGAGCCTTCGTATCCAGTAAGTTTAGCTTATATTACATCATCATCCCAACAGATTGAGAATCATTTTTATTGCCAACTTTGTTAGGAAGATACAATTGTTGAAAATTAGCTGAGTTAAAACTTACGAGGTTGTGTTTGATAAGGTCAGAAGCGAATTTGAAGCTGGGTGAACACACATCTGCTAAATTCTTCAGTTCAGCCTCCGCTGCTTTACCATTGTATAATCGGAAATGATTGCATGCTTTTAGGTTTATGGCCACTGTTGAGTCGGGAAAATGTTGAAGATACACAGCAAGAACTTCCTGAGTGATGGTTGTTTTATTTTAGATTAACGGTCAGCTAAATACTTAAAATGAAATCGACGGATGAAAAAACCAACAAAGGTTTCACATTTTTGAATAAAAGTCACGATTTAAGGAATGTTTATTGTACCTGGGAGACATCATAATAGTCTAGTTTGTAGTAACATAGTGCTACGTACACGTTTAATGCCAGGAACTCCCTGTAAGAGAACGTAAGTAAGTTTTAATCACGGCTACATAACAATTCTTTTAGAAAAATAATCATTCCTTATTTGCTTCAAATTTTGGAACGTTAATTCTTATTGATAGTCTAAAATAAGGCTGATAAAGTGCTCATAAGGACAGGTAATATGGAAAATCATTAAGTTTGAGATATCCGGCAACATAGATATTGCCTTATAAAGGTTCTAATGTGATGACTTTTATTTTGGCCCCTAAAGAATGTGATGCTGACAATAAAATCAGAAATGCTCAAAATATTTTTTAAAGTTAGTGCTTCAAAGTCAATGTCACGCGGGCCACCACACTCACTTTTTGCTACCCCCATTTGAGCTACAAAGATGACAAAAGTGAAATATAACTTCAAATTTGTCTTTAAACTGAGAACAATATATCACTGTTTCCAGAAAATTTTACGATTCTATGCTTGAAGTTCAATCAGTTGGAAAACAGCGGTCGATCCAAGTATTATATGTGACATTTACACTGAGTAACCATGGAAACTGTTACACTCTTAGCGCACAGCGTCAGAACGCTATTTACAAAACGCATCGCGCGCTACGCAAAACAATATTTTAAAGCGTTCCAATTTGCCAATTTATTTCTATTTACCATCAATGGTTTTAATTGAGGTTTCTTACCTGTTTTCCAGTAACACTCGTTTATATATGTCGATAGCTTCTTGGTAGTGACTTCTCAGATAATGTATTGACGCCAAACTCAACTGAAATGAATTGAAATTGAGATAGCTTGTTTTGAAATTGTCTGAAATTCAACAACAAAAGAATTTTAGAATATAGAACACGATCACGAACTTCTAATTATTGACTTCCGTTATCTAACCTGGTCTTCAACAATATCTTGAAGGTTCTTGTGGAAGCTCATCAGCTTCTTTTCGTCGTTAAACTTGTGCGATAAGTGAAACATCAGCCTGTTCTGTAACTTACTTTTATTACCTGAAAAAAGAGCGGCTTTTAAACTGTGTCACAGCTAACAAAATTGATACCTGAAACTGGATCTAAACTGTATAAGAGTTTAACCCATAACTTAATCCGTAACTTTAATAGTCCTGGCGCCTGGTGGCATCTCCTTTGAGATTAAAGCGCCAAAGATTAAATATAATATTTCCTGTCAATACAAACAGCGTGATAACAAAAGAGTATTAATAACATATTTTTATGATTTTATTTTTTAAATTTTATTTTTACTCTTGAGAAACAGAAGACATATGCTTTTAAGATTTTAAGAACTCTTAAAATCTTAAAATCTTAAAATTTGAAAATCTGAAAATCTTAAAATCTGAAAATCTGAAAATCTTAAAATCTTAAAATCTTAAAATCTTAAAATCTAAAGCCAAAATCAAAAGCCAAAATCAAAACGGACAGAAAACATACAAGAAAATAATAAACAACCAGTTTGAACCGAAGATTACCCCATCCGAAGTAGCAAACATCTCGTTTACATACCTTTTGCACAAGCCTCCTCGGACTCCTTGTACATTCCCAGAAAAAACATAACACATCCTAGGTAGTTCCAGTTTTCAGGAGGGGCTCCTTTCATCTCCGTTATTTCTGTGTACTCCTGGACAAGAATTGTGGTTTATTAAGTATTATCTTTAGTCATAATTAAGTAAAACAGCGGAGGTTCAGATAGGTTAACTTAAATATAGGTCCCTTAGGTGTATATCTAACATCACTCAAACCTTGAGGCATCTCTTGTAATCTCCCAGATGAAAATAACAGTAAGAAATCCACATCGCAGTTTGAATATCATTCTTCTTGTTAGCTCTCTCGAATTCCAGCAGAGTGACTGCTCCAGTGTAGTCTCTTGCTGCAACAAAATCTTCTAGTTTTGGGAGTTTCTTCTTTTTCTTCTCCTTTTCCTCGACCGTCGCCGGACCAGTAGCAGGCTTAGCTCTGGATAACAGCTGAAACAAATCAATAAGTATTAATTGCTTTAGATATATGCTTGTTAGTGATACTTTGGCACGAGGCCCTGGTGCGGATTGATGGTCATCCTAAACTATTTGATTGGATAAATATAGCTACAATCAGCATTGTACTTCCTCGAAAACTTACCATCTTTATCAATCAAGAACTGTCGGTGTACTTATCTCGATTGCTATCCTATAGATTGTGGTAAGATTAGTGTACATTTTCAGAAAATGAAAGTTTTGAAATAAGCATATTCATCAGAACGATGATAAATCACTCTACACTTGAACTGGTCACTGGACTATCACGTGACTAAGCTAAACATGTTCTCAAGATGGCTCTGACGGATAATTCTAACCCTAACCCTCTCCTCTGACCCTAACTTTAACCCTAACCTAATCCCTGACTCAAGAATTTGCTAAAACCCTAACCCTTAAACGAGAAATCTATATATAGCCACATCACGTGATCAAAACAGTTTTTCGATTACTCGTCAGGGAAGCGTTTTAAACTTATGCCATGAAGATTGAAGGGTGATTCGGAATCAGCGTTTAAAAGTACATCGTTGGTTTCAATTGACGGGGGCCAGTTCCAGTGTAGAGTGATTTAGCACGCTCGTGAAAACAGACAATTAATTTTCCTCAATAGTACAGAGCAGTTCAGCTAGTTAGAATTAAAATACTCTCTATTGTGTTAAAACAATGAAATCTGACAAATTATATATTTGAAATGAGAATCCCCAAAAAGTTTCGAATCGTCACTGTGCCCAAATGTTAATGCAAAATATTGAAATAGCATAATTATCACTCATAAAAGCTTGATTGCCACTCTTTACGTTGTAATTATGGGCCGAATAATCCTCTCATTTAAATCAAAAGAGCAACATTTTTAGTAAAACAGATTCTAGAAGACACTTCTTCTCTGCTTTCCACTAAGATCAAGTCTGGTAAGAAAGAGTCAAGTCTCCAACTCTATGTGTTATAACCTCATCCTCAGACTCGCTGGAAGATTCACTGTCCTCATCAGACCCATCAGATCCGTCCTCATCAGAATCATCACTACTATCACTGTCACTTTCAAACTTATTGGGAGGATTAAGTTTCTGTTCCTCTAGCTGCTCAATCCTCTCACAGACCACTCCGTACATCTCTTTACACACCTTATGATCCGGCTCTACTCTCAGCACCAACTGACACAAGTCCCGCGCCTTCTCGTATTGTTTGGTCATGAGACATGCCACTAGTTCGCCCTGCACTTCTATACTCGCTCTGCCATTTTCTAACACCACAAACTCCTCTCGTGGTATGTCTGTGTTGAATTTTCCGATGTCATTCTCGTCAATGTCTGATAGAAATTTGGTGGGGGAGGAGTAGGCTAGAGGCTCTTCTTCTGAAGGTAGTACTTCGAGTAGTGAGGGCTTTTTCGGATTGACCTTTTGATGGGCATGCTGTGGTTGGGACAATTGGTTATTGAAGTATCTAATGATGATAGGTTTATAATGTGAGTATTAATTGTTCAAGTATCAGTGGACATTGGTATTTAAATCATCATGGAAATAAAGTTAAAGTCAATAATTCAATAAACACACTTATCCATAATTATCAAAATCAACATCAATTGTACTTGTAGTAGTAGAATAAAATAATATATATTGTGTAATGTGTTGTCATAATAAAATATAAAGTGCAACTATCAAACTGCGTAGAACTAACTTATAATTATTTGTGTATAACTTTAAACAGTTAATGAATTAGCTCATAGCTAAATAATTTTAAAACCTTTAAAGAAAATCATCAACTAATATTCCATGATAAGTATGTTTGATAACAATCGACATGAGAATCAGACACAATTACAGATATAACAATAATATCATAATAACATTCCTCAATTCACGATGTAACAATTTTGAAATTAAAATATATAATAAGTAATTATTATAAACTATAAAGCTAAACATACAAGTTAAAAATCAAACAACTAATTGTAAAATATCAAATAATAGTAGCCAAACCACGTTTCTTTGACAATAATTTAAAAACTATGAATAAATAAAGAGTATTCACTATTCATGCAATTTTTGTACGAATTCAAAATGTCAAAAATCATAGATAAATGTAGTTTGTAATAAATAAAAGTAGTTTGCTATATTAATAAAAAAGCAATATTTTATATTCCATTGCAAGGCTCCATATTCTCACTAACAAGATAATCTTCGATAAACTTCACAATATGTTCCTCTGTGAGCTCCTCGCCAACAACCCTCAGAAATGCAGCTTTCTTATGATCACTCAGCTGAAATATCAGAACTCTTGGGTACTTAAACATCCAGCTATCCTCTGAGAACAAGGTCTCTGATGTGGGAGACATCCCATGAA
This sequence comes from Bolinopsis microptera, assembly GCF_026151205.1. Classification (NCBI taxonomy): domain Eukaryota; kingdom Metazoa; phylum Ctenophora; class Tentaculata; order Lobata; family Bolinopsidae; genus Bolinopsis; species Bolinopsis microptera. The sequence goes on from NC_087077.1 coordinate 10,871,959, forward strand.
CCCATGTTGAGTATCTGTCAACATCAACAAAACTGGTGGCTACATTTTTGTAATACCTTATGCTCACCTGCTGTAGTGTCTCCATGAACTTAGACTTGGAGATGATGTGATCATGTTCAACTAGAGCCACCAGGATGGGTAAGTTTCCAAATAATGGCTGATAGCTGGCCGGAGAATGGAACACTATAGGGGAGAGCTCAGTAAGAGGTATGCGACTGTGTTCCATGATAAATGCTTGCAGTAGTTGGACACAGTCTGCAGGGTTGTCAGAACAGTCAGGGTTGTTGTAATGATGTTGACCGTGGTATTGGTGCAGGAGTTGGGTTCTGGTGAATGTTGTGTCTAGTGGCACACTGTCTTCATAGATCATGGCAGTTACACCATCTCTTCGTTTCAACTCAACTGAATTTACGTAAATGGCCTCGTTTTCATTTTCTTGTAGAATAAAACACTCAGAAAATGGAAGCTCCTTGCACATTGCTACCATACAGTCAATCAGCAGACCATCAGAACTTGTTTTGGAAGTGTTTATTGTGATATGGACATTGCATCCTTCATGAAAATCATGAGGTTGTCCAAAGTGAACACCCATGTCATTAACATCCTCATACCACCCAATCAAGCTTGATGCCTGATAAGCTCCATGATATATCACAACAGACAACTCATTCTTACTTTTTGGGCAAGCTGGAACATTAGGCTGATAAGGTATCTTGTAGGCAAGGAATGTAGGAAATCCAGTAACCTTTTGTTTAGAGCACACAACATGTTGTTTGTCACAGTTTACATGGTAAAATTTAGAGCGACTTGTCCTCATCTTCTCTCTTAATTGCTTCAACTCAGGTAGAGCATTTCTACAGCTACCACAATCATCAGGATGCAATGTGTAGATGACAAACACCTGAAAAAATGTATTGTCACATGATGCAGTTTTGGATCGTCAATAATCACATTATACAAGTTTCGAATTACAAACACTTTTATCCAATGCCAAAGGTTCTTATCAAATATCTTGTGTCATAAAACTAGTAGCACATATAAATGACTGAAATACTACAATTAAACAATTAACTTACAATCTCAGAGGCTGATAGGCTGTTGCTTTCACCATTAAGGACTCTCAATACTTCTGTGGGTGCCTCTGCAATACCAGTATCTCCAAGATAAGCTATTTTCATCGGTTTATGAGGTAATATTTCTTTTTTCCAATAATCATAACTGTACAATAGCTCATCTCTAGCCAGATTTACAGAGCAATCATTGTCAAAGCATTGGGCTATATTTTTATTGTCATTTTCAGGCTGAGTTTCATCAGCAATTCCAACTTGTTGTTTAAACTTCCATAAGTTAGGATGAGGAGCAGTCATGACAACAGATGATGTCATATTGTGAGTTTTTATTTCAATCCAGGGAATAGGTCTAGGGTTAGCAACTAAGACAGACGGATCCTTCATAACATCAACAAAATAACATTTGAATCGATGTTCAGTCCCAAGAACTCCACATAAGTTTGCAACAGCTTTTACATAGCTATGACTTTGAAAAAGTGTTCCATAAACACGGAGATACCCATTTTCAGAGTCAAATGTATCCAGATCTGAAACAAAGTTTGCTTGCAGTAATGAAACTGCATTTTGCAAGGTTTCTTTTAATATTTCTCCAATTCCCTGTAATACAAAATTGTTGTACTCAAGAGAAACTAAGCACCTTGGTAACTTGCTGTATACTGGATCTGACCCTAAAGATGACCTGTACTCAATTTCACCAAAGGACATCAGGGATGATCTGAGAGCTGAGTCATGTTGCAAGAGTCCATTACATTCTATTGACACAGGCTGAAAACTTGATTTATACTGGACAAGATCTGCAGAGGATAGAGCCAGGAGGAAGCAAAGGTATGCAGCTAATCTCCATAATGTCATACCTGAGGCAACTGAATAGTGAATATATAAATAACAAGTCTCCATAAGCAATGGTTGAGACGCAACCGCGCCTCAAAATGGAGGCGCAGAGACATGTCCATGCCAAGGTCGTAGAGACATGAGACCTTGACTAACGTTAACTTTTTCATCACATTTATATTACACTCCATTGCTTTCAGGGCCCTATCTAGACATTTAAAGGTCAAAAACGACAATTCTACCTGTATAAGGGCCTATAAAAATAAGGGCGTGGCCCGTGGGAACCGAATCCGATGGAGATGAGCCACGAAATTTTTCAAAGCAGTTTATTAGCCAATGCATCTACTAATAAGCTTTGGTAGGGAGCGATTGGAGCAACTTTGGGTTTTTTGAACCGACCTAGTGTATACTGCTTTTGTTGTTTGATTGTTGCTGTAGCTGTAGCTTCTTTGTCACCTCGAAGTGCATCGTTTTCATGCCTCCATGAGTACTTCTATAACAATTGTAAGATTCATCACATCATTACTTTGGGGTGACTGCAGCTACCAACCAACAACTAACTACAACTAACTGCTCGCGTGTCTTTTTCTCCCAACTATTCTTTGTAACTAAACTCATTCACTGAATTTTAATTGATCAAATTTTTTAATTTTTAATACACTGAGTCTCAGTGTATACGGTGTTCATGAGGCCCCAATTTAAGGGGTCCAAGTAATTGCAGTTTACCGTGTAGGAGAGTAGGAGATCAGACAAAGCACCAGCATGGAACCTTGCAACCTGTTAAACCAGAACATTTATCATAGATTTAGTGTATTTAGTGTGGTGGTAGAATTCAGCTGTCTCCGCTCTCTGTAAAACAGACTTTTGTTTTACAGAGGTAACCACACTGTATACAGTGTGGAAATCTCAGCGGAGGCCCTCATTTTGTTCCCCGTAATAATCTATCAATATCATGATCGGCCACTCATGACAGCGAAAGTTTGTTTGATTTATATTTCAGATTCGATCTGACAAATGTGCGATATCGTTATATATTAAGAACTTTCTAATGACTAATTTCTAATTATAAAGTTACATAAAAAGTATCGGCTAAAGTTGTTTACAATGATTATTAGAGAATTACAACGGATAAATAAAACCGACGTTATCGCGTGAGGTCTACTTTGTGGTATTCAGTTGACCAAACAACAGTGGAACAAATCCAATTATCTTCGCCCTTTAGCTTTGTTTGCTCAATTGTTCGCATATTCCTTTAATTTTACACACTCCGTTTCGAATAGTTTCTCAGTTCATCTTCTGCCCTGGACCCCGAAATTGATTTTATTTCGGCTTGTTGTATTTTTAGATAGATTTGATTCAAATGAGATACTTCTTAATTCTTTAAAATTCACTCAAGCTCATACAGGAATCTGTTTTAATGTTGAGACCATCTAGATTCTCCTCGTCACAACTGCTAGTCTGTGTGTTCTTGGCTATGGTATCTCTGCTCATGCTCGTTACTAACTTTGCTATGAAACGTGGAATTACAGAAGGAACTACGCTCACAAGCCATATACAAATTGTAAAAAGGGTGAATAATTCTCTTGGAGCAACAAAAAAAGCAAGCCCTTTAAACGAAGGTGCCAAAACCCATAAAGGTGATTATGTGCTCCATAATCAAAGACTAAGATTATGGTATGGAGGTAGGTGTATCGATTCTAAAGACGGAAAACAGCTGAGTGTACAGTTCTGTGATCCAAATATAGAGCAGGCTTTCAGTTTAACGACAGATAACCGTCTGATCTACGAGAAGACTGGAGGATGTGTGAGCTACGAAACAAAAGAAACAGCTGTATTTTTGAATCTTGTTGATTGCTCGCATGTCACAGGATCGTTCTTTACACAGGACGAAAATGGACAGTTTTACCTACAGCACGTTGTGGAAAATAAAGAGCTGTGTATCACACCAATATCCAAGATAAATTCCAATGTAACAAAAATTCCTTGTCTGTATGATCCTATTGGACTGACCGTTTGTGATAAGGAAGCCTCAAGAATATTGCCGATGGAGGAACAATTTTTCCAAAACGACAGAAAATTGATGAAGGGAGCTGTTATAGCTCAAAATAGCTCATGTGACTTCAGAGCTTGTGGGCTTAACAAGAGGGAACCTGTAAACCTTCTCCCACTTCACCAGATGAGCAGATGCACAAAACTTTGGGAATGTGTTACAGTTGCAGTAAAAACAGCAAGAAGGCCACACCTAGTAGTTCGTCTGGCTCAATCAGTGAGAGACAGTTTGGGGTTCGACATTCGGATTGTTGCATACGACGATGGACCTAATGATTATTCTGAAGAAATTCTTCAACAAATGGCAGAGTATCCTTTATTGCGTTACATAGTGAGCAGCGACGAAGATCTTGGTATTTCACAAGGAAGAAATCTTGCTATTTTGCAGGTCAAAACAAAATATTTTTTCCTTGCAGATGACGATATCAAGTTCAATAGAGACACAAAACTCGATAAATTAGTCGCAATACTGGACACCACTGACGCCACAGTTGCTTCAGCCACGTACAGTGGGAGTACCCACTTTACTGGGTACTTCCAATTTGGGTATTTTAACTCTAAGTCAAAACCAAAACTTGGCTTTTACCATCAAGCTTGCACTTTTGTCAATCAAACAATTCCGGACCACCCAGATTGTGTGAGATGTGAAATAAGTTCCAACGTATTTTTGGCTCGAACGAAGGAGGTATTGGATATAGGGGGCTGGGATCCTGAGCTCATGACAAGAGAACACAAGGATATATTTATTAGACTCAAAGCAGCCGGAATGAAAGTTGTACTGTGTCCTGATGTGAAAGTGACACATGCACGTCCAGGGAAAAAAGCAGTAAAAGGAGTAGGATATAGTGAAAAGAGAAGGCGTGGTAGTGCAAGGTCGAGCTTGCTCGAAGCTAACAGATGGAACATTCACGGCATATTCGAGAAATTTGCAAAGGGCACGTTAAGCCTAAGCAGCACTTCCGGAGAGATAGAATTTAAGGAAGTTAAAGCACGAGAATTTTGTTAGGTGCTGGTTTTGAGGAACTAATTGGAATAATTGTCAAATTAAAAGATTGAATTGCTACTTTATTCTTTTATTATTATATACTAGAAAGCCTGTGGTCACAGGGAGGAAGCTAATAGTATTTTTTGTTAGTAAGTTTAAATCACGCCAAAAAATATCCTAAACAACCGAAGATACAGTCAATTAAAATGTTGCTCATACTAAACACAGCGTAATATCAACAAACCCGATCAAAATGTCACTCCCAAATCTTTGCAAGTTCATATTTTTCGTCTGATTTGCACGTGGGCGGTCATACAGACAGACAGACATTCTACATACAGAAATAGTTCTTTGAATTACAGTATTGATACTACAATCAAATAGTTGAGTGATACTTCAGAAACAAAATCAGATACAGAATTTTCAATAGAAATGGAGATATTCTGAATAATCCAACCTAATTTTTGTAAATTGATAGCTGTTTTACTAAAACAGTGTGTTAGTACGGCCTTCATTTGAGAAATTTGTGCACCAAATGCTCAATCCCAGTTTTGAACTCTCATTATGGTGGTAAGAATTAGCATACAATGTTCCCCATCTTGGTATGAAACGTCAAGCTGAGCCGTGAAAGAAGGGCTGTGTGCATTTCAAAGAAATCCACAATTAGAGAGGGTTCCTTAGTATAGTATAGAGCTTGAATTTATAGCCAAAAACCCAAACATGACCTGAATGCAAAAATTGGCAATAACAACATTGCAGCCTTAATAATAAATAAAGAGAATTTATCAATTAACACAACGCGCAAGACCATATAGCTACACCGAAACTATCAAAAAGAACAACAAAAACCAAGCTCAAGTGCACAATTCTAGAGAAGCGCTATGTTATTTTCAGCAATGTAAAATTGTAGCAAACTCCAAATTCTCAACGGACACACTTGACACTTAAAAATATAATTCAGTTCAACTCAATGAATAATAATGAAAATATGGAGTAGAAATCAAATTACCATTTAAAAATTAGTATGAAACCGATGTTCTTGGCTTCATTAAGCGTACTAAATCACTCTACACTCGATCGCGATCTTCTAAATTTTTCTGAAAGGGCCCCTGACAGTTGAAACCTACATGGATCGCTGTACGTATTTTCGGACGCTGATTCCTAATTAAAAAAATAAAAATGCTCCCCTGGTAAGATATTGGCGAAAAAACTGTCTCGATCACGTGATATGACCATATATTTAAGGAAGTTAGTTCCAATTCTCGTCAGGGTTAGGGTTTCAGACATAAACCTTGTGTTTCGGTGTTCACTTAAACGGTACTTGGCGGCTGAACTGTGGTGTCTGACGTTTGCAGCTAGATCGGACTCTGATATTAATACTTTCAACACTACTATATAACAAATAATTTGAGGATGTACCATGAATGCACAATGACCATGAATCTCTAAACTCGTTGGCAGTGGGGTAGCCTGTGTGGAACCTGCAGGGGTGGTGGAACAGAAGACTTGCTGATGGCCCTGCTTGAGAGTTGAGTACTTGTTGTGCTGTTGTTATGTAAACACACTTCACTCATCCTCACAGTCATCACAGTCACCACACCTGGAGGGCTCACAGCATAGTGTATTCATGGTGCTCCCTCCGGCCATCATTAAAATAGTAGTGTTGAAAGTATGCAAATTGTATCTACTATCTTATCTGTCTTATTGAAATATACCCAGATTTGATATTGACTAATTAACACTCTTTCAGCTTTGATATTTGGGCTTCCCAGCCCTCACCTTCCACAACATCCTCCATACCATCCCTCACATCATCAACCCTATCATCTCACTCTCATATCAATCCTGTCTATGTTGGTCTGTCAGTGTGCCAGTCTATAGATTCTTATTATGATTATTTCTATATAGCTATGATATTTCACATCCTTCACGTTGCTCATTATTATACTCTATACTACTCTTCTCTCTCCCAGGTCCTGAGGCCTGTCTGACGGGACACCACCCCGAACGGTCCACCGGCTGCCCCCGCCTCTTCTCATAATCATGGTACACGATAGATCTCTACGGAATGCTCGTCCTCACAAGGCTCCACCCAACGATCCGAATAACAGCCTCTATGACTCACCTCAATCTAGAGTTTCCCTCTTCAAGGAGCAACTGAAGAGTAACACCGAATCTCCTACTGTCATACCAGAAAGCCCCATTGATGTTACTGGAGACAAATTCTTTGATGCAGAGTGCCTTGTCCCCAAAACCCCATCAAACCAGGGTACTCCTAGTGCAAGTGCCAAGAGCACACCTTCTCAAAACAAGAGAACTCCTACCCAAAACAAAAAGAAGTGTCCATGCAAGAAGAGTGACAAAAACTCAACCTACATCACCTGCAACAAGTGTCAACAGCAATGGCATAATAGGTGCAGTAATCTACTCGGCCTTTCACCATCAGATATTAAGAAAATGGAACTGTGGGAGTGCCCAAGCTGTTATGTCTGTCCCGCACTTAGTAAGGTACCTTCATCCCTCTACGCTGACATCCGTTCAACTAAGGAGGTTGTCACCGCATTATGTCTTAGTGAACGCTCTTCAAACCAGGGGTTGGTTAATGATGATGTCACAGAGAAACTGAACATGCTACAGCAAGAGATAAAAGGCCTCCGTGAGTCTGCCTTCCAGAGAGTTGACCAGCCACACCCAGAGAGCACGACCCTGTTGACAGCTGAAGCTGTCACTAGCATCCAAAACAGCCTATTACACCTGACTGAACAAGTCACATCCATGAAGTCGTCGCTTGGCAACAGAAGCAGCAGCAGCCCTCGGCCTCCACCAAACAGGATGCCACAGCCTAACCATGGTCCTGGTCCCACATCCCCTCCCCTACCTAATACTGTCTCTCCACACACAAAGAAACATGTGACACCGTGCAAGCCCTATGGAATGTATGACCCTCTAGCCCTTACACCAGAACTTAAGGAGGAAGTCCAAGCGTTCATCAGTGGTAATACTCCAGTGGTAATATATATATAACTGTAGCGAATTTACTAGTGTTGGTGAGAACTCTCGTGAAGTAATGTACTTTGGTGACTTCTCGTATAGGTACACTGGCACTGAGCACCCAGCAAGAGAAATGCCGCACGTGCTGAAGAAGCTTATTGACACAATTGTTCCTAAAATACCTTCTCCAGTGAATGATAGGAATATCAAGATTAACTCGTGTCTCATTAGTAAGTATAGCTCTGGTACTAACCACATTCCAATGCACAGAGATGATGAGCCTGTGATTGATCCCGAATCTCACATCCTTACGATCTCACTAGGAGCTGCCCGTACCATGTCCTTCTGCAATAATGATGACAGCCAATCAGAAGATCTCCCCCTTCAGGACAACAGCTTGTTAGTCACAACGAGATATGCGCAGGACTTTTGGAAACACGGGATCCTCCCAGACGAGAATGTCTCCACAGAGAGAGTGAGCCTGACCTTTAGACACATTTCTCCTCACTTCATCAATTCGACCATCATTCTGGGTGATTCAAACACCTCCAGGATGACATTTGGTGACTCAGTAGGTACCTTTGGTCGTTGGGTCCCTGGGAAGCGTGTTTTGGTAGGTCACATGGAGGCTCTCCCTGATGCAATTGAGATTGGCCCTTACCGTAATATTGTCATCCATACTGGAATCAACAGTATTAACTCCCGGTCTCATCCACGATCAGAAGCCTACCTCCTCCATGTCCTCGAATCCAAGTGCAGAGACATTACTGAAACCTACCCCAAATCCAAAATCCACTTGTCAATGTTACTTCCAACTAGACTAAACTCTCTAAATAGAAAAGTTGAAAGCTTTAATCGGGGCATCCTCGATGTGTCTTATCAGCAAAGAAACATTTTTATTATTGATAACTCTATTTTTGGTCGCCAGCTCTCTGATGAGTATGGCAGATGGGATATTGCTGCAAATGGCCCTCTTACCTCAGATATTGTCCACCTTGGTAAAAGTGGTATCCGTAAATTTGCTGCGAATATTAAGGAATCTGTAGCTGGCAGAAGGAGTAGCCAGTCTAGAGCACGTTTTAACACCAGTCAGGGGAACTTCGGCGGAGCGGTAGAGGGTGGTAGGCGCCCACCATAATTATGATGATCAAACAACCACAAATTACTAAGAATGTTTGCAAGGGATGCAATAAATTTATCTCAACACACCACAAAATTTTAAACTGTAGCTCCTGTGGAACAGTTACTCACTCTAAATGTGCCAAAAATCTCTTCCAATACAGCCACACCAATGATAGCTGGCAATGCTACATCTGCATCGCCAGCTTACCACAACGGTACTGCCCATTTGCTTCTGCACTTATACGTGACAAACATGACCCAGTCCACCTTGATGAAATTGAAGATGTTTCTGAAATCAATGAAATCCATAAAAGCTGTAAAAATTATGATCATAAAAGCTTTAAGAACCTCATAAAGCTGTATCATAGAAATGGGCAGAACCTTACTGGTATTTTTAACAATATTGATGGAAATGCTGCAAATTTTGATACATTTGTCACAGAAATCTCACAGTACAGTCATCCACTCTCGTTTATTGGCTTGGCTGAGACAAATATTGATGCAAACCTCAAAGACTTGTATAGGATACCCGGTTATCTCTCTGAATACACCAATAAATTACGTGACAAATCTAAAGGTAGTGGAGTGGGAATTTACATCAATGAGTCACTTACTTACACCCGTATTGACAAACTATGTATGTGTACCCCTAACCTTGAATCTGTGTTTGTCTCCATAACAAATGTTGGCAGGCCCCAAACAGTTGGCGTCCTATACAGACCACCTGGTGGATCTGACAAAGATGCCCTACACGAATTTGAGAGCCTTCTTAATCAGGTTCCTGATAGGAACGTTATCCTGCTTGGAGATTTCAACTTTAATCTATTTAATAAAGGCTCTGCCAGCTTTGAAAACATTTTATATGGAAATAACTTCATCCCGCTTATATCACTGGCAACGCACCATAAACCAGGCTGTGTCCCATCGCTTATTGACAATATTCTGACAAACTCCACTGACAATATTGTGTCAGCTGGACTACTGGATACCAGGGTTTCGCATCACTCTCCAATTTTCTGTATTCTCGAATGTAGCATGCCTGAAGAACCAGAACTTGACCCTTGTAAACCAAAATACGACTACTGTGAATCTAATATGACCAAGTTCTTAGAAGATATTCAAACAAATTTTTGTGGGCAGGTGTGCTACAACGTAGAAAACTTTGAAATTTTTGCAAATAAGATAAAACTTTTGATCGAAGAAAACTTTTTAATTGAATCTGAATCGTTCAAAAAGTCAAAAAGAAATATGATTGCAAACCCTTGGATCACACCAGGGATCATTGCATCAGTGAAAAAGAAAGAATATCTTTACAAGCAGTGGAAGAGTACAATTAAGGAACCCAACCCTCTTGGAGACTCTGATCTATACTTAACCTATAGTAAATTCCGTCGACAGTTAAAATACATTATCAGATCTGCCAAGAAATTGTACTATTGCAGAAAATTCTCAAAAGTCTCAGGTAATATGAAGCAAACATGGGCACTGATCAATGAACTGAGGGGAAAAACAAAAACTGGAATAAAGGCCTCGTTCAAAATAGATGGTAGTTTAGTAAAAGACAAGCGTGTCATATCGAATGGCTTTAACATGTTCTTCTCTTCCATTGCAGGTAAACTTAATGCGAAGCTCTGCTCCTCCAAACCAATAAGTCGTGACACAGCTTGCCAGAGGCCCCTTAATTATAAGAACTACTTTAACAAAAGAGTTACCAACAGTATGTTCTTAAACCCCTGTGATACTGAGGAAATCGAAAAAATTGTTAAAACCTTCCAGGGTGACAAGGCTAGTGACATATCAATAGCTGTTCTTAAGAAATGTTGCACTACAATCTCTAAGCACCTAGCTGGTTTCCTAAACTCATTCATGAAGCTGGGTCTATTTCCAAATATTCTCAAAATAGGTAAGGTCACCCCCGTATTTAAGAAAGGAGACCCACAGCTGTTTGATAACTACAGGCCTATATCCATTCTACCTATCTTTGGTAAGATATTTGAAAAAGTAATTTACTGCCGACTATATAGCTTCTTTACTTCACATATGGTCATATACGATAAACAGTTTGGATTCAGATCCAACCACTCAACGGCACATGCCATCAATTACTCCATTGACCACATTCTTAAAAACCTAGAAAGTAAGAATCATGTAATTGGCATATTCATTGACTTAAGCAAAGCGTTTGACACAATCGACCACAGAAAATTACTTGTCAAACTTGAACACTATGGCATAAGAGGGCCCTGTCTTGACCTAATTGAAAGCTATTTGTGTAACCGACAGCAGTATGTTGATTTCCAAAATACACACTCTGATCACTGCAAAATTGAATATGGGGTACCACAGGGATCAGTTCTAGGCCCTCTCCTCTTCTTACTCTACATTAATGACATTACCAACTCTAGCAAACTTGGACACTTCATACTGTTTGCAGATGACACGAACATATTTGTTGCTGGAAAAACTGAACAAGAAGCCTATTTGAATGCTAATAAAGTACTTGAATCTGTAAATGACTATATGGAATCTAACTTGCTGCACATTAACCAAAGCAAATCGGTCTACATGTTATTCAGACCTGGCCGGTACTCGTCCTGTGCACGTGCTCGTGAATATGGCTCTGAGAACTCACTCACGTTATCAGGCAACACGCTTACACGAGTAGATAAAGTGAGATTCCTTGGTGTTATCATAGACCATGAACTATCCTGGGAACCCCAACTAGATAACATAAAAAGTAAACTAACTACAAGTATAGCTATAATTAAACGTATTATGAAGTTTATTCCAGAAACAGAGTACCATAAGCTGTATGACTCCTTATTCAAGTCTCATATGAGCTACTGTATCAGTAGCTGGGGTGGTGTCACACCTTATAGACTATCTAAACTGTTCTCCATCCAAAAAAGATGTGTACGCCTTCTATTTGGAAGCAAACCAAGCTTTGACCGGGCAGAGTATTATGAAACATGTGCACGTGCAAGACCATACAGTGAACACATCGCAAAAAGGAGCTTTGCTTTGGAAAACACTAAGCCAATATTCAATACCGAGAAAATCATGTCAATCCACAACCTGTACACCCAACATATATCCACTGAACTGTTTAAAATCTTGAAACTGCATCAACCTATCTCTCTGACAAGTTTATTCGAAACAAGTTCCAGAGCATGTAGCCAAACTATGCGGGTCCCCCGACACAAACTTGAAATTTCTAAACACAATTTTGTCTTCAAAGGTACGACTATATGGAACAGTTTGGTTGATAAAATGTTCGACAAATGCACTCCTAATGAAAACAATGTCATGGTCCCTGGCTCTAGTAAATTTTCCGACTTTTCCTCCCCCATCTCAATTATCAAGAGCCGTATCAAAAAGCTCTTACTTGAAACCCAGCAATTGACAACACCTGGGCGTGAAATTGAGTGGCTCCCCCTAAATAGCTGGGGCATTGAACCAGCTTAGTCAATCAGCATCCCATCCCTTGCATACAACTAATTACAAAAGCGCTAATTATACCTGTTTCAAAAGCATCCTGTCTGGAAGTTCCCTGACTGCCGTGTGAATCTTTGGATCTATTTTTGGATCTATTTTTATATTGATATGATTTTTATATACCTATATATTCCTCGCATAATTTCCATGTCCACCTGAACAAACCTGGCACCATCAAATCTTACTCTAGAAACCCCAGAACTCATCAAGCCTAGTCTGAATGCAAAACTAGTTGACCAGCTACGTACAGTTTCCTGGACAACTGGAACCTTTTGGGCCATGCACAAGCCAATAGCATGTATGGTCCTGCAGTGGGGTCTCCTTGTCCTTGGATCTGTGTTTTGATCCGTCTTTTCTTAAAATTTTCCATTTGTGTCACTTAGAATCACCTTTTAAAATGTTAATCGACACCACTGGTCCTAGTTAAATTTAGCCATGGCACAACTACTCGAACGTAACAGTTAAATAGGTGTGACATACTATTATTCTTATAATTATATCATATGAATTGATTGCACTGCTAATAAATAAAATACTTTGTTTTACTAAAATACTTTGTTTTACTATTGTAATTAGCAAATTTGTATAGTGTATAATTGTTTAGTGTTTATGATACTCTGCAACCTGGTAGCGCGGCTGACACAAAAACAAAATGTTGGCCTGGCTTGTGCATAACCAAGTAAATAACACGCACTCCGATAAAAGCCGTCTGGAGAAACCCCGCAAAATGTTCATTGTAGTCAACAGGCACAAAGAAGCACTACTAGCAATTGTGTCCTTTACCCTCCTACATAATTTGAACATTTTTGTGGCTAACTCATTGAACAACATCTGAATTAAAATGTGTCTTGTATTAAAAGATTCAGTAAGTTATTTTTTCGTGTACGCTGTACACTGTAGTTATGAGTTAGTAAATGCAAACCAAACTTTTTCGATCAGCCGCGCGCTGAACCAGTTGTTTTACTAAATCGTCCTTTGATAATGTGAGACAATTTCGAAAACTTAACTAAAGTACTAGCAAAACTGCGCGTTTTGCCTAGATACACACTTTTTTTAGAGATTTTACTAGCATATCCTCTAAAATCACCTAATTAGTTCAATTTTAGGGAGGGGCACCAAAAGAATAAAACAAATATTCAGAATAAAACAAATATTATATTCAAATCTCTTTATTCAACAATATTAAATCATTATAGAACCTAATTTGTGGCTTGATCGTTATGTTAGGGCTATTCTGTTAGCTGATGCTGACAGGCACCACATGGGGCGGAGACTTAGGACCATTACGCTGGAGGCTTACAATGACCCTTTTTGAACCCCATGGCAGTGCTAGTTTTATTATGGTACAAATTGTAAATCGAAGTTATGAAAACGATCAAGTCACTCCTGTTTTACACTATCAACAGCTACTTAAAACAACCTAGATTGTACAACTCACTTTGAAGATAAAACTGTTAAGTGATGAGTGATTGAGCTCATTAAACATTTTAGTAGCGGAGACATGCGGATCAGCTTCTTGAGGTTCTAATAGCTCATTCAGACAAGAAGTTTTACTTTTTCAAATTTAGTCGTTCAAGCTGCCTGAGTTCAGAAAGTTTGCCAAAGGGGCCCAGGTATTCTTGTCACCTTTACCCTGAGACGAGAGAATGACTTTTTTTACCTTTGATTTGAATATTTGTGTGTCCGCTGCTGCCAACCAAACTCGTTGAGCTAAATCGTAAAGTTGCACATTATAATGAATTAATTTTTAAGGAGCTGCTCCATTCCAACTTTGGTGTGACTTTGGTACCTGGTTTTGACATGTTCTGTGATGAGGCTGGGCTCCTAAGCCAGCAATTCTCTAGGAACATTGGACGAAACCAGAGACCGGACTATTTACACCTCAATTGGAGTGGTACAGCAAAACTGGGGGTTCTTATACGTAATACAATACTTTTAAGGATGAATGGAGGGACTGATAGAAGGAAGAAGAGATCGGATAAAGTTGACAATCGCTTATACTCCCAGACGATGGGTGGTTCCTCTCCTGCTCCTGCTGCGACTCAACATGGGGAAGGTTACGTACCGTACCCATGAATAAATTGACCAAAGAGGTATGCCCTGTCTGTACAAAATTCATTTCCATTGGCCAATTCATTGCTGAATGTTGTAGGTGTGACTGTGCTATGCACCATAAATGCTATACTAAATCCAGTACAAACAAAATATATGAAGATTTTTACTGCCCTAACTGTGTACACTTAGCAAGTACTCGTTACAATCCGTTTATATATGAAGATACTGACTCTGAAAATAATAGTACTGACATTGATGAAACACTTGTAAACATCAACCGATTACTCAATAACTGTAACCCATATAGTGTTAAAGAATTTAATAAAACATTTTGCAACCAAATGAACGAGTACTCATCATTATTATTTCAAAATATCGATGGTAATAAATCTAACTTTGATACTCTGGCAATAGAACTACAGAGATATATGAAATTTTCGATCATTGCTTTAGCAGAAACAAATGAAGGCCCCGAATTAAGTGACCTTTACCAACTGACTGGATACAATAGTTTCTACCAAAACACTTTGCAAGATAAAAGAAAAGGCACTGGAGTCGCTCTTTATGTATGTGATACCCTCAGTGCTACAGTAAATGGCAATTTGTCCCATATATCTGAAAACCTAGAAACTCTATTTGTTACGATAAGCAGCAAGAATACTCCGGTCACTGTTGGTGTAGTGTATCGCCCTCCAAGTGGTGATGTAAATGTTGCATTATTAGAACTCTCAGCAATTCTCGATAATTTGCCGAAATGCAGTTACCTGGCAGGTGATTTCAACATTGATCTACATAATAAGGATAATGCGATTGTAAAACGTTATGAGGAAGTCCTGTTCAGTAGAGGATTTTTTCCCCTAATATCTCTGCCAACTCATGAGAAGCCAGGTTGTAAAGTATCGTGTATTGACAATATTATAACTAACGATGTAGAGAGTATAATAGCCTCAGGCACACTTACTGATCGTATATCCCACCACTCACCAGTCATTCAAATATTTGAAAAGAGTATGGGATCCACCAAGAGTAACCTAAAATATTAACAATATTACGACTACTGTAAGTCTAATGTTACCTCTTTTGTAAAGGACTTGGAACATGAATTAGAGAATAAAGTAATTGACAACTTCACGGTATTTCATGATGTTTTCAAAAGTAGTATCGATAAAACGTGTAAGTTGGCAACCCCTAAGTCTTCCAAAAGAACTACACAAAATAACCCATGGATCACACCTGGGCTTATAGCCAAAATCAAGCATCAGCACCAACTCTATGACAATTGGGCTAAAGTTAGAAAGAAAAAATGTAAACTCGGTGAAACTGATTATAAAGGTGGAACATGTCAATGCTTGAAATGTTGTGAAAAACGTTCTAGATACAAAACTTATAAGGATTATAGAAGGATGGTTAAAAAATATCGCAAAGATGTTCAAACTAAGTATTTCATGGGAAAATTTGCAGACACAAACGGTAATAGTAAGAAGACATGGGAACTGATTAATCAAATACGGGGCAAACAGAAACGGCAAATAAAACCACTGTTTACTATAAACAATGAGAAGATAACCAATCGTAGAGTAATAGCCAATGAATTTAATAAGTATTTTGTTTCTCTAGCGTCTAATTTAAACGGGGCATATAATGAAATTGGAGAACTAACTATTAACAATCTTCCTAGTTTTTATGACTACCTGCCTAGAGCAAACACGTCCAGTATTTTCATTAATGACTGTACAGCTGACGAGGTTAGAATGATTATATCTGAACTGAAGAATGGGAAGTCATCCGACATCCCAATACATGTAGTTAAAGAATCGTCTAAAGTTATCTGTCCTATACTATCTTTATTATACAGTGAATGCATGAGGAATGGAGTATTCCCAGATGATTTAAAGACTGGGAGAATCAGTCCGATCTATAAGAAGGATAATGAGGAATTGCTGGAAAACTATAGGCCAGTATCAACTTTAGCTGTTTTTGGTAAGATATTTGAAAAAATTATTTACAACAGACTGTATAGCTTCTTTCAGTCCCAGAAAATGATTTACGAGAACCAGTACGGATTTAGAAAAAATCACTCCACAAGCCATGCCCTCAACTCCTCAGTGAATTACTATACATAGAATCCTGTCTTAGCAAAAAACTGCATGTACTTGGAATATTTATTGATCTATCTAAAGCGTTTGACACGATCTCACATGAAAAACTACTTAATAAACTAGACAACTATGGAATACGTGGAAACGCCAATAGACTCATCGCTAGTTATCTCTCTAATAGATATCAATATGTCTCTGTACTGGGCGAAGAGTCTGACAAGCTGCCTGTTCTCTTTGGAGTTCCCCAAGGCTCTTGTCTCGGACCCTTGCTATTTATAATATATGTTAACGACTTATTTAGAACAACTGATCTGGGCAAGTTCATACTATTTGCAGATGACACAAACATATTCGTAGTAGATGAATGTAGAAAAAAACTGTATGAAAGAGCAAACGAAATTCTCCGTTTGTTACACCAGTACATGAAATGCAATCTATTACATATAAATATAAAGAAATGCTGCTACATTCACTTCAATCCGTCACGTACAGCTACTGATAATTAGGCAGATAACGAATCAGAATATATACTAACTCTAAATAATACGGTAATAAAGCAAGTTAAAGAGACCAAGTTTTTAGGTGTTATTATTGACGAAAAGCTAAAATGGGATGTTCAAATAAGAGCCCTCAACTCGAAACTTAGGTGTGAGATCGGAAGACTCAGTAGAATACGACACGTTATCCCGAAAAAACACCATAAAGAATTGTACCACACGTTATTTGAGTCACACCTAAGATTTGGAATATCGGTATGGGGTGGGTCGAGTAACAATATGCTTCAACCTATCTTCATCACTCAGAAAAAATGTATCAGAATACTATTTGGTGACCTTGAAGCATATCTAGATAAATTTAGAACATGTGCCAGAACACGTTGTATAGATGAACAAATCCTAGGAAGGGAATTCTTTGAAAAAGAGCATACAAAGCCGTTAATAAAACAAATATTTTAATAAAACAAATATTTATTTTTACGGCACAATCAAACAATATCAATAATAAATAAATCAGGGGAGGTTTGAAGAGGTTTCAAGTGCCGAAGGCCACTGCTTATCTTTAGGATTTGAGAGTGACCTGTGCTTGAAACCCCCTCAACCATCCACTACGTCAATATAAAACTTATTATACAAATATAGAAAAATATAATTATCTAAGCTAAAATTGCTTATTGGTCTAGTTTGGTGACATAGGAGAGCCCAGTTGAGTTTTAGTTTAGGTTTATGTTTTAAATCATAGTTTGAAAGGTTAGCCATGTTTCATGGCAGAGAGAGATATCATGTGTGCAGAGCCGTACCGGATGTAGAATTTGAGATATAATATAGATTAGTTACCATATATTAGGGTCACGCCGGTCACCTCGATTTTGGAGGGATAGCAAGTGCTTTTTAAGGTTAGATTTAATAATACCTGACGAAGCTGATAAGTCTGAATTTTTGGAAGAACCCGGGATTATTATCCCATCTTCATTAGCATCACATATTTCGAATACATAGGGGATGAGATCATTCCAAATTTTCGTAGAGGTGTACAAAAAGTTCTGTTGGGAGATATCTAATCTCAGTAATGGGACAATCAGACGAAGTTTTTCATTTCTAGGACAGAACTTGAAAAGATCTTTAATCGACTGGGGGACATCAAATTTAAGAATTTTGAATAGTTCCATAAATGTATGGTACATGTGCAGATTCTCCAGGTTGATAATTTTCTGCTCAGTGAATAGCGGTTTAGTGTGTTCAAGACAGTAGTTCTTTTTAGCCATATGTTCGTTATAAGTTCTTGAACGTGCACAGGTTAAGTAGTATTCTTTATGATCAAAATTGGGAATGTTACCAAATAGCAGTCGTATACATCGTTTTTGAATAGCAAAGATTTTATTCAGCTTATGTTTAGGGATCCCACCCCAGCAACTTATACAATAGCTAAGATGTGACATAAAAAGAGCATTGTATAGTTTCAAATATTCAGATTTGGGAATGAATTTGCAAATTCTCTTAATCGATACAATACTGGAGTTCAGCTTTAAAGATAAATGATTAAGATGTGGTTCCCAACATAGCTGTTCGTCTATTATCACCCCAAGAAATTTTGTACATTGAACTTTTTCTAGCTTTTTGCCATCTATTGAAATCGTTAGATTCCTGTTAAAGGGCCGTGTTCTAGCACAGGTCTGTGTTGCTCTTGACAAACCTGGCTGAAAATGCATAAAACAACTTTTCCCTGCATTTATATGTAACTTGTTAGACTCCATATAGTTACTGACCTGTTTCATTACATGATTAGCTTTTTCAAAAGCTTCCTGTGCTGAACGACCTATCACAAAAATATTTGTATCATCAGCAAACAGGACGAATTCAGCCAAACTTGAGGAGCTCACAATATCATTTATATAAATCAGAAATAGTAGAGGTCCTAACACTGACCCCTGGGGTACACCGTACTCAACTGAACACTTGTCCGATTTTTCAGTTTGAAAAGAAGTTACTTGGCTACGGTTTGTTAGATAGCTAGCAAGAGTTTTTAGTGCAACAAGAACGGCCTTCTTACCGTCCACAACCTGTACAAATACACATGTCTATTAGAACTGTTCAAAATTGTCAGATTAGAATCTCCAATCTCACTCCTATCTTTACTCCACAGATCACCATCACAAAGACGTTCAGACCAGTTCATCACCCTGAACCCATCCTCCTCTTTCATTTATCAATCAACAAAAATGTGGAACGACTGTCGAAAAATTGACAGTTTGATAAGCTTTACTAAGTCAACGAACTTAGTTAAAGTAACACTGAAAAGTGAGCTACTCAAGATACAGTCCAGGTACGAAGAATTAGAATGGACAGAATTAAACTTTGATAAGAATGAGCTTGTATTTTAAAACAGAGTCCTTTGACTTTATTATTTTGAAATTGAAGAATCGTCTGGCCATAACTCATTTCGTTCACATTACAGATTCACATTCACTTTCATTTTCACTATCACGCACAGTACAGGGTCATACCTCAATACCAAATTATTATAGGGCACAAGAACAAATTTGTTTACAATTATCAAAATTTGTTGAGCCCAGCAGCTTACTTCCTATCCTCTCTTCCCCCGTCGTCTGGAGCGTGTGATTTTTGTTGATATCCGAGCTCTTGTTTTTATCTTTTGGTTAACTTTCTGTGATTGGACTCGGTATTTTCGTCCCCGCCGAGTGGGACGATGCTTGCTCGCCAGTTAAGCTATACTTTAGATGACACTAATTTCTACAAACCACAAAATATTAAATATAAAATGTGTCCAGTATGGCCCAAATGCATAATTTGATAATTTCTCGACGCTGTCGTCGGGGTGAGAGTTATCTGAACCAACTGCATGCCCCTACGATTGCGTCACCACTGGTGAGCAAGCATTTGTTTGTTGTTTAGTTGTGTTGGAAGGGAACATTACTTGATTAATTCATCCATTAGGATTTTAATAACGATGAGCTAAGATATACCATTCATCTTAGACTATTGGATCAATCTTATTATATGATTAGATTTTATAAACGAACCTGGCATACAAAAGATTGTAATGCGGAGGTTGGCTGGCTCTTCTACAATAAATACGACACTCCAACTTACAGAATGCTTGCTAGAGATAAAACAAAATATTATCAGACTATACAAGCAGCATGAGTAACTGGTGGATAAGCCTTCGGTAAAAACGGATCCGGAAAAGTCAATGCGGCACTTGGGTCCTTGGTATTGTCGTCGGTATATTGTCCATTATTTACGTTCTGCTTTCATAGTTCAAACAATAGTGAGCTCTAAATATACAGCTTTAAACCGATTAAGTATGAATGAATGAAATACCTGACAATCCGCACTCCTATAATTCAAAAGCATGAGTAACTCGTAGTGATGTACAATTTCTAGAAAGTTTAAATTAAATTTGGCGCTCACAGGTCCTCGTGATCATGTGATCGCCGCATAATGTTCTGTAAATGCGCAGGGCACCTTCAAGCTTAAATTATTCACCATACTGAGGCAGTCAACCAACGCGCGGCTTTATTTTTATGATATGATATGTTTTGATTGTTATTAATAAATACCAAAATTTAAATTTGTTTTACTAAAATTTGTTTTACTAAAACACCATGAGTGATTTCAAGGTCGTTCAGTGCCAACATCTGACGGAATGAATTCCAAAGGCAACTAGATTTGTAAACGAAACTGTTTGAGGGCATGGTTGTTATAAGAAGAGTTTCTTTGCCGGGTCTTTTAGACAAACAGAAAAGTTCAAATAGTGCAATTGGTGTTAGATATTTAAAGTGAAACAAATTTTTTAGTGAAACAAATTTAAAATTTTATCCTTTATTTTACAATCATAATATAATAATATTTATGAGCCTCCTTTTGAACGTTTTAAAGGTGAGGGGGCGCCAACAGGGGGGCCCTTTTCGGCGGATGGGCGCCAACAGGCCACTGCAGTCGAGTGTAACTTGATAAATTTGAGAACCAAAGTACTATTAATACAATACACAGGAAGCTGACTTAAAAGATACTTGAACTCCAAACAATTTTAAATTGCAGTAATCAAATCTAATTGCAGCGGCACACACTTACTATTACTATCATGATTGTGCTATAGACAGAAAATCTCTCAAATCGATTTTGGGCGCTTTTAACCATTTGTTGTAATGTTTTTAGATACTAAATAATATCTAAATTTATAACAATTTTTATCGGAACGAATTAATTGATATCTAATAATTTATTCGGTAGATTTATCTGATATTGATATTAATTATATTGATATTGTTATTATTGAACGAAGCTAACTCTAAACATAGTTAATATTACTTCTTTTAACAAAGGGACTTGGAGTATAAACGACCAAGTTTGCATAAATTTCTATCAGACCAAGAACTCAGGAGGCGAAGGTGGGTGCGTAAACTTTTGGTCTGCACTCTCCGATTTGCTCTAACCAGAGCCCTCTCGCTTGCAGTAGCGCGCGACCGCCGGAAACAAGCGCGTCACGCAGTACGCATAGGCACATGGCTATGTGAACTCTCCGATCCTGTCATGTATCACCCTGGATTCTTCTCGACGTATCTTTGTAAAAGTTATATACCTTCTCAATCTTTTGCTATACTTACTACTCCACGTCCCCTTTACTGGGCCGCACTCAGCCTGTCATTCCACCTAATCTCTATTATGTTTATGAACATGATAGCCTGAGGTCCCCAGGTAAAGTCCCCTGAGATATCTGATCTAAAGTTCTGCTAATTATATATATATATATATATAAAATATATTTTTTCTGCTTTAATTGATACTAAATAAAAATGTTGTTTTCTTGAAATTGTTGTTTTCTTGTAGAGCAATTAATCATTAACCTAAAATTATTATAAATCTAAATTTTGATTAAAAAACATATAAATATACGTTAAGTTACGGGGCGGCGCTCAGCCTGTCATTCCGCCGAATCTTTATTCGGGCTAATATAAGTGAATTACGACTTCCGTCGCCCTGAAAAAGTGCGAATTCTTTGATACATGTTAAGAGAAAGAACAAAAACGATGCAACAGGCAAAAGCAAACCAGGCGACGGAAAATAAAAAATTAGAGGCTTCGTAACAACAATCTAACCAGAATTCTCAAAAGATGAGTTAGTAGTCACCAAGGAAACAGGCAACGTCTGCGGAGTAAATCTAATTATTGCATCTAAAGTGCGCGGCTTAGTGTTACAAAAATTAAGCAGTTTGGAACAAAATTACAAGTTTTCAGTTTACAGAAATGTTGAAACATTTCAATTTTTGTTTGCATGAAGGTTCTAATGACTTATTAAAGTCGTTTAGATGATAAAAATACTTCAAAGATACCAAGTAAACTCACAAATATTGCAACTTGGTTAAAAAACAATGCATTTAACTGTTTTGGTGTCGCGCGCGCGCCATCTCAGTCAATTACTTCCATATTTGGTCAAATAGGATAATAGGGACGCAAAATATGCGTCCCTCGAAAAAGGCCGATTCCCTTCATGGTATGCCCCTTTTTCCGCCTTCGGCGGCGCGCGCTTCGCGCGCGAAAAGTGGCATGCAACGTATGTCAACGAATTCTCATTGGATGTTAGAGCGCACGTGACTCGCATTCACGTGATCGTTCAGAACAAATAACAGCCGCGCAAAAGATTACGTGCACACCAACTACCAATAAGAAAAAAGTGACGTATGCGCTACAAAATCCGCGCGCTGAGTTAAATTGTAAAATCTGATCATTTGATTGTAAAATCTCATAAACGCGGCTTGTATCACGTGGTATGGTGACCCCGGCCCCACGGTCGCTTCACTATAGTAGAGTTTCACTATAGTAGAGTTTCACTATAGTAGAGTTTCGACGATACAGGGGGAGCCGCGCACTCGTGCGCGGCGGGTCATACAAGGTATGACAAAACGCGGCAACGCGCCTATTTGCGCGTTTTAGAGGGTTCAAATACGCCAGACTATGTTTATGAACATAATAGCCTGGGGATCCCCAGGTAAACGTAAAGTAAATTGAAATTTATGACATCACATCTGCATTACACTTACTGGGCCGCACTCAGCCTGTCATTCCGCCGCGAATGTTTACGAACATAATAGCCTGAGGTCCCCAGGTAACATAACATATGTTTACGAATTGATTTATGATGCCAATCCTTCCCAGCTCGGCGAGGCACATGACAGCCCATGATATGTGCATCTCGCCGATCTATGGAGTGGTTTCGAGAAGAATTACTTCATGATGCACGGTGCGGCCCAGTAGTGCATCGCGCTATACTATTTAATAAAACACTAAAATTTATAAAACGCTTCTTTCACTTTGCCACATAATGATTGGAATGTTTATAACAAATTTGATAGATAAAATTAAAACAAAAACATTGTTAATTTAATTGACGATGTCAATTCATGGCAGCTCGGTGCGGCACAGTAGCGCATTTCGCTACAAATTTTTAATTTAACTAATTAAATGGACTAGCCTGGCAATCGCGACTTCGTACTACTTGCCTCGTAAAAATGCAGGGCACGGCTTACCTGGGGATCACAGGCTATTATATGTATGTTTATAATCATATTAATGACAGGCTGAGCGCCGCCCAGTAAGCAGTATAAGGCGCGGTCAGTTTTAATACTTTCAGCGCTGCTATATAACAAATAATTTGAGGTATGTGTAATGTTAAACGATAATGTCAAACGATAACTGAAACTGTTAAACGATAACTGACGTTAAGTGACACGGCACAGACCCGAGAAGTCCTGCTTCTCCTTCCACTCTACACAAATCTATAAAGGGAGTCAGACCCAAAAGTCTGAACATTTCCGGTTGGTGATTAAGTTTTTTTAGAAGATACAAACTCCTTTTTTCCTTCTGTGAATGTCTGGTAATAGTAGTATACCAAGAAGCCAGAGTGGGAGAGGAGGTTCCATGGATACACTCAGTCCTCACCCCAACAAGAGGAATAAAGCTAAGTCAGAAAGCGATACTAGCTCGCCCTTAATTAAGGTGAGCAGAGTAGCTGAAAGTGCTGCCAAGACGAAACACTGGGACCTTGATAAGTGCCCGTGTAACAGCTCGTCTGGCGGCAAAGTCTATCTGATCGACTGTTCGCGTTGTAAGCAGCAGTGGCATGTTGATTGTCTTAGTATGCGGGGGATCTCAAGGCAGGCCATCAACGCTATGGTTGACTACCTATGTCCCTTTTGCTACGTTGCCCCAGTAAGCACTGCCAGGAACAAGAGATCAGATACATGCTTCTCCTGCAGAAACACAGCAGTCTTACGACAGGCTAACAGTGAATTTGAAGCCTCAGCTGCTGCAGAGAATCTTAATAACATAGGCCTAATCTCAGCATCGCTTGCCTCGGTAGACAGTGAGAAACTCTGCGAGCAAATAGCCAGTCTCAACAGCAACATGGAACGTC
Organism: Bolinopsis microptera; assembly: GCF_026151205.1. Lineage (NCBI taxonomy): Eukaryota > Metazoa > Ctenophora > Tentaculata > Lobata > Bolinopsidae > Bolinopsis > Bolinopsis microptera. The sequence continues at coordinate 10,896,587 of NC_087077.1, forward strand.
TTCAGACTTTTGATCTCCACCTGCAACATCTCCTGATTAAAGAAGACGGGTTGAAGTCCCATCAGGCTCAAATGAAAAAGTTAGAAGCAGCACTGTCCTCATCATCCAGCTCTGCCACAGACCCTCTAGCCAACAGCATCGATCAGCTGAACCAGCAACTTGCACAGCTTCAGTCGCATCAAACTGCAGCATCTGAAACACCTGCTTGCACTGCCACTCATGAGCTACTTGAGAGAGTCTCACAAGAACTGAGTGAGCATTCCACCCAACTTAACAACTTAAGCAGTCAAATACAGGATTCTAAAGCATCTCCTCAATCTAAAGCACCACCTGTAGCCCAGTACCCCTCTCCTCCAGTGCAGGCTCCTCTCCTCTCCTCTCCCCTACAACCTGAACAACCTACCCCTCACTTACCACATGATCAGGTGCCAGTAACTGAAACCAGGCCAGATTTCATTCTGACTACTGAATCTGAGAAAATTATTGCCTTTCTTCAGTCATGTTCTTTCAAACAAGAGAACGGTCACTCCGTCACTTCATTTGGCACCCCCTACCACTACATGGGTTCTAAATCTTCAGAAAATGTGCCACCAATTCCTGAGGAACTCAAACCATTATTTGATGAAATGAACAAAGTACAAACTGAACTTTTTAACAAGAGCTACCCGGATCAGCCCCACCTGACGGCCCCGGTTATCAATTCATGTCTCATCAACAAGTATGATGGCTCTGATAGTCACCTGCCTAACCATTCAGACCGTGAAGTGACCATCCATCCAGAATCATCAATACTTACTTTCACCCCAGCGAACGCCGCGGGCTTCATGCGCCGCTAAAACGTTTAAATTTCATTTTTATAATTCTCCCAAGACTCCTGTTAAGACAAATTGCGAATGTTTAGCTTTAAAACTACTCTGTTCTTAAAACAATTGTTTTAATCATCGAATACTGAAGAGTTCAATTCAATCCAAGGTAAATTGTTCAAATTATGAGTGATCATGAATGAAAAATAAATAATTTACACGTAAAATTTGCCTCAAAATTTGTCTTGAAAAATAACCATAACTCTGGCTATGATTTGAATTTTGAAAATTTAAAATGCTAGTGCCGCGCACAAAAATCTTCCGCGCATTTAAAACGTGTCGATAATGCGCCCAAACCAATGTCGCGTTGGATAATAGTATCCAAGCTGGTTGAATTCACAATTTTCATTTCTTGTTCCAGTTTGTAGCTTAGCTTTGTGTGGCAGCCATATTGGTTTTATGCGTGCGCATATATTGCGCGCTATCTATATATCTTACCGTTAAATGTACGTTTACAGATTTAATCGAGATCTCTGCGAGGCTTTCATAATTATGTATGATATAGCTTGATATGCTGTTACTTCAAATTGCTGTAATTTCTATTTATATTGACTGAAGTAGAGTACAAAATAAAATTATTTGCTCTCTAATTTTAAGGATGTCGACCTGCAACTGAAATTGAGTGATATTCGACTATTTCAATTTAGATTCGCTAGTCAACAAAATGATTGCTCACTCCGAAATAACGACTTTCAAGGAATGGTATGTACCCTACTATTTACAACAAGGCTCCCAGCATTATAGTAAAACATAGACAATAGACAATATTTTAATATAAACTATAATTAATTTTTTACCGGGAACATTCAGCAGTTAACTTTGTCGTATTTTAAAACAAGTAACTCGGGCCCAGTTCGTAGAGAAGATGGATTTGCTGTATTTTAAAACAAGTAACTCGGGCCCAGTTCGTAGAGAAGATGGATTTGCTGTATTTTAAAACAAGTAACTCGGGCCCAGTTCGTAGAGAAGATGGATTTGCTGTATTTTAAAACAAGTAACTCGGGCCCAGTTCGTAGAGAAGATGGATTTGCTGTATTTTAAAACAAGTAACTCTGGCCCAGTTCGTAGAGAAGATGGATTTGCTGTATTTTAAAACAAGTAACTCGGGCCCAGTTCGTAGAGAAGATGGATTTGCTGTATTTTAAAACAAGTAACTCGGGCCCAGTTCGTAGAGAAGATGGATTTGCTGTATTTTAAAACAAGTAACTCGGGCCCAGTTCGTAGAGGAGATGGATTTGCTGTATTTTAAAACAAGTAACTCGGGCCCAGTTCGTAGAGGAGATGGATTTGCTGTATTTTAAAACAAGTAACTCGGGCCCAGTTCGTAGAGAAGATGGATTTGCTGTATTTTAAAACAAGTAACTCGGGCCCAGTTCGTAGAGAAGATGGATTTGCTGTATTTTAAAACAAGTAACTCGGGCCCAGTTCGTAGAGAAGATGGATTTGCTGTATTTTAAAACAAGTAACTCGGGCCCAGTTCGTAGAGAAGATGGATTTGCTGTATTTTAAAACAAGTAACTCGGGCCCAGTTCGTAGAGAAGATGGATTTGCTGTATTTTAAAACAAGTAACTCGGGCCCAGTTCGTAGAGAAGATGGATTTGCTGTATTTTAAAACAAGTAACTCGGGCCCAGTTCGTAGAGAAGATGGATTTGCTGTATTTTAAAACAAGTAACTCGGGCCCAGTTCGTAGAGAAGATGGATTTGCTGTATTTTAAAACAAGTAACTCGGGCCCAGTTCGTAGAGGAGATGGATTTGCTGTATTTTAAAACAAGTAACTCGGGCCCAGTTCGTAGAGAAGATGGATTTGCTGTATTTTAAAACAAGTAACACGGGCCCAGTTCGTAGAGAAGATGGATTTGCTGTATTTTAAAACAAGTAACTCGGGCCCAGTTCGTAGAGAAGATGGATTTGCTGTATTTTAAAACAAGTAACACGGGCCCAGTTCGTAGAGAAGATGGATTTGCTGTATTTTAAAACAAGTAACTCGGGCCCAGTTCGTAGAGAAGATGGATTTGCTGTATTTTAAAACAAGTAACTCGGGCCCAGTTCGTAGAGAAGATGGATTTGCTGTATTTTAAAACAAGTAACTCGGGCCCAGTTCGTAGAGAAGATGGATTTGCTGTATTTTAAAACAAGTAACTCGGGCCCAGTTCGTAGAGAAGATGGATTTGCTGTATTTTAAAACAAGTAACTCGGGCCCAGTTCGTAGAGAAGATGGATTTGCTGTATTTTAAAACAAGTAACTCGGGCCCAGTTCGTAGAGAAGATGGATTTGCTGTATTTTAAAACAAGTAACTCGGGCCCAGTTCGTAGAGGAGATGGATTTGCTGTATTTTAAAACAAGTAACTCGGGCCCAGTTCGTAGAGGAGATGGATTTGCTGTATTTTAAAACAAGTAACTCGGGCCCAGTTCGTAGAGAAGATGGATTTGCTGTATTTTAAAACAAGTAACTCGGGCCCAGTTCGTAGAGAAGATGGATTTGCTGTATTTTAAAACAAGTAACTCGGGCCCAGTTCGTAGAGAAGATGGATTTGCTGTATCTTAAAACAAGTAACTCGGGCCCAGTTCGTAGAGAAGATGGATTTGCTGTATTTTAAAACAAGTAACTCGGGCCCAGTTCGTAGAGAAGATGGATTTGCTGTATTTTAAAACAAGTAACTCGGGCCCAGTTCGTAGAGAAGATGGATTTGCTGTATTTTAAAACAAGTAACTCGGGCCCAGTTCGTAGAGGAGATGGATTTGCTGTATTTTAAAACAAGTAACTCGGGCCCAGTTCGTAGAGGAGATGGATTTGCTGTATTTTAAAACAAGTTACTCGGGCCCAGTTCGTAGAGAAGATGGATTTGCTGTATTTTAAAACAAGTAACTCGGGCACAGTTCGTAGAGAAGATGGATTTGCTGTATTTTAAAACAAGTAACTCGGGCCCAGTTCGTAGAGAAGATGGATTTGCTGTATTTTAAAACAAGTAACTCGGGCCCAGTTCGTAGAGAAGATGGATTTGCTGTATTTTAAAACAAGTAACTCGGGCCCAGTTCGTAGAGAAGATGGATTTGCTGTATTTTAAAACAAGTAACTCGGGCCCAGTTCGTAGAGAAGATGGATTTGCTGTATTTTAAAACAAGTAACTCGGGCCCAGTTCGTAGAGAAGATGGATTTGCTGTATTTTAAAACAAGTAACTCGGGCCCAGTTCGTAGAGAAGATGGATTTGCTGTATTTTAAAACAAGTAACTCGGGCCCAGTTCGTAGAGAAGATGGATTTGCTGTATTTTAAAACAAGTAACTCGGGCCCAGTTCGTAGAGAAGATGGATTTGCTGTATTTTAAAACAAGTAACTCGGGCCCAGTTCGTAGAGAAGATGGATTTGCTGTATTTTAAAACAAGTAACTCGGGCCCAGTTCGTAGAGAAGATGGATTTGCTGTATTTTAAAACAAGTAACTCGGGCCCAGTTCGTAGAGAAGATAGATTTGCTGTAGTTGTCAGTTTACGGACAAATAAAGTCGAAAAGCATTAATCAGAATATGGTTTAGGCTGTCCCAAAATTTCGGATTCTTTTTCTGGAGTTTGAAATTGGCGGGAATTTTTAAACTCTCGTTGTGGTACCAAACCAATATTTTCAGCGCAGAGTTTTAGCGCGCGCCAAGAGCACACACGTATTTTTGCATTGTAGCCGCGCGTTATTTGCACGTGCACTTCTACAGATTAAAATTAGGAGAGGGCCCTTACTGCTTACATTACTAAGTTGTTATGTAGTAATATTGTGAATTTGTCCGAAACTGGAAACAAATCTTGTAAAATTTTACGAATAGAAGTTATAATATTACTTGAAGTTGACTGTAAAAATTTACTGAGTTTCACTTCCATATTTCAGGATCCGACCGCTGATATTAAAATTGAAGAGTTGGATTTCATTGGAACATGGAATTACTGTAATGGAAAATAAAACAGGTCTTGCTGAGGATGAAGAAATGTTATGTGGGGAGAAAATGGGCTACTGGAAGTGGACCTTCTTAAACAAAGACGACTTTCACAAAATGTTTAAAAGATCACGGTCGCGGCATCGAACCTTGGACGCTTCCCCTGCCACTGTCAGACACTCTAGAATAGTACTAGTAGTGTGCGCTACTCGAGCTGTTGATATATGAGTTCTTCGGTGTTATTTATATAATTGTAATATGTAATGACTGACAGTGCGAGATATCTTTTTTTGTTTCTATTTGATGTGTTTAGTGTTTGTGTTGCATTCTAATATAAACCGCGTATTAGTTTCGTGTCAATTTTAAATTTTATAAGTTTATCTTTAAACTGTATTTATTAGCAGTAATAGTTACATTTTGGTATTTACCTATATTTATTATTGTAATACTGTTGTATAATGCTGTTTCTTCCTCATTGTAGCTTACATATAGGATAGCATACTTTGCTATGATCTTTAATCACAGTTGACAATACTTGATTAGAGTTAATGATTGTACGCGTTTGAAATCTTGATTTGATATCATTATAACCTTTACTAATGTTCAGATGAATGAATTTGATGTTTTATTTTTCCTCTGCACTATTGAAAATCCTTTAAGGGATAGAATCGGCACTGTCAAATATCTTTAAAAGGTTCGTAAACGGAATTACAGTCGATCTCCTGACAAATTTATGCCGAAAATTTGTTTTAACACGCGCAGCAATATGAAGCCCGCGGCATTCGCCGGGGTGACTTTGTCTCTCGGCCAGATCTGCAAAATCAAGTTCACTGAATGTGACTCTAGAACTGAATCCTCTCTTGAATGTCATGATCGCTCCCTGTACATAATGAGCCGTAGATCACAAGAAGTTTACAGTCATATGATTGAGCGTGGCTCAATATCAGATGGTATTAGGTACTCGCTGACCTTTCGTGCTGTTAGCTGGACAAATAAAAATTGCACAAGCTTACATGGTGATTCAAACACAGGCTTCTTGCGTTTTGGGTCTGACAAGAGGGGTACCTTTGGCGAACTCATGCCAGGTCAAAAGTTCTGGGCTCCCAGAATTGAAGATATCAACCCTGTGTCCTGCATGGGTTACGCCAATGTGGTGCTCCACTGTGGGATCAATGACGTGAGACAGCCGGATATTAGTTGTGAGAATGATGTTGCTGATTGTTATAATAAACTCAAGCTGAAAATTAAACAAATTAAGAATCTTAGCCCCAGCACTAGAGCTGTTTTTGTTTGTAAACTGCTGCCTACTAAGGACTTAGAGCTGAATGTAAAAGTTAATGTATTTAATAGACTTATTCATTTCGACCTGCTCCCTACATGTAAGGATGTCGTATGTGTTAACGGTTTCGAACAGTTTGCCAGCAACTATGGTCTTGCGGACGAACTGTCGAAACAATTCGACAGACATGGTCGACTTGATACACTTCATCTTAACAAGTTAGGGGCAAGAGTCCTTGCTGGACTCATTAAACAATCTGTATTTATTAGGTTAAATGGCGGAGAAGACAGAAGAAAACACATCGGCAAAGTCAATGGACGGCTATACAGCAACGTGGCTAGTGGCCCGCCTGCACTGCAGCGGAGGGGACGGAACGGTTAACAGGTATGGTTAATCGTGTTCAAAAGGAAATTTGTAGTCACTGTCTGAAGAATATTGGATTAGGGCTTCCCCACTTTGAATGTTTTAACTGCAATAGTATTCTCCATGCCAAATGTTTTAATCCTTCCAAAGCGCAAGTTATCAATGACAACTTTTACTGCAACGAGTGTAAACATTCCATATCTAAAAAATATAATCCTTTTAAAGTAATGACCGATCCTGAAGTTAATGACTGTGACCCATGTATCCAAAAGATGTCCGATGCTTTGGAAAACTGTAGATCCTATACAATTAAGGACTTTAACACACATATCAAACCGTGTTTTGCAAGCAACCTGCCCACGATTTTCCAGAACATAGATGGTAATAAAACAAATTTTGATGCCTTTAGCATGGAACTAAACCGATTAGCCGAAAAATTTAAAATTATTGGACTTGCTGAAACCAATATTGGAATAGAGGAAAGCACTGTCTACCATCTAGAGGGGTACAATTGTTTCTATCAGGACAAACATATCAACAAAGCAAAGGGAAGTGGAGTAGCATTGTACTTAAAGGACGAACTTAACGGAGTTGTAAACGAAGAATTATCATGGGTAACCAAAAATCTTGAAACCCTATTTATTACTATTCAACATGATGAACCTGTACATGTAGGAGTACTGTACCGTCCTCCTAGTGGGGACTCCTCAGAGGCACTAAATGAACTTAGAAAACAGTAAACTTGTTCAAGACTTTGAAAACCTTATTCTAGGTCTAGGTTTATCACCACTTATTTCTACTTCCACGCATCATAAACCAGGATGTAACGAATCATGCATTGACAACATACTCACCAACAACATAGAGAACTCTATCTGCTCTGGAACAATTAGTACCTGCATCAGTCACCACCATGCTGTATTTAACATATTCAACTCACCCCTAGTCAGTACTGAGGTTCATGAACAAAACTATTTCCAGTACTATGACTACTGTGCAAAAAATGTGGACAAATTTGTGGAAGTACTAGACAATGAATTAACTAGTGATCCACCAGAAGACTTCAGTAATTTTTTCACTGTATTTAATCATCAACTAGACAGTGCATGTAAACTAAACCAGCCTAAGTGTTCTAAACGTACTGCTAAGAATAATCCATGGATTACATCAGGCCTGATTGCCTCTATAAATAGAAAACATGAGCTTTATGACCTGTATAAAAAGGCAGTTAAGAAGAAATGCCTCAACGCCTCTTCAACCAACCATGCAGACTGTCTTACCCTTTGTTTTAATTGTACAAATAAAGTAACACGTCATGAAGAATTTAAGGCACACCGGAAGTTATTAAACCACCTTATTAATTCTGCAAAACGTAAGTATCATGGTGTTAAGATTACAGAATGCGCTGGAGATAGTAAGAAAACTTGGCAGATAATTAATGAACTGCGTGGTAAGAAGAGACGTGAGATTAAACCTAACTTTGTGATAAATAACGAGCGTGTGATTAATCGGCGTGTAATTGCAAATGAGTTCAATAAATACTTTGCCTCTATTGCAGCTAACTTGAACGAAGCTTACTCTGGTGACTTCTTAAGAATAAATTCCCTGCCGTCATTTACTGATTACCTGCCCACATCAGTTACGTCCAGTATTTTTCTTTGTGATTGTGACTGTATTGAGATTAAAGAGATCATAAACGAACTAAAAAACGGGAAATCTAGTGACATACCTATTCATGTGATCAAGAAGTCGTGTCAAATTACTGCACCGTACTTAGCTAGATACTTTAATAAATGCATGCAAGAAGGCCACTTTCCCGATGAATTAAAAACTGGGAGAATCAGCCCCATTTACAAAAAAGAAGATGAACAGCTTTTAGAAAACTATAGACCAGTATCAACTCTACCTGTATTCGGGAAAATTCTAGAAAAGTTAATATATAAGCGGCTATATAGTTTCCTTACTTCCAAGGGTATAATACATGAAAACCAGTTCGGCTTTAGAAAAGGACACTCCACCAGCCATGCACTGAACTACTCTGTAGAACATATAGAATCGTTAATTAGTAAAAAGCAACATGTCCTAGGGGTCTTTATCGATCTCTCAAAAGCCTTTGACACTCTAGACCACTGTAAACTAACTACAAAGTTAAACAACTATGGCATAAGAGGAAATGCTCTGAATCTTATCTCTAGTTATTTGTCTAATAGGAAACAATTTGTAAACGTTTTGGATACCAAATCTGATGAATTACCGGTTGAATTCGGGGTCCCTCAGGGTAGTGTATTAGGACCTCTACTTTTCCTACTGTACATCAATGACATATGCAATATAACTAAAAAGGGTAAATTTGTCTTATTTGCAGACGATACTAATATATTTGTCGCTGCCGATTCGAGAAATAAAGTATACGAATTGGCTAATGAAGTACTACAGGCCGTAAACAAGTATATGGGAGTTAACCTACTGCACATTAATGTAAAGAAGTGTTGTTACATGTATTTTTCTCCCTCTAAACGTAATAATAACGAATTAGATGCCGATATAGATAGCCAAAACTTGTCCATTAATAACAAAATAATTAAACGTGTAAGTCAGACAAAATTTCTCGGAGTAATCATGGACGATAAATTGAGCTGGAAACCACATATATCATCCCTCAACAAGAAACTAAGAAGTGCTTGTGGACGTATCTACCGTATTAAGAAATGCTTACCAGAATCACTATATAAGCAAATATATCATTCCCTCTTTGAATCACACCTAGGTTATGCTATTTCTGTCTGGGGAGGTATTCCCAATAATCAGTTAAAACCGCTATTTATTACTCAAAAGAAGTGTATCAGGATTCTATTTGGAGACTATGAAGCTTATGTAGACAAATTCAAGACATGTGCTAGAGCAAGACCAATTAATTCTCAACGTCTAGGATCTGAATTCTATGTTAAAGAGTCCACTAAGCCTCTATTCACAAAACATGAATTACTTGTTACAGAGAACCTGTACCGATACCGTTGTTTAATGGAACTTTTCAAGATCATTAAGTCACGAGTACCAATTTCGTTATACTACTTATTCAACATATCAAATAGGAAAGATAATCTGTTCATTACACCCTCTCCAACTAATCAATTTATTTATAAATCTGCATGGCTTTGGATCGAATTCCGTAAAGTTGGCCCGTTAAATTTCACCTCCACATGCGGATCTGTCAAGAATTTACTTAAACAGTCACTTCTAAGAGCTCAAAACCGGTATGGAACTGAGTGGTGTGACAGAAATTTCACTGAATTCTGATTATGAAGTGATATTCATTTGCCCGTTATTCCCACTTAAGCACTTACTGACTGACAAGCTTATCTATGAATACCATGCTTGAATTTAGGTAAACAACATACAACTCATTCCCAGTTACGCTGAGCGCAACCGCCGAATGACACAGTAATATGGGCACGCGCATAGCATTGCGCGCCGATGCTGTGCGCGTTGTCGGCCGAAACTTGGGAAGTTCCCGCTCTAATATTCAGACGACAGTGATGACTCATTAAGAGCACTAATTTCGACCACTTTCCCGGTCGAGCCATACCAAATCAAACTAATTGACCCACGTGTATAGCCAATGTCCTGGCGGTGCTGAGCCGATGTAAAACTCTTCTGTAAACTCTTTTGTCTCTTGTAACTTGTTTATATTTTATATTTAAGTTATACTGTGTACTGTGTACAATAGTTATAGCGTATATATAGTGTGTAGTGTGTAGTGGTTATTTTGTTGTGACGTGTCACTTTATATTTTGCTACCAACGTCAGCCTTGGCTTACCATTTATTGTAATTGGTACAGCATATATCAAAACTAAAACACTGTTTTCGATCTGACGGGTGATGGGCTCTCTCTGATGGGACACGGTTCTAGGGGGTACCCGGGGTACGAGTTAACGAATAGTGTTCGTGTCCTTCCACAACCCCCTCTCATTGTGTTTTTGACGGAGGAGAAGCCTAGTTCATCCGTCTGCATCGCTTAATCGAGTTGAAAATTTAGCCAATAACAAACTAAATTACATGTTATACTGATAGCAGGTGTAGAGTTTATAACATACAAATTCTAAATTTTTGACGGCTGACGATGGTAAGTCGCTATGTTTAATTCGGGACGTTTATAGTCTAAAGTCTTGGAGCTCAAAATGTCTCGTGCTGTGGGCCGTATAAACGGCGCACACCACCGCCCCGCCTTACTGCTTACATTACTTCATGGTTGCAGGGCGGAGCTGGTGCCGTTTGTCTTGGCCTCGAGTGGCGAGTGCTTGCCCATCGAATACACAATTGAAACACTAATTATTTATTGGAATTCTACAGTTTCCAAAACGAAGTACGAGGATATATTAACTTTGAGCTTTGTTTTGGCGACTGCTTCATCAATGGGCGAGTAGGTATTTGTTGTTTAGCAGTGTTGAATATTGGAGCAATTATATTATAATGCAATGTATATCTCCATCATAATATATAGTCAGTGTAATAAGCGCCAAGCGCGAGCACAGAATTTTTTTTCTCCGATTGTACAAAATTTTATACCAATGTTTTAGTCAAGATGTAAATAATTTTTATCCACCGGGTAGCAATGTTAGCTCAGCGTTCATCAAGATCGCGATTTTTACGCCGCGCACTCGTAAAACGCATGAAAAAATCGAATTGACGATAGAAATCGAGCGCTATGCGCATATTATTCGCTTTTTCACTGTTATTTTCTGGTTGATTTCATAAACGTTTTAATTTTGTTTGAAACTCTCGAAACCAAGGATTGTCCACTATTTTACTGCAATTATCTACTTGAAGTTTCTTTTGTTTTATCAAACAGTTTAAAGTGGAATATTTTCTGTGCTTGATTATACACTGTAATTACATGATAGGGCCTTGCTAATGTAAATTGGCAATTACAGATCACTTAAGTTTCCAAATTTATCGCTCAGGTTATGACCTATCTTAAAGTTCAACTGCTTGGTTAAATTAAAGCTGGGCACATATATCATTTTTGCAAAGAATTCATTCAAAGACATTTTAAAGCAAGTAAAGTAAGTAAGTACAGCACCTAGAATATCCTAGAACTTAGAAGTATATTGTTATTCACTTGATCTTTGATTTTATTCTGTGTTTCGGAGTTTTTGTTAAGTAGCAGGGTCCCCTGTGTTTTACTGACCAAATTAAGCCGCAAGTCTATGACTGCCTACCTCATTTTAACTTAATTAAAGAAGTATAGAACTGTATGACGTATGTCTCTCTTACTTTATCCGTTTACCACGTCTGACCGGTTGCCATTTTTCACTCTATGGTTATATACTTCTCTATACATAATTCTGACAGCAAATATAAAAGTGCCAAGTGGGTATCTATGTAATTTTCGTATCATTTTGAATTTAATGGTTACCTTCATACCCAAAGTTTAATGTTAAATCTCACTGTACCATATTCATTAACTTATAGCTTATAACATATTATATGTTTTGATTTTATGTCCCTATACTAGAAGGGTATTCTTCTAACAGTTTTTGACTGACTTGAATGTCCTGCACAGCAGTTTGAAGCTTCTTTAAATTATTTTTATTCTTATCGTATTGCTGTGTAAATTTAATTCTAATACTAATTCATTTCTAATTCTCACTTTAATTAATTCTCACTTCGTTACTTTTCATAATGAATGTTTTTGGCACATCAGAATGAGCAAATGAATCGGGAGAAATGCTTCCTCTGACTCTGTCAAGTAAGTACATTATTTCCAATGTATTTGTTGTTTTGATAATCTTTCTTCGCTCTTATGAGTGGGTCAATCCTTTGTTTTGATGATATTGTTGACGAAGTGAGAATCTCCACTCAGTGTTTTGAAAACACTGAGTTGAGATTCTCACCTTGTCTCAGAATAGATAAAGGGAACCATCAGAAAGTAATTTGTCTTCGATGGAATGAGAAAATTCGAAACAACTTCTGGCCGGGGTTGGAGACCTGGAACGGTTCAAGGGATCCACCAGAAACAAATCTGGCTTTGGCAGACTTTCTGAATATCTAAACACACACACTCATCTCCACTTCTGATATAACTCGGTTTCTGTTTGGAGTAAGGAGCTAATTTTGGGCATCAGGCTGTTGAGTTATTAGCCCAAGACATATTTTTACGCTCTCGCGAGAAGCAATTACAACAGCTAAAATCAAATTAACTCGGTTTCTGATTGGACTTTGGAGTATAAAAGAGCTAAATTTGGGCATAAAATCATCATATTAAGTAGAGCGTAATTAACTCCTCAGACTTCAGGTTAATCAGTTACTACTGTTATATGACCACACCCTTTTGAGCTCTCGTGAGTAACAATAACAGCACTTACAATCAAAATAACTCAGTTTCTGATTAGAGTAAGGAGCTAAACTTGGGCATTGAAGTGTTCTAAATTATCACATTGAGTAGGTAGAATGTTATTTAAAAATCTCAGACATCAGGTTATTGAGCTATAATAGCCCAAAAACTATTCTTACGCTCTTGCGAGTACCTTACAAGACATTTTTGTGGCGGACCAATTTGCGACGACCGAAATTTTGGCGGTCCGAAAATATGGCGAAATTGAACAAAAACCGTCACATTTCGGACGTCACAGAAAATAAGGGTATTTTTCATCATTTTGTTTTCTGACACAAAGGAAATTCAAAATTTTCTAAAAATCGGTAAAATCATGTTGAAACAAAATGAAACTTATAAATCGATTTCTTCATCTTCCTCTATACTTAAGGGGTCCGGCTCGACTCTTCCAGTTTCACGCTGTTCTCCAGTGTACTCCCAGGAGTAAGATTCTCGGATAAGCGTATTACTTGACATTAAATTCATCATGGAATATTGTGTTTATTTGTCCCACCATCATATCACTAACTTTTCAAGAACAAAATGAATCGATGAAGCCACAATTATTGGAATAAGCTAAAAATAATGCGACGGATTCTATTACGACGACCGAAATTTTGGCGGTCCGAAAATATGGCGAAATTGAACAAAAACCGTCACATTTCGGACGTCACAGAAAATAAGGGTATTTTTCATCATTTTGTTTTCTGACACAAAGGAAATTCAAAATTTTCTAAAAATCGGTAAAATCATGTTGAAACAAAATGAAACTTATAAATCGATTTCTTCATCTTCCTCTATACTTAAGGGGTCCGGCTCGACTCTTCCAGTTTCACGCTGTTCTCCAGTGTACTCCCAGGAGTAAGATTCTCGGATAAGCGTATTACTTGACATTAAATTCATCATGGAATATTGTGTTTATTTGTCCCACCATCATATCACTAACTTTTCAAGAACAAAATGAATCGATGAAGCCACAATTATTGGAATAAGCTAAAAATAATGCGACGGATTCTATTACGACGACCGAAATTTTGGCGGTCCGAAAATATGGCGAAATTTCGGGAAAACCGTCGCATTTCGTACGTTATAAAAATGTCTTGTAAGGTAGCAATTGACGCACTTCATACTAACTGTTCATCTTGGACATGAAATTGTTCAAAATTATCACATTAAGTGGGGTAGAGCATGGTTTTAAAGTCAACATGCTTTAGATTGTTGAGTTATTAGTCCATATCCTATTTTACGGATCATCACATTGAGTGTCGTAGAACATGGTATTAAAATCTTCAGACTTTATGCTGTTGCATTTAAGAAAATATATATATTGAAATGTGGTATTTATATCCCGACAACACAAGTAAGGTGGTTAACCATGTCAGAGCGGCTGACTGTGAGTGATGTGAGCAAATGTGTAAAAGTGAACAAAAGTATTATAACTCATCATAAGGCAAATAATGTTTTAGATAATTATATTAATATTATAAATCAAAGTCTTATGATATTGTTATTATCTTAACAGTTACTGTTGTAACTTACAATTTTAAATTTATATTCCTTGTATTCCTTGTATTCCTTGTATTCCAGTACGTAATATAGGGTGTTCAAGCTGGTATTTCAATATTTGCTCAAGTTTCACAGATATCATCAATTGAGTATTGTGACAAAGTAAACTTATTTGTGCGACTGTATGAGTATTAGTATGAGTATGAGTATTGCTGAAAGCACAGTGTAAGGCCTACACGGACCGCCTCTAACTATTATCATAATTCCCAGTACTTCCAGATCATCAAGTAATCCTACTGCACTACTCAGCATTCCTTGTCAGGGTGTCCTAAACATTCCTCATATATTTTCTTAAATGCAACAGTATAAAGTCTGAAGATTTTAAAACCAAAATTGAGCAAATATTGAAATACCATGGCTTAAACACCCTATATTACGTACTGGAATACAAGGAATACAAGGAATACGAGGAATATAAATTTAAAATCTTAAGTTACAACAGTTACTTTTAAGATGATAACAATATTATAAGGTTTTGATTTATAATATTAATATAATTTACTGAAAAGAAAAAGAAAGATTTTGAAAATAAATATTTAGTTTACAGTCCCCTGTTAATGCTTAATTAATTAACACTATAACAACCACGCACCAGTCACATAAATTATTATGTGGTTGTAATACGTTGACAGTGCCACAATTGAAACATCGCAATACTGAATACATGGTAAAAAATAGATTGATTATGTCACCAAAAATATTATAACTCTGTTTACTCCTTGCTGGAAGATAATTAGTTTGTCCAAATTTGTATGATGATAAAGTTAAATTGAATTCTAATAGAGGTATGGTGAACTACAAAATAGGGCATGCATTGTTAATTTCGTCACATAATTTGTTGTGAAAGTTTGTTAATTTTTCGTTCACATCCACATCCTTATTATTGTTGGAATTGATTAATACAAGAAATATAGTAGCCCATACCAGTTTTCTGCATTCAATTTATATTGTTGAGGCACAAAATGGTAATTCTGTCACATTTTTTGTGACTAAGCAAAATTTAAGGTAGCATTGTTAAACTTGAGGTTTGATGTGCTGGACAATAATCTACCACTTATTTTTAAAAGAATATTGAATTCTAATAGAGGTATAGTTCTTCAAAATAGGCACAAGAAAGGTTGACTTCGTCACATCATTTTTTTGACAATGTTAATATCAACTGTCCTCTCTTGGATCAATCTGACCAAACGTAAAACGAAGGCAATAGGTTTAAATCTCATATGAAATATTTTCAGGTACTGATTCTATAACGAAGTCTAATCGTCATCTTCTTACAGTGTTCGATGTCTGTGTGAAGGTAAAATGGTGACATCCTCTGGATCAGGCAGAGGTCGAGTGTTATCGGGATTACTACAGATTGATGATCCCGCTCATCGGAGAAGATAAAGGCCTTGCTCAGCAATGGGTAGGGTTTGCAGTTTAGATAGCCATGTGGCACGCTGCAACTTAATTATTCGAGATTCTTCTCGAATAATTTTCAAGACTTGATGTCAATTTATTATTGGAGAAAAAGAAGATTTATGAAGGTGAATAGATGCCAGGGTCGGATTGAGTTGACAAAGCTCAAGATGAAAAGGTAATTTAATACTCAGATCATAATGTTTTGTTGCATTTACCTAGAAGTTAATTGTTTTGGAAATATGCTGTGTAATAAAGTAGTTCTAAAAACATTGAATTAAAGTGGACGCCATCCTTTAGAGAAATTTAAATTTATTACCTTCCCAATCTCGCTTTAACTCTGTATTTTAATGTATTCTTGTGTAAAATTGTATTGATCCCGTTTGATGCGACAAGGTAAAATGCTCTTACCAGGAAAGGAATTTACTCAACGTTTCAATGTTACAACATCGTATTCATGATCTCAAATTATTTGTTATATAGTAGTGTTGAAAGTATTAAAACTGTATGTTAACAAGCATTTAGTTCTTGGAAAGAATTGGCTTATATCTCATAAACTAACAATGATTATTTCAATTCAATCAGGATAAGAAGATTAAGAAGCACAAGTTCAACTCCAATACTTGTTAGAACTGGAGAAAGAAGTACCACACCGTACTCAAAACCCAAACGAGATATCATTGATCTTATTGACGAGGAAGAAACGATGAAAGAACTGCAAGACTGCAAGAGCTCTTAGACAGCTCTCCCACAAAAAGTACAGCCAGCACAGACAGTTTTTGCAACCGAAACGATAACCATACATATCAATATCTTCAAAATCAGTATCTAGGACGTGTAAGGTTAGGTTTTATATTTATTCGCATTTTGAGATGTAACGGCCTTTTCCACATTCAATAAATCTGTCGGAAATCCGAATTTATCTTACTGCAATCACTTGCTAATATATATCAGTTATCTGCGCTTATCGGCAACGGGCCGTTATATTCTATTAATGCTTTTCAAACAAAGTTACAACGAATTCTTCATGTCGTGCATCCTGGGTTTGAACAGGATATGGCCGTTTAAAATATTTCCATCACGTTACATTACATAATTCTCAATAAATGTAATAGATGTTTAGTGTTGTAATTAGTTTAAAGTTTTAATCGGTCTCGCAGCTCTATTCTATATTTGCCTAACTCATTTAAGAGTGAGCAGACGACAGTATAAAAAACAGCAGACGACATGGCACCAATTTGGGGAGGACCAACTCCATTTCAACGGATCATACATCTTACATGTATCTTAAAAATCGTTTTTGATTTATTAGATTTGTTCCATTACATAAGCAAATAAACGGATAGTAATTGTACATCATGTTGCCAGTTATGATAATCCAGGATAACTGCACTGGATAAAGGGAATAAAGGTCACTTTTCCTTAACATTTTAAAAGCTTGCACATACCAAGGTAATTTATGTAGTTAAAGTGGAGACCTCCCGAACTACCGTAATTTTATGTACTGAACGGATTAAAAATCTTAAATACGTCCTTCGATGTCAAATTTCACAGGACAAAAAATGCCTACCCATTTTATTTGAATATTAATAAGTTATTTGAATATTAATAAGTCCGGCATTAACCTGAATTATTCTTAATATCATAACTCGCAAGGTCTTGTGAAAGGATTAGGGAACGTATTTTAACTTAAAAACTTTATTGCTGATATCTAACTGAGAAGGAAATCTGCTGTATTTTTGTTATAAATTTATTCGAATCATAGTATATAATATTATGAGTAATGGTTTTTAAAATATTTCTTATCTGATGATGTGATAAAATTGTTTATGAGAAAGAAACCAGTTTTGAGGCGTAAAAATGAAGAGGACTTAAAGACTGTACATTTTTCACCGTTGAATAAAACTTAAATATATGGAATGATTAAAAAAAGCAGCCGCAACCTTGCTATTCAGCAAGTCTTGTTGTATGAAACAAATATTATATTGACTGCTAGTAAAATAGACATTTCAACTTTTAAATTTTAAACTGTAAAAGCATCTCTCGATTCGATTCGATTTAGGGTCTGATTATATAGCTTCATATTCGATTTGAGCTTCATATATGACTGTTAATGACTGTACATATGTTTTAATTGAAATTAAGTTCAATCAAATGAAATCAAATGCGCCGTTTATTTTTGAAAACACAAAAATAGCAGAGAAATTCCCTCTTCCATTAGACATGTAACTTAAACTTCAGTTTGACTTCTGTGCTGCTGTTACTGCTAGGAAGGCATTCTTTTTATTTTACATACAAGCTATAAATAATTGCTTATTTTACGGATGTAGTATATCTAAGATTTTATCCAGTATGTATAATATACATGTACTGGATACAATGTTAGACCTTAACTTATGGCTCTGAACTTTTACTCACCGGCCTCACTATAGTTTAGCATGGTTTAAGTAGATAATTAAGCTAGTAGCTGAAAAAATAAGCATGAAACATATAGCTTAAAGTCCTTAAAGTCTGATAATAAAATTCTGGTCAAATACCGGACTTGGATATTAGAATTAGAATTAAATTTGGATATAAACTTATATTGCACCGAGTGCCCATTTCAGAAAATCACCGAGCACCAGCTCATGTATAATTTAGGCATTTAACCGTTATTAAACGCGCTCATGCCACAACGTTCCGAAAGATATCGCTCTGTCAGAATAAGAAATTACTGAAGGGCAGTCGTCACTCACCAAATCATGGTGCAAATAGTATTGGATCTCATAAGAGTTGCAAAATAACAAGAGAGCTTTTCGAATATGTTGCAAGAAAATCTGACCGAAAGGATCGTGGCCGTACTGCAAAAAGAAAAGGTTCGCCATTTTGTTGTTTGCTGAGAATAAGAACCATATGCTTTTTGGACGAATTAGCGCTGGCGCGCGCGCCAAATTTATTAGTTGTATGTAAAAAGTTGATGCGTTAACACTTAAATCTGAACGTGAACTCTTCGTAGCGCGGATCACTGGAATTTTCATTTTGAAATAACTCGCATACCAATGCAGGAATTCATAATATGAAGGTGTAGGACTCATAACATATTGATGAGATAAATATTGGTATCAAAATTTTACCAAAAAACTCATCGGATGATGGTAAGAAAACGTTTTTACACATTGACAGTCAAAAACAAAAAAAATAATATCAGTGTCAAATTAAGCGAGTGAAAATTGCTACCCGGTGGTTTTCGATGCTTCCGTATCCCCCGCACACTTTAAAAAGCATACAAACGATATTCGGACAAAAAAATTCTGTGCTCGCGCTTGGCGCTTATTACACTGACTAATAGGCTAGTGTAAACATATATAATCATTAATACAAACAAATGGTATTAGTAACTCGCTAGATTATAGATGTTATTTAAACACATATGTTTACGTCAATTATTACTAAAATTAATATTCTTTTTGCTTTAATATAATTACATGTCACATAATGGATTAGTTGAATGAAACGTGTGCTACATGACAAATGTCTACGCCTCACGCAAAACTGCGTACCGCTTAGTACTTCATGCTTGAGCGGTACTGCGGTTGACAGTGGCGCGCACTCAATTTAATCACAAATAACGAGCGCGCGGTTTTTTGGAATCTCTCCATTATTATATTAATTAGGTCGCAGTGTTCACGGCCTGTACTGCGTGAACGACAGAAATATCTTTTAAATTATTTTGCTTCTGAAATTTTGGCTCTAGAAATTAAGAAATGTGACATGTAATTGTAAGATATGTATTGACATGTATTGTAAGATAACAATTAAATAGATCATGTGCGCGGCGCCTACAGCTGACCTACGAATTTCTGAACAATTTTAAATTGTGGCTGTGTGCGCGGCGTACTGTATATTATGTGTTTGAAATTGAAATTTGAATTTATTTATGAATATAACATTATGTATTGATTGTTTTGTGGTAAATAAAAATTTTTCTTTCAAAAAAATTTTCTTTCAAAAGTGGCCAATAGTGCTTCGTGCTACAAGTCCCGCGCCCGCGCCAAATTGCTATGCAATCCGTTGTGCGTCAACAATGTTTTAATAATCTAAAAATGAAAAAGGTGAAGCAAACATGATCAAATTATTCAATTTACAATTGAATTAGAAAGTTAAATTTTGGCTGAGCGCCGCCCAGTAATTACTCCCACAAGTGACAGATCAAGAACAGTTGTTTTGTGTTTTGAAAAAGAACAACAGCTTCTTCTGTCAAAATCGAAACCAAAGTTTAATATAAATATAATTTTGTACACCACACCAATTTAAGTACTTAAAACAGTGATTTCTCTGCGTAGCGGGGAGACAGAGGTGCGAGAAGGAACTTTGTTAATATAAATACTTTAGATATTAACTTGGAGCCACAAGGCCAAGAAAAGGGTGATTTTTATATGGTTTTCCAATATTTGAGATAAGGGATATATTACGTTGGGTTTTTTGAATATAATACATGGTTTTTTTGCTTGAGCTGTAAAATCCTCTGGTGTTGAGACTACTCCATCAGATCCCAAATTTGGGTCCACTACTGTTAAGGAGACTCGTATCCAGTAGGGGCTGACAGCGGTAAGCTTCAGTGTCTGCTGGTAACCGACTCGGCAACAGTAGTGGTTCCCATTTTTTGGGTTGGAATGCCTGACACAAGAAAAATGGACACTAGGTCCAAAGTAGGAAAGCAAACTGGAAAGAAAGCTGATATCTGTGGATTTTGTTCAAAGGAGGTAATATGTGATTGTATTCAATGTGAAGGAAAATGTGGACGATGGTTCCATGCGGCATGTAGTGGACTGTCGGAGTTGCAGTTTAAAGACCTAGCAGAAAATGAGGATTCTGAGTGGTCATGTCAAAGATGTGGCAAGGAGGAGAAGAGCAGCGAAGACGAAGACGAAAACCCCATAACTGAAGCTATCCGAAAGTTGGGGAGACAGGTCGAAGAAAGTGTACAACCATCTACTCCAATATCAAAGGACCCTCATATTGTGGAAGAAGAGGGAAAGGAGTGCTGTTTCCCAGGTTATGAAAATGTAAGGGATCCATCTCAATTGAAATTAGGATCATGGAATAGTTGGGAAGTTCTAACACAATGTGAGGGAATATATGGTGTTGTAGTCAAATGGAGAATAAACATATTTCTGCTTCCCTCAGGGGCTGCAGGAAAAGCATTCATCGAGGAAATGACTTAAGTGGCCAACAATTTTTCAGCAGGCAGTACTATGGAATCAGTGACCATGACCCTTTTGATGATAATGCCATCACTACTGTTGCAGAAACCCTCAAAGAGATCCAAAGCAAAGGAACACACTGAAGTGTTGAAGAGAAGGCTTGTTTTGTGGCAGGCAGGTAAGTTAGAAGAGTTGCTGCGAGAAGGACAGGAGATTCAGAGAAGAATGGGAAAAGGGAAACATGAACATGGCCATGTTGAGAGAGTCTTCACTCGACTTATGATGAAAGGTAAAGTCAGTGCAGCAATGAGGTGGATTGGCGAAAATGCCACCGGGATTCTTGAACCCACTCCAGATGTGATAAAAGTACTGAAAGAGAAGCATCCCAAGGCATCACCTGCATCAAAGGGAAGCTGTCTGAGTGGACCAGTGAGGAGAGTAGAGCCGGTTATCTTTGACAGTATTGACGGGGAATCGATAAGACAAGCAGCAAAGAGAGTACAGGGTGCTGCAGGGCCTTCAGGAATGGATGCGGATGCGTGGAAGAGACTACTGTGTTCTAAACAGTTTGGTAAGAAGTGTGAGGATCTATGCAATGCTATAGCAGGGATAGCAAGGAAACTATGTGTCAGGAATCTGGATCCAACGATGTTGACCTCATTGACAGCATGTCGACTTGTTCCCCTGGATAAAAGCCTGGCGTCAGGCCTGTTGGCATTGGTGAAGTCTTACGAAGGATAATAGGGAAGACAGTGATGACCCTCCTACAGAAGGATCTGGTTGGTGCCACTGCTCCTATTCAAGTGTGTGCTGGTCTTCAGGGAGGAGTGGAAGCAGCTGTTCATGCTGCGAGGGACTGCTTTGAAGATCCTGAAACTGAAGCCATCATCTTAGTGGATGCAGAGAATGCATTCAACTTGCTGAACCGAGAGGCAGCTCTTAACAACATGTATATTGTATGTCCAGAAGTTGCTACCTACATTATGAACACCTACAGAATGCCTGCTAGACTGTTTATTGCAGGAGAAGATGAACATCTTTTTAGTGAAGAAGGGACAACACAAGGTGATCCACCTGCTATGGGATTTTATGCATGTGGTACAATACCATTGATTGATGCAGGGAACATTGAGAGAAAAGTGACTCAGATCTGGTATGCTGATGACTCTGCTGCTGGGGGAAAACTGGAAGAAATGAGGAAATGGTGGATAACCTCTGCATTAAAGGACCACTTTTTGGTTACAACCCTAAATCTTCCAAGACATGGGTGATAGTCAAGCCTGAGCACGAAGAGAAGGCAAGAAACTTGTTCCCAGATGTCAATGTGACAAGTATTGGTCGACGATATCTGGGCAGCTTTATCGGAACTGATGAAGGAAAAGGGGCTTTCATCGAGGAAAAAGTTCAAGAATGGTGTCGTGATCTTAAACAATTAAGTGATATAGCATCACCCGGGGCTGTGTGTGTACTTGGAAAAGGGTTGGGCTTTGTACCTACACCCTCTCTTGATGTTGAAGGAACAAGATTGGACATGCGTTTAACAACGAACAGGATCCTTCAGTCTTCAAATCAGTCACTTAACAGCAATGACCAGTTTGAAACCCCGAACCTGCCCCAAATACCACCAAAACTCTATCAAAAATCATACTATTCATCACAGTCATCAGATGACAGTAGTGTTAATGATATTGTGAAGAGTATGGAGGCGGACCTTGACCAGAGATTGACCATTCAGAAAACTACAAGAGGCGACACAAAGAAGAACTTGTCAAAGGAAGAGACTGAGGGCCTAAAATGGCTTGAGTGCATGAACAATGAGGGAAAACTATCCGTTGTTCAAGCTGATAAAGGAGGTGCAGTGATCATTATCAACCCAGAGACACTAAGGAAGAAGACACTTGAGAAGCTCCAAAACCCGAATATCTATACTGAACTGAAGGAAGATCTCACCCAAACATTACACCATGAGTTATTCCTCAAATGGGTTGAAGGTAAAGAGAAAGGTTTTATCCATCCGATGACTGCAAAAAGTGTCATGGGTGTTTCTGATAATGATAGCACAAAAGAGGGGAAAGATAAGACCAATGCAAAGAGCACTTCTTCATATTTCAAGCCAGGAAAAGCCTACTTTTACCCGAGTTTGAAGATCCACAAATTGAAGAGAAAAGACCTTGTGCCAGGCATAGAGCCCCCTGTGAGACTAGTCACTGCACTACAGGAAGGAATAGCAAAAAGGAGTGATGTCTTCTTGGCCAGTGAGTACTTCAAAAATCTTGAAAAGGACTATTGCGAAGACTTACTGACTGACTCAACGGAGGCACTGAGATGGCTTGAAGTATGCAATGAAGTTGAAACAGACAAACGAGCCCTCCGAGCTTTCACTTTCGACTTCAAAGCTCTCTACGACTCATTAAACCCTGAACTTGTCAAGGAAGCCGTTCATCATGCAATGAATACCACCAGACCAGACTGGACACCAGCACTCTGTGATTGGCTGGTCGACCTCGTTGATATCAGTCTAAGATCCTCTATTGGATGCTTCGAAGACAAGTGGTACGTCCAAAAGAACGGAGTGCCTACAGGTGGAAGTCTGTGTGTGCAGTTGGCCAACATAACTGTATTTTATGTAATGAACAAATGCGTTTACAGTAACACTGACATGATGAAGAGAGTCAGGACTGTAAGACGGTACATTGACGATGGTGCAGGTTTCTTCTACAGCACTGAAAGGAAATTTGACCAGTGGATTTCCGATGTAAACAAATCCTTGAAAGAATATGGGCTACTCATTGACGAATCCCAATGGAAGGAAGTTGGCACGCCTGTGGCTTTTCTAGATATCGAGTTTTGTTTCGACCCTGAGGGAAACTTACAAACTGACCTCCATATCAAGGAAACAGATTCAAGGAGCTATCTACATTTTAGCAGTGCACATCCAAACCACATCTATAGTGGAATAGTTTACAGCCAGTGTATCAGACTCAGGAGAATAATCAACTCACAAGAACGACTGGAAACCAGATTGAGTGAATTAAGCCAAGCATTCAAGGCAGCTGCTTATCCCTCAAAAATGGTGAACAACATTAGCAAAAAAGTTCTCAACTCAGAAAGAAACCTTGAACGAAGACCTCCCAAGGACAACACACTGAAGCCAGAGATCCTACCAATAAGGGTTGTCTCAACCTACGGAAGTGACTCTGACATTGTCACCACAGTGAAAAAGTATGAGGAGAACTTAAAGAAGACCAGAAGTTTTTGTAACCTGAGTGACTCAAAACAACAGAGTAACACCCTTGAAGAAAAGAAGAATGGCAAAAAGTTCTTCCAATTTGTCAAGAAAACAGGAAGCAACCTCAAAAGCCGGTTGGTTAAGGTGAAAGAAATAGCTCTGGGGAATAAGCATGGTCAAACAAGGCCGTGTAGAAAGAAGAACTGTGCAACGTGTGAGTCTATTGATAGTGCTACACAAATCAGCATCAATGGGAAACGGGTAAAACCAGCACCAGGTACATGCATCACTTACAACATCATATATTTGATCAGATGTAAACTGTGTGAGAAACCATACGTAGGCAAATCCACCAGAATGCTACGGGTAAGGTTTGGCGAACACAGAAGAGCATTCTACAAGATCATCAGTGGGCAAAAGGTTGACACGGATGATGACTCAAACTGCGTAGGACTCCACCTCCATATAGAGCATGGACTGACTCAGAAGGAAAATTTTAACAATAGTGTTTCAGTGTGTATCCTAGAAAATTCAAGTCCTAGTAGTTTAGATGTTAAGGAGCACCGATATATACATGCCTTAAATTCCCTCCGCCCCTCAGGAATGAATAGTACAAACCCTTTTAAGATTCCTTTATTGCATAATTGATTTTTATTTTGCCTGAGGGGCTTTCCATAAATTATTTTTTTAAATAATTGGTCCTTTTATTGATGTTTCATATTTCACGGCAGTTTCCTTTTCAGAGTTTGAGTTTATATTTAGAAACTAACCATACTATCTTTTAGATTTATGTCACTTATGATGGCTCCGGCTGAAAGTACTATGACTCATTTTATCTAGAAGATTGTAGTTTCATTGCTTCTGAAGTAGCTATCAGTTCGCCGGTCAATGTTGGGTATAATACTCTTGTGATATAGCATCAAGAGAACCTCAAATAGCATACAGTGCATACATGTATGGGCTTAGTAAAAGATGGAACTATGTGTGCAGAACTACCCCAGGAGTTGCAGATAGGCTCACTCCTCTGGAACAAGTAACACGCGATGAGTTTATCCCAGCTATCATCAACAGGCTGTTTAGCTGCACTGATGAACTAAGGAACATAATGGCTCTACCACCAAGATATGGAGGATTGGGTATACCAGTTATGATGGACATGGCAGACCGAGAGTACAAATTCTCATGTAGAGCCACAAAACCCCTTAAAGAAGCTATTCTCAAGCAGGTAGACAACTACACAGAGGACTGGAGAGTAAGCAAAGGAGTGAAAACTGAGATAACAACTGAAAGAAATCTCTTCTATCGACAAAAACAAGCGGAAATACGCCAGGAGCTCGAGTCAACACCACTGGCAAAGTTGATGTTCCAACTAGCTGCTGAGAAAGGGGCAAGTGCTTGGTTAACAGCACTACCTTTAAAAGAGTACGGATATCTGATGAACAAACAACAGTTCTCAGACGCATTAGCTCTCAGGTACAACCTGAACTTAAAGGACAGCCCTAAGACATGTACGTGTGGCCAAAAGTTCTCAGCAAACCATGCGCTTATCTGCAAACTCGGTGGATATGTGTCACTGCGGAACAACTCGCTGAGAGACACCTTTGCTGAACTAATGAGAACTGTGAAATGCAAGGATGTGCAGACTGAGCCAGTTCTTCTTCCAGTTGATGGTCTGAAGTTGCCTAAGGGAACAGTACTTGGAGACCAAGCTAGGCTGGACATTTCTGCAAGATCGATTTGGAATGCTTCAGAGAGGGCATATTTTGATGTAAGGGTATTTCATGCCCCAGCCCCCTCCAATGCAAGCAAATCGATCCCAGCAATGTACCAGTCCCATGAAAATGAGAAAAAGCGATGTTACAACGCAAGGGTTCTTGAAGTGGAGAAAGGAAGCTTCACACCTTTAGTGTTCTCGACTTCTGGTGGAATGGGTAGTGAAGCTGAAAGACTGGTAAAAAAGCTGGCCAGTAAGATGGAGTACCACACTGGCCAGAGGTACTCGGATGCTGTAGGTTACATCAGAAAGCGCCTTCTCTTTGAAATCCTAAGAACAACAGTGATTTCTCTCCGTGGAGACAGAGGTGCGAGAAAAACATTGTTAATATAAACAGTCTAGATCTTAACTTGGAGCCACAAGGCCAAGGGTAATTTTTGAGTGCTTAGGGAATTTTGTATATTCTTAAAGGTTTGATTTTATATAGGGTCATTGCTATATTAAGTGTATATTGTTTGAATAATTTTTTATTTAAAAAATATATTGAGTTTTTGAGGATGTCTATCCTTATAGTAGCTAGGCAATTACCATTGCTGAAATTATCTGTATACTGTTCGAAACATTTTCAAACAATTTAAGTTAAAATTGAATATTGAAACTCAGGGTTGAAAAGTAGTAGTGCAGTAAAAATAGCAGAATTAAATATAAATTTGGAGCCAGTTCTTTAAACTGGCTTACTTATACTACTAAAAGGGTGTTTATAATTTTTATTTAGTTTTCTATTGAATTTATATTGAATTTTTATATAGGGTAATTGTTATATTATGTGTATATTGTTTGAATAATTTTTGTATTGAAACTCAGTCGTTACAAGTTTGGTTTGAAACATAAAGGTTGACAGTTGAGAGTAAAACTTCCACAAACTTGTTGTTGACTGTATTTCTATCAATTTGGACACTGCCGCTCAGCTCAGGTAGCACGAATAAAATTCCTCTGATTGATGACAAAATATGACACTTTCGATCCTCCCTTAAACCAGTGGCGTAACGTTGCCTGTTGGCGCCCCCCTGCCGAAAAAAGCGCCCCCCTGTTGGCGCCCCTCCCCTTTTGGTGCCCCTCCCTAAAATTGAACCAATTAGGTGATTTTAGAGAATACGCCGGTAAAATCTCTAAAAACGTGTGTATCTAGAGCAAAACGCGCAGTTTTGCTAGTACTTTAGTTAAGTTTTCGAAATTGTCCCACATTCAAACGACGATTTGGCGCCCCCCTAAGACGGCGCCCCCCTCCACAGCGGGGTCAGCAGGGCCTTTCGTTACGCCACTGCCTTAAACAGTCCCTTCTGTAAAATCAATCCATTGAAAGACCCGACAGATCCAGTGGCGTAACGAAAGGCCCTGCTGACCCCGCTGAGCAGGGGGGCGCCGTCTTAGGGGGGCGCCAAATCGTCGTTTGAATGTGGGACAATTTCGAAAACTTAACTAAAGTACTAGCAAAACTGCGCGTTTTGCTCTAGATACACACTTTTTTAAAGATTTTACCGGCGTATTCTCTAAAATCACCTAATTTGTTCAATTTTAGGGAGGGGCACCAAAAGGGGAGGGGCGCCAACAGGGGGCGCTTTTTTCGGCAGGGGGGCGCCAACAGGCAACGTTACGCCACTGGACAGATCATTGGTATTCTTGCTGTTCCGATTTCGGCAGCTCATCCCATGTGTTCATGGGTATCCATAATCTGTCCCACTAAATTACCCTCCAAGGATTTGGTGCGCCGTCTAAGGGGGCGCAATTTTCCTGAATTTTAGGCCCTTTCACTAAAAAAACGCCTTGTTTGTGTATTTCCCTGTCCAATTTAGCGTTCGGCCGACGCGAATAAAATATTTGGGGTACCTTTTTTGCTTCACGGGGCGCAAAAAGCTGTAGGGGGGCGAGAAAAAAAGTACCCAACTTTTTTTTTTTTTTTTTTTTTTTTTAGAGGGACACAAAAAATTTTAGGGGGGCGCTTTTCGTCACTGAGCGGGGGGCGCCAACAAGCAAAGTTTCGCCACTGAAGTGAATTAGTAAACGCCATTCATAATCCATGTGCTTATTACAGTAAAACCCAGATTTACCGAGTTTGAGGAAAGGAAAAAACTGCAGTAAATCGGGGTTAGGGTGAATCGTGGTTTTTTGTGTACATCATGTATGTTAAGCCTCATTTAGGGAAAAGAAATGCCTGTGGAAAATCGGGGTTTGCGGTATATCGTAGCGCTAAATCGGGGTATGTCTTTTGGTATCACCCAAAGACTTAACTCTGTGTCGAAAACTCCATTAAAATTCCTTCAAAAGGCGCTTAATGAATATCCAATCAGCTCGAAAAATATTTGGGGGTACAAGAAGCCCCAGCGTTTTTTTGACACCCCATATAATATTTTTTGATAAGACATGTTTTTTGCGTTGTTGAATAAGATTTACTGGAATGCCAAGTTGCTCATTTATTTGTTTGATATTAAAGATTTGAAAGTATCCTTTAACAGACCCATTATCAGATCCAAAGAAAGATTTTATGATTGATTTTTTTTAAGCAACCGGCTCTTTTATCAAACAAATTTGTGTTGCATTGCTGGGTTGTGGGAATTTTGTTATAATCAAATTGTTAGTTTATTGTTGATCAAATTAGATAGCACATCAACTAGCATCACAATTTCTAGTCATTGGTTTGTTTTGAATATGATTGAATTTACCATAATCTTTAGATAAGTTTTTAACACACTATTCACGTAGGTCAGTGGAAGTTATATGCTGTATTGGCTGACAGTTTTTTTAATAGCTTTATGTGATTATGCAGACTCCCGAACTCTAAGGTAATGATGATTTTGTTAACACATGTAACAGAACCTTAATATATGCTTTGTAATCAGGCAAATAATGTTTCAAAGTACTACTAAAACATCGGATAGTGGCCGAATATGACCGCACTTTTTTGGTTATGAAGATATTATTATTTTTCAGTGGTGTCATAGAGCCATTGCAGTATGACTTCTATGTATTCTCCTTCAATTCTCCGCTGACCTTCGAGCTCTCCACTCACGCTGGAGATGCTGACTTGTATGTTACTCAAGGTTCTTCTAATCCTACATACTATGAGTAAGTAATTGTTTTGCTTTCCTTAACATTCACCTTTCGATCCAATTTGTTGTGTTTTAAATATGATTAAGTAATCATAATTAAAGTAATCATGAAATTCTATCAATTATATTTTAGCTAGACTATTTGCTGTTGGTTACATCTTCAACTGCACTGGCTATAGACCTGAAAACTATTAGCTAAGGATATATGGCCGAAACTATCTTAAATCTGCTGTTCCAGTTACGACATGATAAGTGCAACAACCGGTCTCGAAGTTATCCAAATACCAGAGACTTTCTCTTCTCCTGTTAGGGTTGGGGTCTTTGCTTCAGCACAATACTACAACACTTCATACATTCTTCAAGTCACATCAGGTTAGCATTCAGTTTTAATAGATACATTGAATACAATACTTCGAGTTTTAAATGGTATAGTTAGAGAGAGAGGGAGAGAGAGAGAGAGTTAGAGAGAGAGGGAGAGAGAGAACAATTATTTTTATTGGTGAATTGTATTGAGCACATGCTGAACTAAAATCAAAATGTTGATGATTTTTTTTCCTTCTTCAAAGTTCAGTGGCTTTTTATATGTAACTCAACAGCCACCATTTTTATTTTAACTCCGTATTTGATTTCAGATGAGCCCTTGATGGGCATTAAAAGACATCACAAAGATAAAGATGCATCTTGGACTTGGGGTGATGTTTTTTGGTTTATTTTAGAGATAATATTTGAACTCTTGGTTTAGAAAGTTCAGAAGTACATACACAGGTATGCATTAACACGAATTAATCATGGACTGTGGTCTATAGTCCTTTTTACCCAAAGATATCAGATTTTGCAGTTTTTGAACCACTCCATAAATTATTTCGAGATTCAATATTAATTCAATTGGGCACATTACTATTACTGTAATTTTTTTGCAAGAGGCTATTCACGTTTGGAACACTTTATTTTATAAATTTAACACTCATTTATTCTATCTTAGTGGAGATCAATAAGTTGCCAGTTCATTAGGGAATACAGTAAAACTTGCAATTTGATACGACTTTTAAAATTATCAAAACGTTAAGTACAAAGTTAAAAGCTTGTTGATGCGATTCAGCAAAGTTCTGATCACCTTCAATAAAGTTCTAAAATGATGTTTTTAAATCTAGGGTTGTTCAGCTTGGAATGAGCTAATGTAGGCCATTAATCAAGTGGGTATTAAAACAGCTAACATAATAGTTTTCTTAAAAATCTTTGAATTAAATGCTTCCTCTACTCTCTCACAAACTTCCTCTAATGTAAATCAGTGAGCACTCTCCTAATTTATTTTGGTATGTTAATTGGCTGATGAGCAGGTGATTCTCGTAAATTTGATTTTTAATGAGTTTTAACAGCTGGAATGTATTTTAATGGTTTACAGCCCACACAGTTTGCTTAATCTCTGGAATATACTTTTCTTAAGAAGATGTTATAATTATATTTTCATAGTGCGTTTCAAATGTCTGTTTCAATTAATATACGTAATACCCTGAGAAAAGCTCGTTTGCTTGAATAAATTTCTTACCTAGAATTCGTTGGTTCTGGTCTTATAGTTTGCATGGTTATGCATATTATGCATAGCGTACATATCGTGCATATTATGTATAGTATGCATAGTAAGCATGGTTACTGACGACACTAATGTTCTAAATGGATGGTTTTACGCTTTTTTATAATATTAATTGGTAATTTGGTATATTATGCGTGTCTTTTTATCTAGTCACTTTGATATTTTATTGCTTTTGAAAATAATAAAATAATAATGCACTGAGTGCAAGTGAGTAAGTGCTGCGATCTACATGGATGATTCATGATAATTATTTGTTAGTGTAATCATTGTCAATGATAGTTTTTAATAAGTTTTTTTTGTATTTGGAGACCAATTCCAACGTGTTTTCAATTCCAATTTCCAATTCTGTTTCTGAAAAACTTCAACAAAACAAAGTCTAGTTTTATCTAGATATTATTATGCAACTTACGAATTTCCTTACTTTTGAGATAAATAACAATAACATGTTAATCTACCCTATTCCCCACATTACTAACAAACCACACTATCCAGTGAAATGTCCAGTCAGTGATATGAAAGCAACTAGAAAACGGTCCAGACATGCCCAGCCATCCAGCGAAGAGCCTCTAACCCCAGAGACACCAACCAAAAGAAAATCAAAGCTGCCCGAAGACATCCTGAAAATGCCCTGCACCAGAGATGTGAGTATAGTTGGGAAGAGAAAGAGGTTCTCGTCACAGTCCGACATGATCTCAAACGAGGTGATGAAGTGGGTGGAGGGGTTCAAACACTTTACAGATTCAGATAAACTGGGAGCCCTGGACTTGCTTAGTGATATGTGTGATACCGGCCAGGCTAGGTATATTCTCAAAAAAATCGAACCAAGATTTCAGAGGGATTTTATAACGTTACTGCCTAAAGAGCTGGCAATGTCGATCCTCCGGTATTTGGAACCAAAAGATCTGTTGAATGCTATGAGAACGTGCAAATCCTGGAAGGTCCTGTGCGATGACTCTTTGCTTTGGAAAGATAAATGTAGGTTGTTACCCGAAATTCCTAATCACTATTACGATGACGATAGTGATAATTTGGATTGGAAGAAGATATTCTTGACGAGACAAGAGCTTGATGACAACTGGAAGACGGGTCGTAATTTTGTAAAGAAGGAGCTGAAAGGACACGACGATCACGTGATAACATGTCTGCAGTTCCACGGAGATCGCATTATCAGTGGATCGGATGACAGTACTCTGAAAGTGTGGTCCGTTAGTTCGGGTGAGTGTCTCCTCACTCTGACTGGACACACTGGCGGAGTCTGGTGTTCTCAGTTTGAGGGTGATATTATCTGTAGCGGGTCCACTGATCGTACCATCAAAGTCTGGGATGTTCACACCGGACAAAGTCTCCACACCCTTTTTGGACACTCCTCCACCGTGAGATGTCTCTCCATGTACAACCAGATATGTGTCTCCGGCTCACGAGACGCTACTCTCAGAGTATGGGATGTACAAACAGGTGAGTGTAAACATCTCCTGATAGGACACATGGCCGCGGTACGGTGCGTGCAGTACGACGGAGTACGTGTTGTGAGCGGCGCGTACGACTGTCTGGTCAAGGTGTGGGACCCAGTCTCGGAGACTTGTCTCCACTCTCTAACAGGTCATAATAACAGAGTGTACTCTCTACAGTTTGATGGGAGACACATTGTTAGTGGTAGTCTGGATACCACTATCAGGGTATGGGACGCAGTCACAGGGACGTGTCTCCATGTACTCAGTGGACACAGATCCCTGACAAGCGGGATGGAACTCCGGGATAACATCCTGGTGTCAGGTAACGCTGACTCACTTGTTAAGATCTGGGATATCACGACTGGAGCTTGTTTACAGACACTGGACGGACCTTCTAAACACCAGAGTGCTGTCACGTGCCTGCTCTTCAACAGTAAATATGTCATGACGTCCAGTGATGACGGGACTGTGAAACTGTGGGATATCAAGACAGGAGAGTTTATCAGGGACATTGTAAAGTTAGACTCTGGAGGGAGTGGAGGGGTGGTCTGGAGGATCCAACTGGATAAAACCAGGTTGGTTTGTGCTGTGGGCAGTCGGAACGGCACTGAGGAAACTAAACTGATTGTATTTGATTTTAGTGTTGGGAACGAGAAGACAAAACAGGTCGCTTCCTGTTCCGCTAATTCTAACGAAATTATGTACTGATATTTGCAGAACATTTGATTGATATCCGCTTATAGACGTGCTGTTTTAGAAAAGGGAAGAGTACTTTTTGTAGAGCTACAATCTGTACAAATAAATGGAGCTGAACTGCCTCTCGTTTTCTGTGTGTGTACGTGTCAACTTTTTTATCAAGGGTCAAGGGATCTGTTTATATAACCAATTTATTTAAGTTGGGGGTTATTTGGGCCGTCTTTTACAATTAATTAATATGGTAACTGAATTATCATAATGTTATTAATTATGATTTAAATAAGGGGTACACCGAAATACGTCATCACACCACACTGGATTATTTTCAATGGTTACGTGAATTTGTTCAGATGTTAATAACATCGTGTTTAGCTAATTTTACTCAGAGACCTTTTGAATTGCCCATGATGATTTTCTTATATGTATGTTAGCACACAAATTTATATAGGCTAGGTTTATAATCGGTCGATTTAACTGATCGAAATTTTAATAACGAATTTCTTAATATATCGATGTGACGTATTAGGTTATCACATCTTGTGACGTGTAAATATAACAGTGTTTTAGTGTTCAAGGATCACACGTGATATTTTATACTGTTTTGACTATTACAGAATCCCATTATAAACGTGCGATGTATACATATTATAACTATGTTTGATATTTTCAGACGTATTTTTCTCGAATTTATTTTCTGTTTCATACACCAAACAACAACTTCTTTTTTGTGGTTTATTGCAGGTTTGTAAGACATACTTTTCTGGGCTGAACCTTAAAATATTGTAACAACTTTGATTTTAATATGGTGAAGAGAATAGTTAAAATTCCTTGAATTGCTCACATATTTAAAGTAACATTATTATTGTCGTTTCCGGTTATATTGGTTGGTTTTACTGCTTTACTTCAAGAATCAAGTCTAAGTTTAAATAAAGTTCGCAAATTATCACTTAACGGCTTACGCCTTAAGAAAATAAATTATCTGCTAATATTTGAATTAGACTTCGGCTGATGAAATGATAGCTTAGTACGATAAAAAATCAAACAGCTCAGGAGTCATCCCATATCACCTGACTAAATATCCCATGATTGGGCAGTCATATCACGTGCCTAAACTTAAGGGCAATGTACATCTTCTTAATAGCTGATATCCTGTACCAATTCTCTCTGTTTGCTGGTACATGTGATTTCTAACTGTCACATGTATACTAATAAATAATAATTGTATCTGTGATTATCTGAATTTTAATCGTACATTATAATTGCCCTCTATATTATATATTTAAAGGCTGTATCTGATTAATGTTTTGTTTCTAGCTAGCAGTGAAAATGGAGTCCAACAAAACTTGTTGGTCAAATTCACCCAGCCCTTACCTCACCACACCATCAACTACAAACGAGGTTAATTCTTGTTAAACCAGTTTTAGAGAAAACACCGAATTACTTATACTCAATGATGTAACATGATTACTTAACAGAGAACACCAGACCCACTCTCGTACACCTCATTAAAGTGGGTTCTACCAGAGTAACGACTAGATAATAATATATCATTATTGGAATCTTTGTTTATTGTTTGATACAATATTGACACGTGCCGCTCCATTATATGCAGACTCTTTGTGCGCTAATAACACAGACGCGCCCAAAAGTACAAACTTAGAAACTTACATCATTACATCAGGTTAAGTTTAGTTGTATCAAGGAAAATAGAGAGGTAATATAACTTAAAGTTTGACCCTCAATTAACATGCCCCTTACTCCTCACAGGGGGCCTCTCCTTACATCTTACTGTTTACCCACTTTTTTTTTTTTTTTTTTTTTTTTTTTTTTTTTTTTTTTTTTTTTTTTAATGAGGAACCTGCCAAACCCCAGGACACCAGGAGGATACCACCGGCAAAGCGGCTAATAGTACCCTCCGGTCTGTGTTGTACCGAAGAAGCTGAGTTAATCGATCAAGACTCGGCTTACCAGCCAAGAGGCAAAATCTGAGCGGCACCAAGGCACTGTTTACCCACTTTACATGTAGTCCAGACTGTAATGTAGTATAATCTGATTCTAGGCCCCACCATGTTTCACATGACGTATTACATGCTCAGACAATATCACAGTTCACATTGCAGGACGATGACGACATGAACTGCCGAGTGGACGTTGATATCGACGCGCTCCTTCATCAAATTCTTCTTTACACGCTCAGAATATCCAACACGCTTTCACTGATCACGTGATTTTTGGAAACATGAGACCATGTGATCATCCTCACGCTATAGAGCACTGTGCTCACACAGTCACACATACTACAGTAGTGTTATTGTCTCTTTATTGGCTAATCGTATTGATTTCTAGATTATCTTGATTGGTGGTTAAGTTTACTTGTTCTATCTTTTCAAATGATAATTCAGTTTAGAATCACTGCACAGGCTATAACATGAATGTATTGAATCTTAAAATAAAAACGTTATGAACTTATGGCTTTTATTAGATTTGCCCATTTTTGTAATAATAGTAATCTTTCAAAGTATTGCAATTTGAAAGAACATCTCTGCTGAATTCTCAAATCTAGTGCACGCTCTGTAGGACATGTTATGTATGTATTACCGCTATATTGTATGGAGCTTATACCTAAAGTAGACATGTACACTGAACTGAGCAGTGAGATGCAATATATAACAATGCAATGTATAAGGTGCAATGGAGAATGTAGATTGCAGCGAAAACAATTAATTTTGTGGTGCGGTAGCGAACTTGAAACTCACCTTGCCAGCTTGATTATCTATTCAGAACTTTGCTATTCATCTGGCAAGATATTAGTCCCTGAGCTCCACATATGATAGTACAGAACAACATAACACAGATTTACACAACTACACAGTACAGACTACAGAGTTACAGAGGATTGTACACAACTACTGCACAGTACAGAGTTACAGAGGATTGTACACAACTGCACAGTACAGAGTTACAGAGGATTGTACACAACTACACAGTACAGAGTTACAGAGGATTGTACACAACTACTGCACAGTACAGAGTTACAGAGGATTGTACACAACTACACAGTACAGAGTTACAGAGGATTGTACACAACTACTACACAGTACAGAGTTACAGAGGATTGTACACAACTACTGCACAGTACAGAGTTACAGAGGATTGTACACAACTACACAGTACAGAGTTACAGAGGATTGTACACAGCTACACAGTACAGAGTTACAGAGGATTGTACACAACTACTGCACAGTACAGAGTTACAGAGGATTGTACACAACTACTGCACAGTACAGAGTTACAGAGGATTGTACACAGCTACACAGTACAGAGTTACAGAGGATTGTACACAACTACACGGTACAGAGTTACAGAGGATTGTACACAACTACACAGTACAGAGTTACAGAGGATTGTACACAACTACACAGTACAGAGTTAGAGAGGATTGTACACAACTACTACACAGTACAGAGTTACAGAGGATTGTACACAACTACACAGTACAGAGTTACAGAGGATTGTACACAACTACTACACAGTACAGAGTTACAGAGGATTGTACACAACTACACAGTACAGAGTTACAGAGGATTGTACACAACTACTGCACAGTACAGAGTTACAGAGGATTGTACACAACTACACAGTACAGAGTTACAGAGGATTGTACACAACTACACAGTACAGAGTTACAGAGGATTGTACACAACTACTGCACAGTACAGAGTTACAGAGGATTGTACACAACTACTGCACAGTACAGAGTTACAGAGGATTGTACACAACTACTGCACAGTACAGAGTTACAGAGGATTGTACACAACTGCACAGTACAGAGTTACAGAGGATTGTACACAACTACACAGTACAGAGTTACAGAGGATTGTACACAACTACACAGTACAGAGTTACAGAGGATTGTACACAACTACTGCACAGTACAGAGTTACAGAGGATTGTACACAACTACTACACTGCACAGTACAGAGTTACAGAGGATTGTACACAACTACACAGTACAGAGTTACAGAGGATTGTACACAACTATTGCACAGTACAGAGTTACAGAGGATTGTACACAACTACACAGTACAGAGTTACAGAGGATTGTACACAACTACTGCACAGTACAGAGTTACAGAGGATTGTACACAACTACTGCACAGTACAGAGTTACAGAGGATTGTACACAACTACTGCACAGTACAGAGTTACAGAGGATTGTACACAACTACACAGTACAGAGTTACAGAGGATTGTACACAACTACTACACAGTACAGAGTTACAGAGGATTGTACACAACTACTACACAGTACAGAGTTACAGAGGATTGTACACAACTACACAGTACAGAGTTACAGAGGATTGTACACAACTACTACACAGTACAGAGTTACAGAGGATTGTACACAACTACTACACAGTACAGAGTTACAGAGGATTGTACACAACTACTGCACAGTACAGAGTTACAGAGGATTGTACACAACTACTGCACAGTACAGAGTTACAGAGGATTGTACACAACTACACAGTACAGAGTTACAGAGGATTGTACACAACTACACAGTACAGAGTTACAGAGGATTGTACACAACTACTGCACAGTACAGAGTTACAGAGGATTGTACACAACTACTGCACAGTACAGAGTTACAGAGGATTGTACACAACTACACAGTACAGAGTTACAGAGGATTGTACACAACTACTTATACTACACAGTACAGAGTTACAGAGGATTGTACACAACTACACAGTACAGAGTTACAGAGGATTGTACACAACTACTACACAGTACAGAGTTACAGAGGATTGTACACAACTACTACACAGTACAGAGTTACAGAGGATTGTACACAACTGCTGCACAGTACAGAGTTACAGAGGATTGTACACAACTACACAGTACAGAGTTACAGAGGATTGTACACAACTACTACACAGTACAGAGTTACAGAGGATTGTACACAAACCACTGTCAACTTCATGTAATCTACATATCATTATCAGTTCATATTGCACAATCTATACTGCACTGGTGAAATGAGATGAGAGTTTGCTGCTACGTGTCCGAGAAATGCAATAAAAATTGATGCGCTCCATTGCTCCGAAATTAAACACAGCGAAACTGTTTACTTTCAGTAATAACTGTCAAAACTTAAACTTAGGTATCGTAGTTTGACTGATATTACATTATATTTAGCTATAAATTTAATACACGATGTGATGGTGGTCAGGTTGTAACCCAGTTACCTAGTAACTTAGTAACCTAGTTACCATTTTAGTAACCTAGTAACCTACCCTAGGTAGATGTAATGTAAGGCGATGTGATGGTGGTCAGGTTGTAACCCAGTTACATAGTAACTCAGTAACCTAGTTACCATTTTAGTAACCTAGTAACCTACCCTAGGTAGATGTAATGTAAGGTGATGTGATGGTGGTTGGCGGCGCTCCCGCTTTAGTATCTCAATTAGTTGGACACACCAACTCTGTTAACAGAGTTATACTCGTACCTAACGATGCGGCCCTTATCAGTGTATCTGATGATAGGTTAGTTTAACTAAATTACATTTTATACGCTAGGGAGATTGTTTGTTTTTTAAAGATTTTGCTGTTTCAAAGCAATTTAAATCATATTTAATTCAGAAAATTGAAATAAGCTAGATCCAATCTGATTTGAAAGTATTTTAGTAACTGTATATTATTAATATGGCGATATCCTATTTGAACTATTCTAATACACACTGCCATGCAGGACGTTGAGAGTTTGGATAAAGAGGTCATCGGGAGATTACTGGCCTTCTATCTGTCAAACTCTGGAATGTAAGTCAGCTCTCCTCAATTCCTGTTAAATTCTTATAGTCAACTCTGAAGATTCCTGTTAAATTCTTAATAGTGTTATAAACTGCTTATAGTGTCATCAAGTACTTTTTATAGATATTAATCGTGTCTTTCATTAAACTTCTAATAGAAACTACAGTAATTTTTTTCTGATTTCATTGTTTCGCTTAGAACATTTAACACAAATGTGCCAACTTTTATATTGTCTACAATACGTCAGTGTGCTTGCATTTTCCTTGTATCACTTATATCATGTTATGTTTCGCAGTGATTGCATATATTATGCATAGTCAGCACAATTACATAATTTGGAGATATTACAAGAATGACTAATGAGAAAGAATCATACCATTTTAGATTGAAACACAATGTTATTACTGTAATATTATTACATGTCGAATATCCCGAAATAGCTTCACATATCTAACTATCTAATATCTTGAATTTCTATCAATAGACTGGTATTTTAGGGTGTGTCTCGGCTCTCAAGCAACCTAGTAACCTAGTAACTCTTAAGTAACCTAATAACTCGAACTCTCACGTAACCTAGTAACTCTCAAGTAACTTAGTAACCTAGTTTCCTAGTAACCTAGATACCCCGAAATAACGCCATATATCTAATATCCTGAGATTCTATTAATAGTCCGGTATTTCAGGGTGTGTCTCCGCGCTGGCAATGGAGAACTTCCACCTCTTCGTGGGTCTCGAATCAGGCAGCATCAACGTGAGTTACACACTAAACTCACAACTATTATAACCAGCTATTAAACAGTTCAGTAAACCTACAGTTTTCCAAATTATCTGATCACGTTAGTTACGGTATTCCAAGAATGCGTGCAATAACCCCGCAAGCTTACACCTGTAATACCATTGACAAACTAACCAATCACGTGATCTCTAAATACCAGTAACATACTCCAACACATATCATGAACACTGTGTATTATACTGTTACTATATAGGGAAGTTGTACAAAATACATTCTGGAATGTATACTTTACTATACATAGTACGCAGCGCTGTCTTTGGCAATGTTGTATTCTAATTTTGTTTGTAACTCTATTGGGGTGGTGTCTTCTGATTGGCTGAAAGTTAGACATGCAATTTGAGGGCATGTAATGGGGCGGTAATGGGTTTAATTGGGAGGTAATTGTTTAATGGATTGTAATTAGTGAGGTGTGTTGGGTTGAGCATTGAGCAATGAGCGAGTTGAAATTGGTAAACCAGTCACCATGGTTTTACTGGTTTTACTGGTTTTACTGGTTTTACTGGTTTTACTGGTTTTACTGGTTTTACTGGTTTTACTGGTTTTACTGGTTTTACTGGTTTTACTGGTTCCACGTGCTGACTTGTTACCTTTTCAGCATTACAAGATAACAGAGGATTTAAACAGGATTACCCTACTTAGGATCTACAGCTGTAAGTATTATTTTGTTAATACTATTGTTGTACGTATTGTTGTCAATATTTTTATAGGTATTTTAGTAAGTATTTTAGTAAGTATTTAGGAAGTATTTTAGTAAATATTTTAGTAAGTATTTTAGTAAGTATTTTTGATAACATCGTTGGACTTATTACTTCGAGTACTGAGTTTTGTTTTAAGTGTTTTAGTTGGTATTATTGTGAATAATGGACGTTGTACTAGTGAGTATTGTAGTAAGTATTTTCACGCACCAAGCACCTTCAATATTATACAAATATTATACAAATATGGTATAACGTGCCAATACAATACATTGTTCAACGTCCTTATAAATACATATAATAACATTGTATGTGCATAATTTGGAGGTAGTGTGTTAACATGTACTCATAGTTTCTAGTGCTTACCCTGAATACTACTCCAGGTTATA
This sequence comes from Bolinopsis microptera, assembly GCF_026151205.1. Taxonomy (NCBI): domain Eukaryota; kingdom Metazoa; phylum Ctenophora; class Tentaculata; order Lobata; family Bolinopsidae; genus Bolinopsis; species Bolinopsis microptera. The sequence goes on from NC_087077.1 coordinate 10,937,015, forward strand.
GTGACAATACATGCTATTATATAATGCTATTATGTAACATTATACATACTTAAATAGTATTATTCGGATAATTATGGTACATAATATAATTGTGCATTTATAATATAATATCACAATATATTGTCACAACAACACGACTACTCGAGAAGTAGTTTATAATTTGTTACACACTCGATTTTACCCACTTTATAATTTGATGGCTAAAAGATGTGTGTACATGTTGATATGTTCCTGTGGTGGAACTAACCACGTACAATCAGCTCAATGGTTGTTGTCTAATGTTTGTCTGTGTGTCTGTCTGTGTGAACTGTGTGGACTGTGAGAGTGGACTGTGAGAGTGGACTGTGCGAGAGACGGAAAGCTTACTACTCGAGTAGATATTTTCTACTCAGATTGTGACTCTGTCATTATTGCAGATATCACACGTGAACCAACCAGTCATGAACCAAGTCAATTAGTGAGTCACTAATCAGTGGGAGTTAATGACACCCAATTAGTGATAATTAGTTATAATTAGTAATAATCTCATTTCAGCTCATCAGTTGAGAGTATCAGATCTGATCTACGATTCTACTCGAGATTGGCTGCTTTCAGTTGGAAAGGATAAGACTTTTCATTGGTACACTGGTAAGTTGTAATTTAGAGATAGCATCACATGTGTAATTTAGAGATAGCATCACTATTAGATATACCTACTGTAAATAATGTGAATTACTTAGTCTTGTTCAGTTATGAAATCATTGGCTAAGTATATACATAATTTAAAGCATATAATCACAAATTAACAACTCCAATTTCTAAAACTTAGTCCAATAATTATGTTATTCAATAAATTAATCCAGTGGCATTAAATAAGCCACCTAGAAAGTTAGTAATTTATCACAATATTACAATTACAAGTAACCGAAGAGCTGTAAATTTTAAAACACCAACTTACAAATGATTTCGTGGAAAGTGTTCGGAGATTAACTTTTCAGAGCACTTAGATAACACAGCCTAGTAAGCTAATCAATAAGCTAAAATTATCACTTTATAAAATAACGATATAAATAATATTAGAACGTAAGCTTTTACACCATTTTATTTCGCATAAAATTCATAGTATCTCATTACATTCTTGGCATCGGTTTAACTAAAAGGTTGGGACAGAAACGGTTCAAGTTTAGTTGTTGTAAGATAGCGAAAAGAGAGAGAAATGTGTAACATCAGGGTTTGAGACGACTCCTAAAGGACACATGAATAAATGAATACAAGATGCACCCCTTTCAATGTGGCTGTATCACCTATAATATCTAGATAAGCTGAGTTTACACCGTCATATTCAGTTACCATGTACAATGTACATTGTACATTGTAAAATATAAACATTACATAACCTTACACCTACACACCTAGTGTAATGTACCAGTGTAGTACACATCCACCTTATCTCTTCTTCAGCTAGTACCCATCTTCTCACACTTCTTATCTCTTAATGTTGTACTTCATCTTATCTCCTCTCTTTAGCAGGTATCTAGCTAATATAAATATCGTGGCGTTGTACTTTTACGTGTACACTGCACAATAAAACAGCGATTTACTGCGGATTTTTGGAGAAAGGAATTGAAAAAGCGGGGTTTGTGGTAAATCAGGTCACAGAAAATCGAGGTTTTACTGTACTTAGGTTAGCTCAGACAATTCTCCTGATGAATTTTTACATGCTATTACAGGGAGGCCAAAATTAAATTTAAATATTCAAACGCTAAAAATCATTTGATCAGGTAAGATACCCTATACCTCTTCCTGTTAAACACAGCTCAAGTCAGACTCCAGTGTAGTTATTTCTGGCCCACCTTTCACGTATAACTAGATATTAAGCCCCTCCGGCCTCCATTGCATTGTGACATTATATTGGGTTGGTAGTGGTACGAAAACTGTAAGCCTTATGGCCTTATAGTATAAGGTAAATCAGGGTTAAAACAGCAGTTCCATGACCACTTTTGGATTACATACTCTACATTGTACAGTATGTAATCCAAAAGTGTTAATCATTTACTTGGGTATTTAATAAATTGACCGACACAGAATTTAATTACATCATCTAATTGTAAGGATTTGAATTTAACAAGAATTTGAAATATGTTGCGTGTTTACCACAAGGCAGACAAATTTCAAGGTAAGGACATTTAAACCGTATTTAGTCATGATCGTCGTGAGGACAGCGTCTTTTTGATAAATAAAGAATAACTGCCGACCCAAAGAAGCAGTGCTTAAAGGGAAAAGGTTGAGGTTTCGCGGTGACCTCAATCTTCTTTTGAAACTGTACGTGAAACGTTGAATTTGGTGGTTTACAGTGGTTTGTACTGTGTGCGTGACGGTCGAGTGACATTTTAAACTGCACACTATTTGATTGCTATTTAGCTTAGTTATATAATAATGGCTTGAAAGACGCGTAGTCCCAGACTCTTTAGAGTCATGAGAAACTTTATCCTATAATAATATTAATTATTATATAATCACCTCTTTACCCCATCATCCCCAGCTGAAGTATTTTGAAAGCTCCTGCTTAATAAACATTTCCACTTATATGTTTTAAACACTCCCCTCCAGGCCATAATTGAAAGTTTGGGAAAATGTGAGCAGTTTTTCGTAATCTTTTGATGCCCATTTGTAAAGCATAGTCTTTTGACAAACATTTGGACAAGAATGTAATGAAACTTAATTTAAGACGGTTGCTTTACTTATGCTGCACTCTTGGCAGAGAATGCCGAGTTAGGATATGAAACACCTGTCAGTCGCTGTTACCGTTTAACCATCAACACGACTACTAGTGCTACATGCCTGAAATAAACTACCTGACTATAGTTCCCATGAACTAGGTAGGTACTTAGGTTGGTACTTAGGTAGGTACTGAGTACCTCAAACGTCTCCAGACATGAGCTGGGAAATGCGGGGGATTCTATTTAGGTTAATAGCTAAATATAGGCAAACCGTCAAATAGTGCAACTGTCGCACATTTCAACGTTCAGCAACGTCCCTACGTATATCATTTCAAATTCCCGTTATCCAAAACCCGTAAAGAAATCCTACATACAGTTTACTGTTCAATGTGCACAGTTGTAACTCCTGGTACATGGCTGTTAGCCAGAGTTTTAAAAATATTGGCACCTTCTTCGTCAATTCCTTTGCAACTGTATAACAACGATACACGACATGGTACATTAGTGAATTATTCCATTTGAATGTGTGATCTACGTCAAACGAAAGAGGGTTATTAAGTGGGAATATTGAAGTTATTTAGTCTATCAAGTAGTCCTCTGACGTTAAACTTTAACAAGGTCGGGTTCATTCAATGCTAGGTCGTTGGGCACTATGTTAAACATTACGCATACCATAATTAAAATAACTTAGTAGATTCAAAACATAACTTTGAATACCACTACAAAGTGAACATACTTTAAACGCATTCTATAAACACAGGAAATATGTTATATAATTTGCTAACAAACTATTTGTTTCAGGAGAGACAGGGAGGCGACTAGGAAGCTATGTGGCAGGAGCCTGGTGTCTGTGTCTCGCCTTCGACCGTATCAGTAACTTTGCTTTTATTGGGGACTACGGTGGTGGTATTCATATGGTGAAGTTGGAGGAGGGGGAGGAGTTTAAGTTCGTTACAACCCTTAAAGGACACGCTGGTTTGTGATTTACAGTGACGTGTTAGTTTATGTTGTAAAGTGGTACTTCCACTGTTTCATTAAGTTATTAAATATTACATTTCATGTTATAACATATTTAAGTTATGGACATAACTTGAATATTTAATTTATGCGGTAGATTTAAGGCTACTCAACAAATTTTCTTGTGTTATATCTTTAACTCTAGGAGCTTAGAAATTATTATTGCTCACTTAAGATCAGAGGCATGACTACAGGTTTCGTTTCCATTAAAATAATCTGTGCTAAATTTGTGTGTACCCTCAGGTTCAATCAGATCTCTTACTTGGGACGAAGAAAAACAGATTTTAATAAGTTGCAGCGCAGACAAGAGTATATTTATTTGGGAAATAGGAGAGGGAAAGGGAAATGCTATCCAACTCAACTGTCACAGGTACGGTTATTTCTTCATTAACATTTCAGTTAACATCAAAGGTATGGATTTTGTTTTCAGTTTTAACATTATTGGAATTTATGTGCATAATATGCAAAAGCATCCTGATATTATCATGATACTAATTGATTGGTAAAGCTGCATTTAGTTTAAAAGAAGGTGTTAATAAGAGAAGAAAAACAGTGCTTTCTTAAAAGAGTTTTAAAGGGCATGTTTAACCATGCCTTACAGTAGAGGAGAGGATTCAGTCTGATAAATTTACTCTCATATTTCAAGTTTGTTTCAATTGAGTCATAGCTCTGTGTTATGCAAAAATTAAGGCAGCTGTCAATTTTTACAGTTGTTCTGGCATGCATAGCGAATGAAATTACTGTCTATTATATGGCATAATACCAGAATGTCCGCCATGTTTTATATCTAGCTTCTAGGTGCCTATTAGAGCTGTCAAAATTGCTTTTGCGGGACAATCTATAATTGTGTCAGTATTTATGGACCAAAATACTTTTCTATTTCTAGTCTGATAATTGCAAGTCAGTAAATTAAGACATGTTAACTAATTTTGCAGTGCATTTTAATAGTATTTGGTGTCTAGCATTTTCATGCTTGTAATTCGACTAGTAAATCTGGAGAGAACCAGGAAGGTTTCTACTTTATATCTGTATTGTACGGTGGCGCGAAACGACATATCGAATTTGTCTGTAGAAATGGGATACGTCCTGGCGCAAAATTTGTGCCGCGCAATTTCAATTATTGCGTGCGCATTGTACTCTTTCAAAAACAAAGATCGCAGTTCTCGTGATTTGAATCATCAATTTCAGAAGGTGTTACAGGAAAGCATTTGATGTCATTCTTGCCCTAAATTATTCAAAACAATAGTTTAACTTCCTGTTCTGTGGCCGGTCATAGAAATTTGTCACTTGTGGCGAGGAACAGAACAGTTCGGGTGGATGACGAAATTGTAATCTACGTTTGCCTCTTTACGTCATTGTAAACTGTGCAACTTCCAATTCCATTCCTTAAAATTTTGGACTTTATGCAATTTTGTAAGAAAATTTCATGGCGTTTGGAAGGAACCTCTCAAATTCAAAATTCGTATGAACACAATTTCATTCCGTCAACATTGAAAATAGTCGGGCCCTAGAAATTGTAGGATATCACTTTAGATTTGAGACAACATTCTATTATGATTTATGACAGTCTCTCAACTGTTTTGAATAGGTCAACCTTCACAATGTGTGTAGCACAGGTATTCCATTCATCGTTTAAAGCCTGTGGGCATTTCAAGGACATTTAATAACTTTTCCCATTTACTAGGGAGAGAGTTAACGACATAGCATATTGTGCACCGAGCAGATTATTGTTCAGTTTTGGTGTGGACAAGAAGATGACTGTGTGGAATCTGAGAACTGAAAGGAAACCGGTAATTGTTCTTCTACTTTGTTTCAAAATTGTCATGAATCATGATCATTCTAGAACAGCTGATGACTGCAACATACAGTGTGGGTATTAATAAATTCCAAACCATTTATTTAAACTTCAACTCCAAGTTTTTTAAGGTTTAACTAAACTTTATTTAAATTTCAGTTTGCATTATGGCAAGAGAGTAACGAATGTCAGGAATGTAAACTACCATTCTTCTGGAATGTCCAGAGACTCTGGCAGGAGAAGAATGTCATGTTCAAACGGCAGGTAGACAATTTTAACACTAATTTCAAAACAAACAAAACAAGAAATAGTCTCTTTTATTGTTTTCCGGTCCGTCACAACTGTTAACCGCGACCATCCGTAGATCCCTAAGGTTTGTCAAAATTAATTTAAAAAACTGTAAATTTTAGCATCACTGTAGACGGTGTGGTAGGGCGGTGTGTGGGGAATGTTCCCCAAACGAGTCCATTCTGCCGAGTTATGGGTTCGAGTATCCTGTAAGAGTATGCAAACTATGCTATCAGGATATTTCTGAAGAAGAGTAAGTTTGTTTATTGTTATTTTGTTAAATTTGGTAATCTGGGGGGAATCGCCCACGTTCGAGATTCATCTCAGAAATGTTACTGTCTGAATATGACCAGTTTATTTAAAATGTTGACATAAACTTTTAAAGCTAACGTAATTTTGGGTATCTTTTGTCGGGAATCTGTTGAAATTTGGACGTCATCCAATTTTATGTTGATGATCTCCCAATACTCCCATCAAATAAAATAGAAATTAGTTTAGTGCTTCCTGAAACTGCTATCAATTTAGTATTCTTGTAGAAAGTCACTGAGTATGAAAGTAAAATATAATTAATCAGGTTACGCAGTAGCACTCTGACCCACAACATTCTTATCGAGCCTACTTGTGTTGATTTCGACTACTCCAAGAAACTCATGGCTGTGGGAGCTTCTGATAATGTCATCCGGGTTTGAAGTTATCTTTTTTTACAGTATTACCATGTTGCTTATTATTTCAACCTTGATTTAGCGAAATTGAAGGTAAGTAAACGCTTGTCCAATCATTTTTATAATCCGTTGTACAACCTTTTATTCCAGTTATACGATGTGGCTGCCTGTCTCTGAGAACCAAGAATCTATGAGGAGATCTGAACCTCTTGTACTGTCCTGAAATACCTCAACTTCCTACAGATATTCCCAAGAATCATATAATTGTGGAATGTGAACTACGATCATGCCAAAGGACACTGATAAGCTGCCAAATCCCGTCATCCTATATCATAAAAAATATGTAATTTTGAACTCACTTCAAAATAAAATTTTTGTGTTCGTGTTTTTTTGTTTATGTGTGATTTATTATTTACAAAGATTGAAGTCCTGGAGACTGAATGGAAATTGGAATCGACGATGGTTCGAAAGTTTTGAGTTATGATTGTAAATGTAAACTCATTTTTATTGTTAATTTTATTCTTGTACCTATGATAAAATGATAGCTTTTGGTTTATTCCGAGAATAGAAAGATGTTGTTGCAGTTGAACCTCGCCAATTATTATACGGTTCGTGGTATAACAGATTCTCGTTCTACTTAATGCAAGCTCTGTCCTCTTCGTACTCGCTGAACTGTGAAATTGTGGTGATCATTGAACGTTATCTCCAGCTGTAGAGCAGAATAGCCCCGCTACTAGTACTACGTAATAATAGTGCAAAGTGTGACCATGGATGGCCTTGACACTTGATAGTGCTTTTATATGGCCGAAGACCGCAAACAGAATTGAAGGCTCGAACCCAGCACTAATATTGAGAATTCTGTTACTATATGGAGATAAGATATGAATCTTAATCATAGTCACGTTAATAAAATATCAAGTTTGTTTGAGTATTAAATGATAATTCTAATTGAAGCTGTTTGTTTCTTTTTTGTTAATATGGGGTCGTTCATTTGACCATTGTTAATGGTCTGGCCCGGCGCGCGCTACTTCGTAGCACTTGCCGTCGAGAAGAAAGCGGCGCGCGCTACTTCGAAGAAATTTAGACGAGTAACATCCGTCAAGTCGTTCATATGTTACGTAATCAATATTTTAGCAATTTTTACCCCCTCCCCTCCATAATCAACCGTAATCAAGACTCAACCCCCCAATATTACGTAATCATGGCCTGACCCCCCCCCCCCCCCCCTTGACTTTTTTCCCTAGAAAACACTTATCTCTACGTTTCAAGCTACCCCGATCATGCTATCATGATGATATCCGGCCAAGCCAAGCTACTTCTAAACTACTTACTATTATAGCTGGATATTCGATCAATTTCTAAATTTTATCACTATCAGAGTGAAATTGAGTGGAATTTGAACTAAAATATTGTTGACGGACGTTACTCGTCTAAATTTCTTCGAAGTAGCGCGATGGCAAGTGCTGCGAAGTAGCGCGCGCCGGCCTGATCATTAACAATGGTCAAAAATATTGTCAAATTGTTATTATTCTACAGGGTAAAAAAGACAATTTTGATTACGTAATCAACGACCAAACCCCCCCCCCCCCCCCCCCCCGTAATCAACCGTAAGCATTTGGAAACCCCCACGACTGATTACGTAATATGTGAACGACCCGGCCCTATAGAGTATAGCTCTAAAAATTGTCGGTTAGCCATTCATTTAGGTAGTGCACCATCGACAGTGAGCCGCGCGTGCCGACGCGACTGTAGCGACATGTACGATGTAGGATGATTTTTTAATTTCGGCCAGCACAACTTTCTTCAAACAAATGCACATTGAGTAACCTTCCCTCAATCCAATTTCAACAAAAATTGGTATGCTTACTGATAGACTTATATTATGTATTACAAGGAAGCTGTCTGCTGTCCGAAAAATTTGAGGCATATCCAATTATCAAACATTATATTACTATAATAGCTTGATTCACGATGTCAATCCTTCGCAGCTCGGTGAGGCACAGTGGTGCATCTCGCCGATCTACCGAAGGTTGCGAGAAGCATTATTTGATGCGCGCGCGACCCAGTAGTGCATCGCGCTACAATATAATAGCTCAAAGCAACGTCTTTTGCCTCATTTTCATTTGCATTACCAATTACTATATTTTATGTCAACTCGGACATCCGTCATCCACCAAATTTTTCAAACACTTTTGACAGTCCGATTTTCACATAGCCATGTGCCTACGCGTACTGCGTAACGCGCTTGTTTCACAAGCGACCTCCGGCGGTCGCGCGCTACTGCAAGCGAGAGGGCTCTGGTTAGAGCAAAGTCCGATTGGAAGGTCTTTACGAATTTTCAGCATGACTCCATATCAGGAATTTGAGATGCAAGATGTAACAGAATTGATTTACGATGTCAATCCTTCGCAGCTCGGTAAGGCACAATGGTGCATTTCGCCGATCTACCGAAGGTTGCGAGAAGAATTATTTGATGCGCGGCGTGATCCAGTAAGTAATGCATTGCGCTACAATAACAAAATAATACGACCGCGACAAAAATTAACGAATTTCGTCAAATAACGCGACTTTTACAATTTACATGACGATGTCAATTCATCGCAGCTCGGCGAGGCCAGATCTAGCGTGTAGCGAGGCTGCGAGTTGATTGACGATGTCAATCCGTCGAGATCGTTGCTCTGCGAAGCAGAGCAACGATCGTCGTCGACTAGCAAGAATGCTAGTTTGCGCGGCGCGTCGAAGCGGCGAAGTCCTCCAAGGCTGCGAGAAGCATAATTGAGTGCGCGGCCCATGCAGTAACGCATCGCGTTACAACTTTTACACTTACTGAAGCTCGAAAAGCCGCGCATCATCAAATATGGCACCTTTACTGGGCCGCGTTCAGCCTGTCATTCCGCCGAATCTCTAATATTCGCGTTCGGAGCTATATGTTTATGAACATAACAGCCTAAGGTCCCCAAGTAAATGACACCTTTACTGGGCCGCGCTCAGCCTGTCATTCCGCATAATCTCTATTCTATATGTTAATGAACATAATAGCCTGGGGTCTTCAGGTAAATGGCACCTAGGCGAAATTCATCAATTATTCCAAATTGAAAATCCGATAAGCAAGTTTATTTTGTTGTGCACTTCTTATATACTACTAATTCATTGTAGGTTACTGGTTAACTTGTAGGTTTATAACGTAGTACCAAGACGCGCGCCGAGTTGGACAACAAATATTTTACGACATACGAGTATCACCCGTTAAATAAAAGGTTAACATGATCCTATTTTAGAAATTTGAGGTATAGTTTGATTCACGATGTCAATCCTTTGCATCTCGCCGATCTGCATAAGTAGTTGCGAGAAGCATTATTGGATGCGCGCGTGACCCAGTAGTGCATCGCGCTACAAAGGTATAGTATAAAGATTTAAATTATAGATTTGTGCACATTATGCTTTAATACTTTAAATACAAAATACTTACCATACAAATCAAAAAATAAAGTTTACAAGTGTACACAGAACGGTCCAAATCTAATCGCCACCTGTTGATTCACGAATCACGATGTCAATCCTTCGCAGCTAGTTTTCACTTAGTGAAACGACAATGGGCGGGTCATGACGTGCCATGCAATACAAATAAATCAAGCATTACATTCATGCATTTTAGCCGTGCAAAATTAAAATGTCTAATTGATAAATGGTACTGCAATATATTAGTTGCTTAATGTGTGGCCAAATGACAACTAAATAAACAAAGAATAAACTTGATCATATAATACAAATTAATTCTGCTGAACCAAAACATAGCAAGAGCCACATTAACGTTGGGGCCGTCAATAATGATCAGGGTGACAATTTTCTCGACTGACTGACAATGTTTCTTCTTTTCCTCATTTAGAATACAAAGATTAGTACATTTTAGCTTATGATTAATATTATATTTTTACCTATAGTTAACCTAGATGAACTGTGGATCGGAGAAAAGTAGAAAGAAAGGCAGTTTCCCTGTTTCTTACCTGGGGACCCTAGGCTATTATGTTCATAAACATAAAATAGAGATTCGGCGGAATGACAGGTTTAGTGTCGCCGAGTAACCCGCTTCCGAACTAGCTCGCACTTCATAGGGGAGTCCTGCCCTCCGAGATCGAATTACAAAGGGGAGCCTTGTAATTCCTGCCCCCCCTCTTCCTACACCCCTAGCTGGTGCATCCTAAGCTATATTTGATTAAATATGAGTGCTGAGTAGCAACTTGAAAAGGGAATATACGTACCTACTTAGCTATGTTAGCAATGATTCCAGCAGTTAGCAGCAGTCAGTAGCAGTTAGCAACAGTCAGCCGCAGTTAGCAGCAGTTTCTTTGCACTATAGTCCCCCTGTGAGGAGAGTCACATGATCAATGATCATATGCTGCACTGTGAATCTGAGCTCAATATATTTCATATTTCGATCTGTCGTTGTTTTGTAGGTTTACAAGTTTTCAGGGCATCTCATATTGTTTGAAAGTTAACATTTAGCCTTGGCTATCAATCTACATTGTAAAAATGTGGAAAATGAATAAGAACGAATGTTCAATTTTTAATTTTTCAAATAACTGATAAAATGATATGCTGTTTGTCAAATTTTATATCTTTCCAGTAACTCACATGTACAAATTATTTTAGATAACGTTAACCTTACTGCTATATCTATTAAACTCCACTTATCATCATGAAATAAGTGGCATGAAAAGGATTACCTTCAATTAATACCATATCGATTGTACTGAGCCTGCTATTGTTAATTCTGCACAATAGTTTCAGTACAATTTGTAATTTGATAATCTAATCCATTATCATTGGCAATTCTCATGGGAAATGACTCATTTCCCATGAGACACATGATACACATATTATAGATAATTTACTTCTGCTGTTTTGCACTTGCTCTAACTTCCATTAACCATAATTGTAAGTTGCTAGTAATATATCACACATATTCCATCTACAAAATTGATTGAAATATAATGCTGAGTAAAAGTGTACGCTTAATAGTGGTGTTTTTAAATTTCAATTTTAATTAATAATTAATGCCAGTTAAACTGCAATGAAATATAAAGCCAATTCTACCATTTCATTACTTGTGATAGAAAAGATATGCTCTCGGCTGGACTTGAACCAGCAATCTTTCAATTAACAGCCAAACCGATTGCGCCATGAAAGCTTATTGGCAATATGAAATGGATGAATGTTCTTAACCTTTTTGTAAGCTTCTCGATATCATGAAACATCCTACCAATCAAATTATCTAACATCACACTACTTACTATACAGGATTTTATGGCTTACTCATTTCATGGGTTTTTTGGTGATGTGGAGACTCCTGATATGGTTCTAAGGAGCTTATTTTCGAAATATGATAAGGATAACAGCGGTACTTTGGCTGGCATAGAACTTAAACAGTTTCTGGAAGAAGATCTCGGAATGAATACAGAAGAGGCAGAAATCTATGCTATGTTAAGTGATGAAGATGGGTCAAAGAGCATGAGTTACGATGAATTCAAACAATGGCTAAATAGTGGAGAAAATTTCCAATATGTCAACGATTCCTCCAAATTCTTCATTGTACACAAAGCTGTTGAAATGTTTCAACAGTATGACACTGATGGAAAAGGTAGTTTAGATGTCGGAGAATTTACGAAGGTTTTGACTGATCTGAATTATGAGGCTAATACTGCTGATGCTGCTGTCCTAGCACTGGACAAAGACGGAAATGGTGTTATTTCTTTTTCAGAATTTTTGGCATGGTTGCACTGGGTGTAAACATTTAAACATAAAACAATGTCTGATTTCTATTATATTATACCGATGTTACTTTTATCTACCACTTAGATAATTACTTTTTAAACTGAACTTTGATTACTTTCTGAAATACATTTTGATTTAAGTTTAATTTACATTTTTCATTGATAAAATTTAAATTGATTGTTTTCAAATACTGTGTCCTTTATTTAAATAACTAATGTAAGATTACTAATGTTAAGCTGGAATAATTTATTCAAATTCATTTCTGTAGTAAGATGGCTAGTTTGATAAGCTTTTGTAATTTTATAAAGGTATCATTGATGGTTTAACCCCTGGTAACAAATATGATATATATATAATATGGTAAATCTTTTTTATGTTTGAGGTTAGATTTTAGTTTTTGCAAGATCCGTTCTGTTTGAATTTTATCATTATTGCAGTATTCAAATTTAATCGTTTCCCTTCTTTAATTTGAAGCCCAAAAACGACAATAAGAGTAAATTGCATTATTTTAAGAGTATTTTCATAATATTTTCAGCATATTGTTGCAATTCAAGTTACAAGTATTGCCATTTGCATTGGTATTTATCTTAAAACATGAATGATCCGACTGGAAGCCATGTAGATTGTAGCTCATTATATTTTGCCTTTTAAACTTAACGCAGTTCAGTATGATTGGCTGCAGTTTGGTGATGGGGAGCAGGGGTAATGATTGAGTTCACAATGATGAGACATGCAGACCGTGACATAGAATATCGCATTACTGAAGTTGAGGTATTAAAAGAAATTTTGAAGTTTTAAACAATTCATTGGTATTTGGTAACGTAAAGACATAATTAACGTGGTGTGATTTCGAATAGTAATTAATTATGAATTAATAAATCATAAACATTTGATCCTCTGAATAGAAGTCGGCGAGTATCGATGAAGAGAAGGTAAAGCAGGAATTGTACGATGCTCTCCGTGACAAAAAGAAAGTTATAGAAGACCTTAGGGAGCAACTTGCCTTCAGGTTTCTTTACATTCCCTAAAAATCGGTCATAAGAGGCAAACTTAGCTTTCTAAACTGCAGAGCTATAAGCTACACTTGAGTAAATTTTGAACTGACTCGTACTCATAAACATAATTATTGATATAATAGCGATTATTTAATATTCTAGTTTTTCTAGACATTGTGTGGTTCATACTTGCAACTATTTAATGCAACTGATTTTCAGAAACTCTGCTTTGGAACATGAGATCACACAAAGACAGTTGTTGGAGGATGACAGGAGAAACCTTGTCCTAAGATTGGAGGTTTGTCATTATCTTTTAGAAGTAAAGCGTTCAAAATACTAAACATTTTATTGTCATTTCAGAATCAAATGTACCGGTTAAAAAACCCGACCAAAATTACCATCTTTATTTTTAACTTAAATTCGAATGATATCTGGTAAAATGTACCCAATTGAATAAAATGTGATCATCATTGTTATCCTGATATTCTTAATAAGCGTAACAAAACGAATTATAATTCTATCGATAAAACTTAGTTTATAGTTCAGGATACTTGTAAAGAGGTGAACCACATTTGTTTTGCCACGTGAAAGTGCACGTGTCAATGCTGGAATATGATTCGATTGGTTAATCGCTGTCACGTGTTTGAAAATGAATAGTTCGTCTCACCAGGAGTATCCATCGCTATCAATACTATACATGGTACGAAATACCATACAATTCAAAGGGGAAAATTTACAAATGAGCGAACATTTACCAATTACCAGAATTAACATAACACTGACCCTCATGGAATGCCGTCAACGAATGTACACCATACTGAGTCACAGTATAATATATCAAATAACTATAATCTCCGTCCCAGCTGTACCACAGCTACAGCTACACTCTACAGGCAGTGCCCACAGTTTAACCTCCGTCTTGTAACTTAGTAATCTGAGCATGTTTCCGTACGTGAGCTTTATTCGATTGATATCTTTGTTTTGTTTGTTATCATTTGCAGCTTTTACTGTACTTTATGCGGTGTTATCTCTCGTTTCTTTGCCTGAAGCTGGTAATGCTTACGAACAGCTCAGTTTTACAAGGATAACATTATTGAACCAAGACGAATCTTCAGTTTACCATCAAGACACTATCAAATCGTATCGCAGTAGAATCATTACGGAGTGGTATTATAAGAACAAACTCTCAGAACTTTCTAAAGATGAAATTAGAAATATTTCCGAGGTTTTTCACCGAAATATAACAATTCAGTATCAGAGACAGCTCCTGCCACCCTCCAAACCTCTCTTTGACATCATGTGCTTTGATCACATTGACAATACCTACCACACAAAGGTATCTGTTATCATCACGTACTACAACGAGCTTCCCATTCTTCTGATGCGAACACTTACTACAATCAAACACAGAACACTACCGAAGTATCTGAAAGAAGTTTTGCTTATTAACGACAACAGTTCCATAGACATCACAGAAGAGATAACCCAGTTTGCAAATGATCAGGATATTCCGTTAGTGTATTTACACAATGACAAGCAGCTTGGTATTGCTAACTCTCGGAGGAAAGGGATCTTTGCTGCAACTGGAGATATTTTAGTTCTTCTTGATAGTCATATGGAGGTGAGTTATTATTATAAGTATCTAAATCTCGAAGTCTCTGTTGTTACAAAATTTATTACCAAGTTACCAGTAGTTAGGCAACGAGAACTGTTTTTACTTTTTTGTGATCTCGAAGGATTGACCTTTCACAGCTTTAAAGTGTACATTTTCTGCAAGGTTTTCTACAACTTATAAACACGTGTTTACAATGTTTACAGGTTAATGATGGCTGGCTGGAACCCCTCCTGAACGTCTTGAAAACTAAACCAAGAGCTCTAGCTACCCCCCTAATCCACATGTCAGACGAACAAAAGTATTCCGCCCACTCTAACATGGTAGCGACCCCTTACTACATCAGAATGCAGAAAGCATTTGGAGTATTTGATATTATACATACAAGAGGTTCAGGGACTGGTAAAAGATGGGAGTCATACCCTTCCTCCAGTCTGTTAGGTGGTGGTATTGCCGGTTACAAGTCAGTGTTGGAGGAGCTGTATCCTGAGGGTGTGATGGGTAATGGATGGGGTGTGGAGAACAACAGATTAGCGTTCAGAGCCTGGATGTGTGGTGAAGGAGTGTGGATGTGCCCCTGCAGTCAGGTTTTATACTGATTATTTTCGATTTTGTGTCATTTCTGTTAATTTATAGCCGATACTTTATTTAATCATGGGGAAGTTGCCGTTTTGAAATGTGAAAACTAACGTTTTGTTTTATAATGTTGATATGTTTTTCAATAACCTCCAATCTCCATTCCAGATTCTCCATCCCAATGGAAACGATGGAATTCTCCTGCGATACTTCCCCAGTGCAAAACATTTTCACCATCTCATGGGAGAATCTTTATCAGAGGCGATAAATTTCGTTAAAGAAGACAAAGAGAAAAACAAACTCGTTTTAAAATTCACAAATGACCCCGAATTCCAGGAGATTATTAAAAAGAATGCCATCCGTATAAAATCCGTGTTTGATCCTGATAAACAGAAGTGTAAAGACTATTCCTACTACACCAACGACGTGTACGAAAATTATTTATCCTGGGAAAATGACCAGTTCTCAATTGTTGGTGAAATTCAGTCAGTAGCTAAACCTTATATATGTTTGGAGGCCATAAACTTTAATATCGTGCCCTATGCGTGCAGACAAGAAACCACTACAGTGAACGATGGTCACACAATGGGATTCACTAAAAACAATAACATTAGAGTTGGCAGTAACGATAAATACTGTTGGGATGGACCTGGTTCGGAGATAAGGTTGTGGTCATAGTGTATCCCTGTCATACATCTTCAGCAACAGAAGGCAAGCCATTCGCATCTCAGCATTTTGAGTTCAACAACGAGACTGAACAAATTATCCACGTTCCTACTAATAGGTGTTTAGAGATTGCAACTGACGATAAAACAGTTTGGCTTGTTAAATGTGATTTGGAGTGGAGGTTAGAGCAGAGATGGACCATAAAAGTTAGTGCATGGTTTTAGCGATTATATACGTCTGCATGATAATTTCCTAATTTGGCCATGTTGTGTTAGCGATGTTTATTTTACAATTTTATCACAAAACGTACTCATTTTTACTCGAATACAGTCCACTAATAAATGATTAATGTGAAGATATGCATTTTCGTTCCAGCTACCTACCGATTTTAAATTTAAACTGTTAAATTAAAAGTTCAGCGCAATTATCAGTGCTCAATGTTCAGTGTTCACGACTGTTCGGGAATATAATTCTTGGAGAAAATAATAATATATTATGCATGTTCACATGTTGGTCAACGTGGTGTTCACCAAAATATCACAATCTCCCCAAATCCATGACGCCAAATAAACATTTGATTTACCGGTTCTGTGTGTCATTGATTGAAAACGTGCTAGTAAACACTACCTCTGAACCATTTGACTGAAATTTCTAATCTTTATATTATTAGATTTAAAATATCTTCAAATTAATAAATTCAATATTAATTTAATATCCCGTTTGGGTCGGTTATTTTATCGGTAAAACTTTGTGAGGAAAATGTAGGAACTAAAAGTATATGACAAACCCTTATTCCAAACTCTTTTTAACATTAAATTATAATGCCAAAGGATTGAACATATAGCATCAGCTATCAACTTATAATCAGTATAGTTTCGCATGAGATTTCTCTAGTCTTGTTGCTTTGTAAATCTAATTAGTAGTTGTAGTATTGTCCTGCAATATAAAGTGGGTGATACTTTAAGATTGATGTTTTTGTAGAAGTATTGTTAATTGTAACTAAAGTTTCATATATCCCGTGCACGAAACTCTGGCCCTCAAAAGCATAAAATTAAACTTAAGCTCACTAAAACCTCCAATTTAAGGGGCCAATACTTCGTGTGTGGGTTATTTGTTAAATTTCTCAAGACACGCTGGCAATTATCAGCGCTCGGTGTTCACGACTTTTCGGGGATATAATTCCCGGAAAATATTATAAGTTATGATATTATGTATATTAGTATATTATGCATATTGGTCAACGTGGTGATCGCCAAAATATCACAATCTTCCCAAAGGCCAAATCCACTACAACCTCTACACTTTGGTGTATGCTCCCTTAAAAGGGCCTTCGTGTGCGGGTTATTTGTTAAAGTCGTGAGTTTAAATTAAATGAACAGTCTCACGAGGTGACTATTCTTTTTATTGATACTGGAGTTAACTGGTTTATCACTTGACAATTAAAGCAAGTCACGTGCTATCTACATTCTACAATAAAACAAAAAAATGAAATTCCAGAACGAAGTGATGGGTAAGAATTAAGATTACGCAATTAGAATGTAACAGTCACAGATCGTACATTATGGCTCACTGTACACCTCAATACGTTCCCAGCCTCATGAGGATATGTGTATACCATAACTAGCTCCTACACACTCGCTCCTTTACTCTCTACTAGCGTTCTTCGTGTATGTTTGCAGATTGTATCTGTGGACTTTGCGACTATTAGATGTTACTTTGTTACGTACCCAGGGAGTAATTTATGTATTAATAATATTTTGATTCGTATTTGATCAGACTGTTCCTGGTACTCCTGGTACTCCTCCTTCAGTGTAACCTGTAAAACTAGACTCAACACTCCAATCAGATACTACCCGAGACCACCAGACCATGTTTCCGTACAAAAGTATGTTCAGACTGTTAGTGACCCTCAGTGTCCTCAGTCTCACAGTTATCTCCCTCCTCCTCGGTCTCCTTTCTCTCATCACCCCCGCTGATTACTACTCTGATCCTGATGCTCTAGATAAAGCTATATTCTACGGTAACGCCCTGTTGAGTAGTGAGCTGTATTATGTGGACGATGCCAAGTCTTTTAAGAGTAGGGTCTTGAAAGAATTTGAGTATAAAGAGAAATTAGCTTTGTTGTCGGATAACGAAGTGAAGCAACTGACAGAAAAATATTACAGAAATATTACAATTCAGTGGAGTCAGCGGGACCTATTACCGAAGTCAAAGCCCTTATACGATATTCAGTGTTTAAGCTATCTTGACAAGGACTACGATGTGACAGTCTCCGTTATAATCGCATATAACAACGAACTATCAGTGCTTCTCCTCAGAACTATAACCACCGTCATTCACAGAACTTTACCTAAATACCTAAAGGAGATAGTTCTGGTAGATGATAACAGTTCGTTAAATATAACAGAGGAGGTATTAGACTATGCAGCAGATCACCGCATTCCGATTAGATACCTCCGTAACAATGTGAGAAGAGGTATTGCTGGCTCCAGAATGAGAGGCGTGAGGGAGGCTGCTGGGGATGTTGTGGTTATACTTGACAGTCACATGGAGGTAAGATTTAAATTACATGATCCTGGATAATGCTTGTTTCAGGCGTACTTTTATTTGCTCATTCAATGCTTGGTTGTCTTTCCTTTCTAATTTCATATTCTAGTATAGCACAGTTAAGTTGTGCCCTTTTATTAGCCCCCACTTCATCAGGTTAATGATGTGTGGTTGGAACCTCTACTAAGTGTCATCACAACCCGCCCCAAATCAATTGTCGCCCCAATGTTACACATGATACAGGAGACTCAATATGAGGAGTATGGTGATCTGTTACCTAGCCCTTACGGAGTACAGCCTCAGAAAGGTGTGGGTATCATTAGTATGTATCCATATTCCGGGGATAGTGACCCAGATCGCAACAGATGGGACCCGTTCCCTTCTCCTGCAGTCATGGGAGGGGGTCTGGCTGCTTTCAAGTCTACTTTGTTAGAGTACTATCCCGGTAGTATCCAGGGTAAATCGTGGGGAGTTGAAAACACGAGGCTGTCTTACAGGATATGGATGTGTGCTGAAGGTGCATGGGTAGCTCCATGTAGTCAGGTGCGTGGGATTTGTTTTGTTTGAGGGCAAATTGGTTTTACAATTTGTTCTTTGTAGGTTGTATTTCAATCTACTTAGCTTTCCGCCTTTCCTGTTTGTTATTGAATGTTTTAAGCTCTGGTTTCCATGAGATGAGATTAGGTTAATAAGTGAAGACTACTGATGTGATAAAGCACTATAACTCAGTGTTCTATTGCTGTTTATTCTATTACTATTAATAAGTATATAATTAATTTAACTAATAACCTCAGGTACTTCACCCTAACAGTTTTGACTGGAACCTGAACCGGTACTTCCATAACAAATCACAGGACTTATTTCCCAAGCTCGTCTACGAAAGTGCTGCTGAACTGATGAACTTTTCTGAACTTGACATAGAAAAAGAGAAGATAATCAGCAAGCTAACGTCTGATGAACAATACCAGAAGTTGATGTGGGATATGTCAGATGAGATAAGATCAGGGTTTAACCCCGATAAACACAAATGTAGGAACTATGAGTGGTATAAGAAGGAAATTATGGTTGATTATGTTTCCTGGGAGGCTGATCAGTTTGATTTTGTTGGAGAGGTAAAGTCAGTGTACGACAACAAACTATGTCTAGAACATGACAATGATAGGGTAGTTATACTGTACCCTTGTAGAGTTAAAACTCCAGATGTAGGCGATAACCATGTCCACGGTTTCACTAAGAATCATAACGTTAGAAACGGTTACAGGGATGGTCTATGTTGGGATACTGCAGGATCGAGCGAAGAGAAGGGTGTCATCAAGATGTTCCAATGTCATGTAAAGTCAGCTTTTGAGGAGGAGGGCTTTGGCTCGCAGAAGATTATATATGACGAGACTTCGGCTCAGATAGTTCATCCTGATACAAAGAGGTGTTTGGAGTTAATCGATCATACGACTGTTTGGTTGATGAAGTGTGATAAATCTAAGCTTGAACAGCGCTGGGAAATAGATATAAGCCCCTGGTTCTAGAAAGTTCTAGAAATAAGGCACTTGTTTTTTTGATCCTTCATTTGTTGGAGGATAAGCAATTGAAATTCTCTCGATGATAATTTAGCCTGTTTATGCGTTCATCGGTGATTTGTTTTTCACTATAGTATTTAACTATTGATGATTTGATCACCGTGGATATTTTAATAATTCATTAGTATTTAATTTTAACTGTAGATGAAAATTTGCAAATAACATTAAATCACGTGTTTCATTTATATTTTTATAAGTATTGCCACCACAATTAATGACCTGTAAATCCCAAAAATCTGGAAGTGGTCTTTTTCAAAGTTTTCAAATGTAAAACGGAAAATGAAATTATTGCTATCTTACGATTGTTGGGAATTGTTCTCATTCTTGCGCCAACTTTTAATATTAATTCTCCTTCTCTACCCTTAATTATTCTTCTCCTCGTTGTATAATAACTTAAACTAATAAAATGGAAGCTCGTGATACCAAATTTAATGACAAACGTGTTTATTATTAATGGTAGAGAGGCTCCAGGAGAAGGAGTTAAATACCCCATGAGTGAGAATCAGAGCTATTTCTAAGAGAGATCTAAATGGTTGCCATGGTATCGCATGCTCCCTCATGGAGTTCAAATTACCCACAATCTAAATTAGCCTGTAAACATCTTAATAACATGTCTGTCTCGAATAACTGAAATCATTCAGTAAATGTTTATCTTTTCATAAAACACCTGATCGTGGAAAACAAACGTGACCGCCAAGTTTAAAACATGCAGCTTCGCCGAGAATGTATCTGGAATCTAGATGTGCCCTCTGTTCACATTTACTTCAGTATTTATCCCCAAATTCGATCAAAAGTTTCAACTGTGTTGCAACTCACTGTGTTACAACTCACTACCATGAACCACAGTCCACACATTTGGTGGCCGTTTCACATTCACATTACTACAGACTATAACATCACAGGACACACAGTAAGAACCAAGCGAGTATTCCCTATTTTAAACCATGATCTCACGTCACATTATTACAGGAAGCGATCTGCACTGGTCCGAGTGTAATCCTGAGCTCGGAAGAAACCCAGACACCTCGCGTCTCTCAGTGTGGAGTGGGAGTTCAGACGTTACCAGGGAAACGGGCCATTACCCGTACTACTCACACCCAGACTTGGGACTCACCCCAGATCCATACAGGAAACAAAGGAAATACTGGTGATCACCTCACCTCGCAAGTTAAGAAGGTTAGATTTATTTTTTATTTATTGATTTAATAAATCGTATAATTATATATTTTAAGTCAGTCACGTGATGTTTCTTCTCGTTTGTAGAAACTTTGAATTTTGAAATTTACTGAGACTCGGTTTACTCTAGTTTGAATTACATTGTGATTATGAAGATTACTGAGAGATGAACTTAATTCATACTACCTGACTGTAAATATGTGATCGAGTAGGTGTGAATATTCACAGATATTGTTCTAAATTAAAAATTTGAAATTTGAGGACTCTGTCATAATTTACAAACTCATGATAAAATTCCTTTAATTCACGAAACAAGACCCCTCCGTGCGGACCAAACCCAGTGGCGTTACGTTGCCTGTTTGCGTCCCCCTGTTGGCGCACCCTCCCCTTTTGGCGCCCCTCCCTAAAATTGAACAAATTAGATTATTTTAGAGGATACGCCGATAAATCTCTAAAAAAGTGTGTTTCTAGAGCAAAACGCGCAGTTTTGCTAGTACACTGTAGTCTGTAGGTAAGTTTTTCCAAATTGTCCCACATTCAAACGACGATTTGGCGCCCCCCCCCCCTCTTAAGATGGCGCCCCTCACACAGCGGCCCGGAGTCGGCGGGGCCCTTCGTTACGCCACTGACCAAACCCTCGGATTATCATTTACTGCTGCTCATTTCTCCTGCTGTACTGGATTTAATTCGCATAACTAAACGATATTGTGATCTACTTAAGTAAGATTTACATGACATGTTGACGTACTGTTCCGCAGACAACTGCTCTATTGTTTGTCTGGTAATCATTCCGTACACGGTACAGACAGTACGGTGTTCGCTGTGGCACTAATAATGTCGTAACACAAACATGCTATAGTGCACAAACATGCTATTGTGCAGTCTGATGGAATTGCAAACAAATTGAATTTTCTTTTCAGACTGTAACCGAGTAAAGTACCCATTTTGTGAAGGGTTGATTCTTGAATCTTAATAGATTTTATACTAACCTTGTCTGAATCAAGACAGAATTAAGATAAGTTAAAAATGCACACAGAATGTGCCCCCCCCCCCCACCCCCGCAACATCTCGGTTAGATTAAATGACTTGTAAACAATGCAACTAGCAATATTATAATCAACTTTGGGTCTCTGAGTACAGCTAAATGAGAATATCGTAGATATCTTATTATCTTCGAGATATTCAATATAATCTCTTAGATATCTACGAGATATTCAATATCTCATAGCCACCTCCATTATGCCCTGATCGTCGGAGAAGATTGCTGCATTGTTTCAGAGCTTGTCAGGTGGGACCACGTCTAGCTGCTAACTGAACTTAGTGTAGTATGCGCATAATACACTGTGTGGTGGTATATATTAGCACTATGTTGGGGTGTGTATTGAGGGGGTTGTTGCTCCAGGAAGCTAATAGTGACGGGTACCTTTTCTACTAGTGTACAATGTGTGTGAGGTGGCACAGTGTGCAGAGCAAATACAAGTGTGTGCGTGCATGTTCTTTTCTGATATCTTATCACAGGGCAAACTTCATGTATGGTCATTGGTTTAGGATCAAGGATAGCCATAAATAAAACTCCGAGCATAACCGGAAAACAAAACGAAAATACTGCGCGGTCTTAGCTGTTCGGTGAAACTCAGATCAGTTTTCTATCTGCCACTCATTATTTGTGACTAGCTGGTTTGATTCGAAAATATTATTATGATCCGCCGTGATTTTCTGAGTATTGAAAGAGTTCATCTGATTGAACGGTTTTCTGGGAAAAGGTGTCGAGAAACACTGGATTTGATTCAATGATTTTAATAAATGATATTCTTACACAATATCTATCAAAGTTGAAAGTAGTGAATTTTCGTTTCTAGTGATTTAACATGCAGAGGACACCGTTCATTTATCAATTCAAATGGATAAAAATAAATACAAAATTAAGATTTAATAAAAACAAAAAATAAAATATCACAGTTGAACTCCTCAAAGCTCTAAAGATCAGAACACTGCTGACCCGCCTCAATAACCCTTCTCTGCCTCACAGCACACATCTCCTGGACATTACCCCGCACCTCGCACGTCTCCCCGGATCCTATACTAAACACAGTCTCTCTAACCTTACTAAACATCTGCCTCACAGCTCTCATCACAGAGACATTATCATACAACAAGGGGTTTATTATAGAGTTAAGTGGGAGGATGATTATGGAGGATAGCGCGTACCACTCTGTTGCGTCCATGACGCGTGTGTAGTGAAGCGCGCAGAGGATGATAAAGGGAATCCAACAGATGGTGTCGGTTGTTATCATGATTGTTATCTTTCTGTTCAAGACTGTGTTTCTAACATTTGATTTCCGTCTTGTTCCCTGGTTCAACCGTTTAGCCGATATGTGTGTTACAATGCTGATGTAGAGGTAACACGAGATAATGATGATAAAGCAGACCGAGTTGTTAGCTACAATCGCTAAACTAAAGAACTTCTGAGGGTCATCCTCTCTGACAAAGTATTTAAACAAGCAGACCCCATCATTACCGTAGAAGTTGAGTCTCTGTCCGGTGATGTGACCCCTGTGAGAGGAGAACATGTCTGCTACCAGCCTCCGGATCATCCTCCAGGACAAGGTCCCTGTTTTGTGGGAAGTCTCGTAGTACTTGTCTATAATGTCGATATGCTGCTGTTTGTTGGGTGCCCCAATAAACATGGGGTTGTTTGTGTAAGTGAGGCCGTTCACAAAGATATCCTCGAATTGGGGGAGTACGGGGACGACAGCTAAACCCACTGAAACTACAATAACTGTGATGGATACTCCTGCTAATAGCAGACGAGACTTCAGTGTTATATTGCCCCCAATTGAAGGGTTTTGTACACAGACAACCCTGAAAGCACTGAGGAATGTCATTGAGTAAAGAGACAGCAAGGATGAGAAAGTGCTGACAATACCAAGGATTACACAGGAGTCTCCAGTTAACCAGTGGAACCTGTCTTTACAATATGATCGGTTATCTAGAGCCGAGTACCTCTTGTAGATTGTGTCCACGTGTGATATCCAGATTAGATACACACCAAGACCTAGATCACCCACTGCAATCAGGAAAATTAAAATCAAGTTTACAACTTTGATACATGATTTGGTTTTAAACAGTTCGAATATTGATCTTGTGATTGCTAGAGTGTTGAGAATAACAGCTAATATCCCAATAATCCAAGCATAAACCGACATAAAACCTCCCTTGATGATTTGAGTTGAGCAGCGGTCGTTACACTCGTCTGATAGATCCTCACAGTTAAACTTACCGTCACAGTAACTAGACACAGGAATGTAAGTACGTGAGGAGTTACACTTGTAGCTGTTAGCACACACACCCTCATCAGCCCCATCCGGACAATCCTCCGCAAGATCACATACCTTATCGTACCGGATACAGTGCCCATCAGGACACACAAACATGTCAGGAATGTGGTATATTGACTCCTCTTTCTTCTCTACAAATGTCAGATAAGGTGGTCTCTGAGGGGGTGATGCTACTGTGAAGGTCCTGTTTGGGTAGATATCTTTACAGGAGTTGTGAGGTACGGGAGTAAGAGGACATGATATAGAGGTGTCAGAACAGTGACCACTACACGCTGTATACACGTATAGTCCACCATACAGCGCGGTACAGTCCAGTGGCTTGTTAGGATGTACCAGATGTATCGAAGACTCTCCAAATATCACATCAGGATGATGATATTCACTCCCAGAACAGGCATTATCCTTACTGAAGTGTATCCCTGGCAGACAGTGACCTATCCTGATATCATCAGTATCCCACGTGACTTTAGACCACACCTCCACCTGATCACGTGATACCTCACACACCTCGTTCTCGTTCCCACAAGAGTTAATCCTGTCACAGAGATACGCCAGAGGTATCTTATCAGTGTTATCAGGCCCGCAGTTGTAGTAATCTAAACAATCCACACCCTCCTCCGTGTAACTATCCTCATCACAACTCTTCCAGTTCTCCAGTTCCTCATCACTGTTATCAACACAGTCCTGTAAACCATCCCCTATCCAGTATACAGGGAACTTCAAACTCTCCCCCCTCCTGGAAGGGAACCTTCTGACACAGGTCCTGTTCACGGTAAGCGAGCACGTATCCAGGGACTCGTCTCTACCATGCGCGCAATCCCTCACGTTGTCGCACAGTTTGTGTCTGTGTACAACACAGCCTCCTCCTAGATCTACACAACTGCTTTCTATCCCGTCATCACAGATAGGGTACCCCGCGCAGATCACATGGTTTGACAGGGTTGTTGGGTACCCGCGCACTGCGCATGTCAGCGCCTGATCATGTGTACAGTTCAGATAGTTACTGTACCCATCCCAACATAGCTGTCTGTACTCCAGTGTACCAGATCCCTGCTGTGTCATGGTTACAGAACATTTGTTCCTGTCATTGAGACCTCTGATTAGCTGACCTTTTTGGGTGTCATAGTGACTGAGGCATGTTTCATAGTACACTGGGTTCTCTTCACAGTAACTGAAATCTTCAAAATTATTACAGTCTTTCACATCGTCACAAAGCTGATGGTATGCTAAAAGTTTAGTAAAATTCCGTAAAGTAGGAGGATTAGTCCAAACTTTGATGGTAACATTGCAGGTAAATCCACAGTTATCCTCGTCCATCCCATTCTCACAGTCTCTTTCCCCGTTACAGATCCTACTGGGATGTAGATAAGAGAACCTGTCAGAGCCTGGCCACAGTTCTGTGACACAGTACAGTCCTGTCACGTGATCTGAACAGTTGGACTCGTCCCTACAGTTCCCACAGTCACAGATCCCATCACACACCTTGTCAGATCTGATCTTATCTGGCTCAAACTGATCTAATACCGTATCTTTATCACAGTGGTTATTAAGTTTATCATCACATTTACGAGATGTAGTAGGTACGGTAGTGTTGTCGCAGACGTACATTTCCAAGTCAATACCTTCACAAAACATCTCATCAACTTTAGTGTTCAAACAGTCGTCTTTCCCGTCACAGATCAATGACACGTGACTGCTGCTGTTAAACTTTCCTTGTGTTTCACAAACAATGCTCCCGCACAGACTCCGTTCATCTGAATTCACATGAAATGTTGGTGTCTCAACCGGATCATAGCTCACTAAGTGTCCACAAGCCTGGTAAAAGGAGCTATCATTCTGACAACTATTACTAAAAATAGTAAAGCCATGAGTGAAGCTATCACTAAGTATCTGGTAGCTCTGTGTGGCGTTGTTGTGGCAGATGTAGTGGTCACCGTGTAGCTTATCACACCTTGTTTTTAGGAAGTTATTCTCCTCCACTAACCTACACTGGTCTGAAATGGTAGTTATGTGTTAATAATATGTGGTCATAATAATTATAGCCTATACCAGGTACTAATACCGGGTTTTGCTATTTTCTAGTCCTGCTATCAGCTATACAATGTTCAGTTAAACACTCGTTTGAAATGGTAGTTAAATAATTTACAAAGAGTCTAATAAAAGGTATTAATATGCCTGGTCATGGTAGTGGTGAACATTATAATAATACCTTAAGTCTTAATTTAGATGTTGTTATGTAATGGTAGTTACGCGTTAAAAACGTTTGCTTAGAAAGAGACCATGGCTATTTAAATCAGAAATGACAGATATATTACGTTTTGATATCATATTTAGTTATCAGTATCTGCGAGAGTTAAGCTTTACCTGGTAGTGGTACTTTAATTTTGATACAGTGAAACGTCAATCTCCGGACCAGTTAATGCCGGAGCAATTAGTATATTACCAAACGAGTGAAGTTGGTTTATTAGAATATTCAATTTAATATTTTTAAGAAATTATGACTTGAAGTAGTTAAGTGGTTAATATTTAATGTGTTTTGATTGCAGTTCTGGGTAATAGTTTCAGTTTGGTGGTTTTAAAAGGGGTAACTTGTGCTACAGTGATTTTATGATATTATATCCGTTCGTTTTGCTAATAATAATCTATTTTAAGCTTGGTTGACTTTTTTTAAAATATAAATTTAACCGAATTGGCAATTTGGATACATTTTTTTAATCATGTATTGGACTGAGTCCAGAATTATATTATAATCACTTCTTATCCTTTTTTTTTCCTTTTTTTTAAAAGAGAGGCTGGGCCTGGTTGGCCCACGAGAGGATAGCATATGGATGCTTTGCCTACCTCTGGGGTATGGCAGTCCTGTGGGAAGATGCCAGTGGAATCAAGATGTGTAATCAGGGATGATGGTAAGTGTTGTGGGGTGTGTCATAGATAAACGCTTAAGTGGTGGTTCTTATCCTTGAAAACAAGTGATAAATATTTTGCTGTTTTTGAATACAGGTATTATTCCCCTGGCCCTGATGAGGATCTAGCCATATTTAAAACATAACGTCATTAGGTTTGAAATAGTATTTAAGTATTGAATTCAGTGCTATTTATTAAGAAGCGGAGACATGAGTCTTGGTCGCATAATAAGATACAAAATATGACGTCAGGCACTCGAGATTCTTTCCAGCCAGCGCTGAAAAGATATTGATATTTTATTAAACTGTTTACAAAAAACCAGTCAATTTAGTAACAGATGTTTCCATTATATTGATACAGTACGACGAACGAAGATATATTATTCTGGATAACTTTCTACGTCTTTCTCATAACTCAAAACAAAAGGTTTCAAAATTAATAAATAAAATAAGTAAACAGTCTACAGTACTTATCATGCCTTTTTATTGCTTTTGTCTTTTGTCTGGGGGCCACTACGGGCCAGTCCCCAGTCGATCAATCACAATGTCATGATCAATCACAATGTCATGATCTTAAAATTTCATTGGATAAGACGCTTCATGATCAAAACCAAACGCCGCTGACCAATCAAACAGTTGTCTGGTAGTCTAGTCGTTCTTTATAAAGCAACTCAGGGTTACTGTTAGCTTATTTTTCCTCGGTTTTATCAGTTTAAATAGTCATGACAACAGCGACCGCAATAGAGGGGATGAATTGGGATGATAATATTGATTATTGTGACGTGCCCCAACATAGTAACGGTTTTATTTTCTTTCGACCTGGTATGCAGATTCGGGTTCAGCCACAATATAAAATGCGGCCTGAAGAACAGTACGAATGCCTCCTAGAACAGCTAGAACAGCCTAGTTTCAAGAAACAGCCTCTATATCCAGGGGAACCTCATCATTATGAAGGACAACCGCTATACCCAGAACTAGGAGAACTTCAGTACGAAAAACGGTATCTAAACAACAAAGAACACCCTCTAAAGAACGAAGAACACCTTCTAATAAATAAAGAACAGCCTCTAAATAATGAAGATTACCTTCTAAATAATGAAGAACACCCTCTAAAGAATAAAGAACAGCCTCTAAATAATGAAGAACACCCTCTAAACGAAGAACAGCCTCAAGCTCATTCGGAAGATCAGGTGGGCACTGGGCATTTCTCTTTTCTGTGATTTTTAGGTGTCTGCACTATTTCTGTCATAAACATTAAAAATTAAGCTTAATTAATCTATTAATGTTATGAATGAGGGCTGGATAAGGGTGGGGTCCCCAGGCCACCCGCCACATGAGCAGTAATTGTACAGTTCCAGCGGGCACCACGGTTTATTACTACAGTGAAGCTATTAAAATCAAGATTTTGAATGTCTGAACAACCTTGACATTCCTGAAGAGTTAACCACACCCACCTTCGCTGAGCTATATCAATTAATCAAGTTTTATAGTTAAGTGGAGGTGTGTTTAAAATTTGTCACATACGATCTCAATTTTCTCTGAAATCGTTTATAAATACCTTCCCTCCGGAGAGAGATAGAGAGAGAGAGAGGTATTACGGTATTACTCTTGTTTTCTGCTTTACTTGTTAATTTAGACGAATGTCATTTTATATGTTTATTTTTAGCATTTAAATTAGTATAATATAACCCGGTCGTGTTATTAGTTGACTGTGAGGGGGGGGGGGGGCATGGCATAAAATGGAGAATTACTCAAGGGTTTTCCATTTTCCCCATAGAAAAAGTCTCCATTTTATGCCATTGGCCCCCCGGCCCCCCCCCCCCCCCCCCTCTATGAGTGTTGTTAACTTTAGTAAGCTTTTAAAAATAGAAACATTTAGGTTGTTAGTCTAAAGATGAACTCTTTCAATGTGGGCCGCCCTTTAGTGCATGCTTTGCATTCCTTTTAAATGACTTAAAAACTACTTAACTCTCGCAATATGCACTGCACTAGATGAACCATCCCTAAATTTCTAAAAACTATCAAGATTGTATCATAAAATATGATGAATTTACAATTAAATTGATTGCAGTTTATGTCGCCTTGCATTGGTTGGGAATCGATTAAGAAATACGAATAGTATTCAATTTCATGTGTCAACATATTTTGATGCTGGTAGGAAGGTGAAACATATTTTTGTCACGTGCAAAATATATGGTTCACGTAATTTACCTTCCCAGTCTCCAGATAATAATATATATTATGGTCAATAATATATATAAGCATCATTGGGCCTATATTATTTAGTATCTTCATAAATGACATCATTTATGCCTGTAACCTATCTAAGCCCTTTCTATTTGCAGATGATGGTGCACTATTCTTTGATCAAACCTGCAGAAGCACATTTATAAACATGAAAATAGAACTTATGACAATCTTTAAATGGCTCAGTGTTAATAAATTATCACTCAATGAAAAGAAGACTGAATTCCTATTGTTTGATTCTGTTGATCAACATGATGAATTAACCATTGAATGTAATGAGGTAACTTTCACAATCAAGGAGTGCAAAGAGACAAAATATCTTGGCCTCATTCTAGATAGTAAATTAAACTTCAAAAGCCATGTAGATTATATTATTAGGAAGGTCATGAAGAGAATTGGTGCCATGTATAGAAGTAAAGCACTGCTTCCCATTAAATATAGGAAAATGTTTGCCAATGCACTCATGTTGCCACAATTCGATTATTTAGACACGATCTATTGTAGAGCTGGCAAGACAAAACTTGCTGAACTTGACACTCTGTACAAAAAGGTAGCCAAAATAGCTCTCAACGTTCCACAAACAGAGAGCAGCCTTAATGTTTATAGAGACATGAAATGGTTACCACTCCATCTTAGACGACAACTCCATCTGTCAAATTATATGTTTAGAATCATCCATGACAATTGTCCTACAAACTTTATGAACAAATTTAGCTACATATCAGGAGGTAGTAGGAGCGGCGAAAGCTGCAACCTATATGTTAATAGATCAACATCACATAACAACTTTCAATACTTGGGGGCAAAATGTTGGAATAATGTTCCAACAGATCTACGAAATCTGCCCGATGTTAAAAGCTTTAGTGATTCGTATAAGAAACAGCTACTCTCATCCATAACAACAGACCCTAATTATACCGTCGACAATTCATATGACAAATTTTACACTGCAATCATAGTCGACGATAACTAAGTATCTTCTAATTCTTTTAAATCTGAGGCATATATAATTGACATGTATCGAAAGGATATTCCCTTTTTTACCACCTTACCATTCTGATTGATTTTTCACATGACTGACATGTTTTAACTGGAGAAGGGGTTCGCACAGTGGTAGTTTTATAAACCACTTTTAATTTATTGACGTATTATACCTAGTGGTAGTTTTATAGACCACATTTAATTTATTAACTTATTATACTTAGTATTTATTTTTGGTGACTGTATCACCCAGTTTTAACATTTGATAATTGTACAGTTTATTGACGACACATTGACTGAATGTTATTTTATATTCTAATCTATATTCTAGATATTTTATTTATTTTTCAACAGACGACAACTTCCTGTTTTTTTCTTCTATATTAGTTACTCATATCTCTTGTACAGACTGTTTTACAAGGACATTGACAGATGATACTCACATTAGGCATTCATTATTGCATCTAAATTATTTCACTTGCATTAGGTTTAGAAATTTATTCTCTGGTTAACAGATTTCAAATGTTTAATTAATTTGTAGTATGACAGTAAGGTATATAAGAAGTTATTTAATTTTGCTTGGGCTACAAGCAATTGACTATTGAGGTTTAATGATGATATGGAGTTTGAATTTTGTATAGATTTGCACTGTGTGGTTGGGGCATTTTGCATAGTAAATATGGTTACTACTCCTATATATCATATTATTTGATTGGTATTCGATTTCTGATTATTTCCCTAGGAATTTGATTATTATATCTCAATTTGGCTTTGGGTAGGGTGCCCCGCTAAAAGAACTGGATTCTTCCAGGAAGCATCCCGTGCACAGAGCTTGGTCTACATATATATTAAATTATTAAACATTCATTCTGTATGTGCACGAAAATTTATTTCAATCAATAACCTGCGCTTGGAGTCATATCGGTGGTTGTTCCTCCATATTGCCCAGTGAAAGTAGCCATAGTAACATCAGTGTAAGGTTCCCAAGGTTGGGTTGAAGGGGGTTTGAAGTCGGCGACGTTGTTAGGATTTGTTGGGAAGTAAGAGGAGTTATTAAGGGAGGAGGAGGAGTTGAGGGAGGAGGAGGAGTTGAGGGAGGAGGAGGAAGAGTTGAGGGAGGAGGAGGAAGAGTTGAGGGAGGAGGAAGAGTTGAGGGAGGAGGAGGAGGAGTTGAGGGAGGAGGAGGAGGAGGAGGAGTTGAGGGAGGAGGAGGAGGAGGAGGAAGAGTTGAGGGAGGAGGAAGAGTTGAGGGAGGAGGAGGAGTTGAGGGAGGAGGAGGAGTTGTTGAGGGAGAAGGAGGAAGAGTTGAGGGAACTGAGTTGTGGTAGAGCAGATAAAATGAGGTACATAATCAGCAGCTTCATTACATTCCTGATCTAAAGTGGAGGTTAGATTTAGCTTGGACAGTTCTTAGAATCTCTAGACAAATAAGAGTAATAGTCGGTACAACAAACACATTTACAATATTATAATAGGTTACGTGTATTGGATGTTATAGTCTGTACTTTTATTATTAGAAGAGTAATCTACCAACAACACGACACATTCTGCAATCTACACGTGCGTAATTTGACGCTAATTAATAAATCCTCAACAGAAGTCTGCAGAACTAAATGATTATGATTAAAAACAAATGAGAAAGCGACAAGTTTGCATATTATGGCAAGGATCCTATAATTAACAATTATTATATTAAGGCGGACTGTTAATCAAGTTGAACTTCTAGTTCACATTCTAGAACCTACTTCTATCACAACTACCTACACAGGGCTATAACACATTAATTTAGCTCAACAAACTGATCGTAAGACGGGAGTTGACTATTGAATGTCCGCGGAACAAACTATTTCCATCTGGTGCTCCTTTCATGGAACTGTAGGGGAATATAAACAGCTAATGAGTTGTTTGTTCAGAACTGTGAAAAAGTTTGAAAGCGTTTGAAAAAAAGGAATATAATGATATTGCTTCCTGGCGGGAAATAAATGTTATGTTTTGTTTCTGGAAGTCAGTGGAAGTAGCTTGTATATGATAATATTATGATTTCTAACTCTTCTAATCGAAAGATACACCAATATTGAATACTAAATATTGAATAAATAATTTGTTGCAGCAAATAAATTCGCTGTGTCAATGTTAAATTTTATTTATTATGTATTATAATTTATAAAAGCGCTTTCCGTAAACCTTCTCCCTATCTGCAAATCAAGCAATTTAATCAAACGAAGTTTAATGTACCGTAAACATTTATGATATATATCATGCCTCTTTACCAAGTGTAGCGATCGTAAGGTAAGCTGCAGGTCGTGGTACAAAGTAAAAAGCAGCCGATAATAAATCAGGTGACAGTTACCATAATTTGAGAACCCGACACATGTCAAATATTAGAAGTGAAGCCGACAAGGGCCGGTTACCAGATTGGAACGAGACTAATTATCCGCAACCTGCCTCTTATTATTAGGATGATTTTGATGAACCGGTTCCAGTAACGATCTCTTAGACATTCTACTTGTCAGATTGTTATTCTATACCATCGTGAGCTGCAAGCTAGTTAGTAGTTGGTCATTAGTTCACCTGTTTAGACCGCCAGTTATTGTCTGGATCATAGTACCTCTCTACTAGGGGTGGGCTTAAGGTTGAGAGGGAGGCCTTCTTGTATGGGTGGAGCTCTCAGATCCAGGAATCTGATATTATGCTCCCCGTCCCATCAAGCCACTGAATGTTATCAGCAATGTTTACAATTGTCTCCAATGATACCTCTAGACGCTATGTCGCCGGCTCACCATGCACACTCAGTGTCCTTTACACTCACTTCAGTGTGAGCTCCAATATTATCTCAGCCCTTTATCACTGATATAATGAGGTTATCTGTCTAGTCAACTTGATCTTATAAGTCGGTTGCAAGTTTAGTTTTTATTAGAACATGTGACTGGTGGTATTTATCTGTAGTTGTGCAATCAGCCAATTATAATAATAATATGTACTTATACAGTATACACTGCAAGTGCACCCAGGGACAAAAGGATTTCGCGATTATTTTGGCCAAAAATCGCGATACCGCGTAATTTAACAGGCTATACATTAAACTACACGTCATAACATTTGTCGCAAATAATGGGAAAAATCGCGATTCCGTACATGCCGCCATTTCCTTTTGGCCCTGAGTGCACCTGATATAATACTGTATATTGTGTGATAGGTGCTGCAACTAATGATGCCTTTAGAATATGTCAACATTTTAACTTGGTCAATAAAGATTGAAGGAGCTAGACTGTAAACAGTGTACAGAAACTAAACCACCTTGAAGTCTTGGAAATAAATAAAGAGTAAAATAACCATTTAAAGTAATTAAAACACAGCAAACATGGGCACGTATAGTAATTAATAGTCCTGGCAAAATATAACAATGACCGTAAAAAATAACTCATAAAAACTTAAATTCAACTTAATATAGAGAATGAAATACACAAAATCACGGTTTCAGGAAAACAATTGTGTTGTCCCACAACTTAATCTCTTACACCACATGTCTTACAATGAAATAGTTAACACTTAATTAGCACATGTAAACTACTGTAAAAGCAGGCCTTCTAACCGACAAAGAGTCTACAAACAAAGCTTTACACGTCTGAAGAACTCAATCTTCTGTATAAAAACACAATATGGATGTAAGGGGGGCCGGGGGGGGGGGGGGGGGGGGGGGGTAAGAACACGTGTTGTGTATTTAGGTGGGGGGCGGGGGATGTAAGAACACGTGTTGTGTATTTAGAGGGGGGGGGGCTGTGTACTATTCTCAAATGTACATCTAACTAGCTCAACCCAGTAAAAGAAACAACGGCGTACAAAATATAGAGAAAAGAGGGTTGAATTTTAAGTATTACCAGACACCAATTCAATCTGAGAATACAATACAAGAATCCTAGTCGGTTATATAGCGTTCTACACAGGTACCACAAACCACTCAACTAAATTTCACATGTGCGTTTCCAGGCTCCCTCAGTAATGGATTTTATAATAAGAGACTAACGACCTACTGATGGAGCTGTAAGTGGTTGCGAACATTAGGATTCTATTTACGTGTCCACGTGTTCGAAACTGGAGTGAATTAGTGAAATAAATGCTCTGCTGTTCGGATGTTAATATAGAGGGATTTCTCATCACTGCTGGGGTTTACAACTTTCTTACTGGATCATTTACAGAATTTGTGACTTTGTGATTTAAATGATATATTTATGGTACACAAACTACATGACGTGTAACTACTACAACAGCTCAGCAAGATCGATTACAGTATAGGTAACTGTTTAAATATTATAGGTGTATTATGTGTGCGTAGATATGATGAAAACAGTTTATTTGATGCTAACTTTAGAACATGACACACAGATGAACAGTCTTTACAACTCGAGACATGTCCTGATCTTGAGTTTATGCAGATTATTGTAGATAATTAATCAAAAGATACTGCATTTTAAGTATCAGTATTCTGCATAAAATGAATCTGTCTACTTGTAAGTTTGCAAAGTTATTTAAATGTTTAAAAGATCAAAGCTCTATCCAGACAGTTGCGTCTCAAATACAGAACTGATTTAAACAGTTAACATTAACAAAGCAGTAATGAAAACGTCATGCTATAATTCGACTCGTATAATTTAGCAGCGTTTTCATCGACTACACGCTTACAAGTAAGTTTATTGGCTGATCTAAAAGTAATTTTATTGGTTGGGACTGGTTGGCTTTGTTTATTGGTTGGGACTTGTTGGCTTTGTTTATTGGCTGGGACTGGTTAGCTTTGTTTTAGTCTTGTACGTGCCCCGGATATGGAACATGGGTTTTTATCACTGACCTTACTGTGAAACTGAGACGCGTGTGTATTGTACCTATAGGAACACTGTGGACAATGAACAGCAAACAGCTTATCATATGCAATATTGTATCTTAAAGTACACTCAAATAGTTTAACA
Organism: Bolinopsis microptera; assembly: GCF_026151205.1. NCBI lineage: Eukaryota > Metazoa > Ctenophora > Tentaculata > Lobata > Bolinopsidae > Bolinopsis > Bolinopsis microptera. The sequence continues at coordinate 10,972,824 of NC_087077.1, forward strand.
GTACACTTAACATTCCAATGTGAAGAAGTGTTAAATTAAGGTGACAATTATCTTAAAGCGTACTTTGAGCTCTCCTGTATTTCCATTTCTGCTAGTACTTAAGTTCCACCTATCTTCACCTCTACTCGATAAATTCTACTCCTGTAAATACATTTACCCTCACAGTTTACAGCAGCGTAAAACTTACTGTATGTTGTACTTAGTAATAAACTATAAACTTAATAGTTAACCTCGCCTGCTCTCTATCTACACACGTCAACTTGCTGGACATGTAAAAAGATGTGTCTTGTGTTGCTGTGTGGTTACTAATATTCATTGTGTTACTAACCGGTAAACCGGTTATTTTCTAGTAACTAGCTGGTTAGTGGTTACTCTCTGGTAACTAGCTGGTTACTTTCTAGTTACTAGCTGGTTACTCTCTGGTAGGCGGGGTAGCTGTCCTTATAAAACTTGTTCATTGATGTAAATATCAATATAATACTGTCCTTCAACCTGAATAAGGAGGATAGTTACACGTCGCACTACCCGTATCTTTATAATGTTTAGCGTGATATCAAACAGCAGTGAGTTTATGAAGTTAATATATAAGTTTACTGACTTTTGAAGTTAATATATAAGTTTACTGACTTTTGAAGTTAATATATAAGTTTACTGACTTTTGAAGTTAATATATAAGTTTACTGACTTTTGAAGTTAATATATAAGTTTACTGACTGCTCGATTAGAGCGCAGCTTGAGTTAAACTGTGTTTCTTCAGAAACTCAACGTTCTTCTATTTATGTACGGACAGATCTTAAAGCTCATTTCACGACTTAAACTCTAAATGTGGGAACTTGTTAAATAATAACAACTTACATTTGTCTGTTTGGCCTCCCATTTTAATCCTGTTTAATTCTGCGGTTTTGCAGTTTTAAAATGTTCACAAAATGGAAATTCTCAGTTTATTCTGAAATATTCCAGATGATTTATTTTAAAGATATAAACGGACTTCTAAATTTCACATCTTATTTTCACACATCCTGTATAATTTATGAAACTTTTAAACATCTGATCTCGTGTTCCAGGCAAATCAAGAAAGGTTTTATTTATAGTGTTTATTACTCACAATATCATACACTCGTGGCATTTAGCAAGCGTTACCAATGTTCTGGTAACGTCAGCTAAACGCCAGGAGTGTATAATCACTGTGTACATTGTATGTCATCTTGCATACTTAGATTGAGAGAAAATAACGCAAAACAAGGTTTTATAACATTTCTCTCCAAATTCCACACACTCTCAAATTCACTTACTCGAGTTAATCAGTATACTAACAGTTGTGATTGTAGAAATCAGATCACCAGTTAACACATACCACTTGTAAACAGATCACCAGTTAACACATACCACTTGTTTACTATGTGGTTACTATGGTTATTATTGTTTCTGGCTTTCTGGGCGTTTAAGAATTAAAAAAACTTTCACTCATCTCACAGAATCTCACGTGTTATAATATGTACAATTTCAGTTACAAGATCAGTTAGGAGAGATGAGAAAACAGCAGACATTAATTGAAAAGAGTTACGAGAAACGGTTAACCGACCTCAGAGTACAACACGCTCGTAAGTATTTTATATTGTACTATATTTTAGGAACTTTCCTTGTGTTTTGTAATAAAAATCTTTGCATTTAGAATAGACGCACAATGTTTCGCGCCACGCTATCTAAACTACCTATTTTGTACGATTCATCGACTATTTTCCCGGAGCAATATAATATGTTGTTTCAAAACAAATACTCTGGGATCAAGTATCAATATGATACGTGTAATAATAATATCTGCATCAGTTGTATTTTAAGTACACATTGAAACCGGTTAGAGTGCCACAGTGCAGTCAGCTTTATCTGCCAATACTACTAAACTGTGAACATACTTACGCGGTCATGTTAAAATTATACTGCTTCCTTAGCGAATACGAACATTTTTATCAAGTTAAACTTGTGTGTATAAATTATATTTGCACTATTGACTGACAAGCATGATCCGCTTTTCTACTTGATGAAACTTTCTAAGTTGTTTAGTTTTATAGTACCACTTTATTGCAATCGGCTGATTCTTGAAAGTTGTGGATTTGACGCCAGAAAGTCTTCCTTTGAATTATGATTGTAGAGTTTAAACACTATGGTTACCTTAACACTATCTGTTTCATTGAACGTCAGTTAAGCTTGTTTTACTCTAAACTAGGCTCAATGATATTGCCACCTCTTTTACTGCGGTGTAAACAATCACTGTTAAATACACATTAACAGCCGCTTTATATAATTAACAAATACGAGGTTTTTATATCGATAAGATTGGCTTAGGATGTACAGGGTAGTAGTAGTAGAGACAGGGTAGCTGTATTTACAAAAATGTAAGTAATTACACATTAGCTCTCAGCTCAGCTCTGTCGTTTAATATATATTATAATTAAGGGAAACCGTATTGTTATTATAATGGTCTATCAAGAACTAATTAGTTAATGAGATAGTTTGATAACTGATAGTGTAAACATTTAGCACGTGATCAGATGTGTGCTCCTTGTTTATTGATGGTTGGTTCTCCTCAGCTCTTCACAAATCATTGTTATTGCTGTGCCACTGCACCCATGACACCCAAACTGCACTGCAATCTTTGACCAGTAAAGCCAACTTCTGAACAACTATTCACAATTTATTTTATTTCTAAGAAGAGTCACACTCTGATGCCATTCCATTCCCAATTCAACAAGTCCTTAGCCTTCTGAATTATAACGTCTCCTTATTTAGTAATATAATGTTACAGACATTAACATGTGAAAAAGAGAATCAGCTGTCTCTCCATTCTGAGCATACACTTGGTAATTGAATTGTGAGAGGGTTGGTAAGTTAGCATGTCCCGTTAGATGGTGGAAACTCAATCATGTGCCATCCTTATTGAGTTATGAACCAATTTAGTAATTTCTACATTCGTAACTTAGTTACAGGGTCCTATCGAGTGCCTTTCTTTAGTGGAATTAGCCTTCTAAATGCATTTCATCTGTCTAGAAATCCAACTATTTTACGATGAGAAATATTTTGACTGGAATTTTCTCGTTATAAATTCTTTCAAGTCTTACCCTAACTTAGTCAATCAAGGTCAACATCTCTCCTATAACAGCAGGATGTCATAAAAATAAAGGAGAATAAAGGAGGCATCCGCTGTGTCCTGTGAAGCTGTGAATGACCAGCAAATCAGTGACTTGGATCGTAAAGTAATGAAATGTCCGCTCCAGTATATGATTTAATTATCAAGCATATTCTTTGTTCATAGCGCATCCAGGCCAATCACAAAACAGGTCTTTTGTTTCTATCTGCAAATTGCTACAGAAATGTCAATTTCTTCAGTGTTGTGTAGCGCGCCAATGATACTTTTATCGATTTATGGCGCACACGCACGAACTTATTGTCGCTCGCGCGTAACATGACATGCGCGATTTAATTTGGTAATCAGTAGATGTTTTCTTCTCAAGATGTGGGTACGTATGTCGCTTTTCAAAACTATGGTTATGCGCAAAAAGGTAGGTGCGTGCGCGAGTTTACATAAATAATACTGTCAGGAGAAGACTACCTGGAGAAGGCCTTGTATTGTATGCATATTGATTATTCTTTATGGTTCCTGAAAAATAGATATAGGCTAGAATTTTCACCCATGATATTGATGGGAAATACCTTTAATAAACAGGTAACGAACAGTGCTTTATTGAGAGAAGTTTCACCAATACAATCAACAATGATAGATCTCCACCACTCAGGATATACTAGATACTGCCATAGTGCATATGTATTACTATCATGCTTGGGAACCATGCCACAAGATGAAGATGATATGGTCCGGTAACGGTAAAAATGGTCCGGTTACGGTCGAAATCTCAAGGTACTGTTCCTGGCTACAGGCTCTCGCCTCTCATATTGAAATTAGTAATGAAAAGTTAAGTGGTCAAACTGGTTTTGGTGAAGGATGTAGATTTAAGAATGTGGGATGTGAATGTTTTGAATTGATCCGCTGCTTTAACTGGTTCCATGGAACACCGTAGTTACTAACTGAAAGTGATGAATCTAGGAATAAAGTTCCGAGCCGATTTCTTCATTTAAAGTTTGAAAAAAATCTCTTCAACTGTAGAACTGACTTATTAATCCTAGCAGGTAATTAACTCTGGATCCTCATCACATTGATTCCATTCTGAAATTCTAACCATAAACAAAAAACATTAACAGATAACTCCGTTTACCATTTGACATATTCCAGTGTGAACGAGGCCTTCCCCGGACAAAACCTTGAAGGCAAGTCTTCTCTAGCTGAAGTCCGAACACTATAATTTATCTGATAAAGTGTATTACTAAGGTGCTCTGCTGATAATTGTAGTAAAGTAATCAATAAATGCCAAAAAATGACCTCTGACGAGGCTCGATCAGCGATGAGCTAGTTCACTCAAGCGGCCTTAGCCACAATGCTACGAGGGGCTCAGCAGATTTACAATATGTAACTCTATAAAACTATATAAAAATACGCGCACGCAAGTAACTTTTCGTTATTTATGGATCCGAATAAAAGCGACATACCCACAATTCTGAGAAATAAACCTCGCGCGACATAAAGCGACATAATCGCAATTTCGCCCACACATTTGCTAGAACACCTCCTCTTGGTAATCGATCATTATCGTCAATCAATTGCCACACTACCGTTTTTTCAATCAAATGCAATTGCTAAGTCTCAACTTCAAAGTAGATTGAAATCATGGCTTGTAAGAGATTAATTTTGTCGCATACTTCTAATTTTCGCATCGTTATTTGACAGAAATCTAAATTTCATTCTTTAGATTACTTAGACACACGTTGCAACCCCTATTCGCGCGAAAGGTCGGCCGGCCGGAGTGCACGCTTCGCGTGCACGAGAGAGGTATACAACGTGTGGCAATGATTACATAAACATACATCTGATTTTCAGGAACGAACGACTCCTTGAGCAAAACTCATTTTTCTCAAGAGCAGTTGCTTGGGAACACTGTTCTGCAGCTCCAGGAAGAAAACATCCAGTTACGAGAGCAGGTGTCTTTAGCCAACAATCGTACAATGATTATATCAAGCGACGACGTAAGTTAATGAGTTGAGACTTGAGAGTTGCCCTAACTGAATTATTGGGTTGATAAAAGTCAAACTATATGTACTTGCAGCTGAGTAGTTGAATTCTTCACACTTGTCTAGGCTAGATAATGATGTACGTGGGCATAATATTGAATTGTGTTTCATTTCATTAAGATGTTCGTTTTTATTGCAATTGAATCATGAGATTTAGTGTAGGTCATTTCTCTTTATCTGCGTCTTCCCACTCAAATGAGTTAGTGAATAGAACAGCAAATTTTTCTCAATTTCAGAGCGACGATTTTAATCAATCCGGTTTCTGCTGCGCACCAGGAGTAAGGAAAAAGAAAAAGAAAAAGAAGAAAAAAGGTAAATCAGACGATATTCCGAACCCTTACGGTCTTCATTCGAGCGAGAAACAGGCCGCTTTCTGGAACGGCAATAATGGCAACCCCACTGGATCAGAGATATGAACATTTTATTTCTGTGCCTTTTTATGCCTACAAAGTACAATGTACATTGTGAAAGAGTGAGTGGTTCCCTGTGGACAAGTGTTATAGTAGTGGGTTTATGTCAGAGCTCGATAAGATTAAGTAAATTCCTGTTTCCCTGTGCACCACCTTGTGGAATTCAGGTGTTACATGAAAGTGTTTCAGTGGTGACAGTTCTTAACCAATCAAGTTGCAAACCAGGCACCATGACCAGCCGCAAAATAAATTTGGTTCGTTCTACCTTACCTCAACCGTCTTATTATACTGTTGAACTTATTCAGATTTTTATTCCTTTTTGCTCGAATATTGCCCGTCGGACTAAAGTTAGAGCTATTATGCAACCATTGAGTGGAGTAGATAGTTGGATCACTGTAACTTTTCATGTTCAGGAATTTTTAAGGCTATTATCGAACTGCCATTTCTCTTTAGATGTACAGTGAATGTTTATATGATTGCTACTCTTGTTTTAACTTTAATGTTTGTTTGCATTTTAGTTTGTCTTGCTGAACTGTGTCTGAGATTCCAAATACACATTCTTTTATATGACCCACTTAGGCTGTAATATGTGTATTTTTAACGTCAAAGTGATTTCATTAAGTCGGATACACAGAGTTACTTTTTATTGTTATTATCGATATCGAAACGTGTGCTAGCTCATGATTTAATAATAGGGCCGTTTCATGTATATGATATTATTTTGTTGGGTAAAATTTACTTAAAAGCCTGTCGTGGCATATTTATTCGATAGGTTCATGTGAATCTTTGGACAGATGTATTTAAATCAAATTGAAATAATTTTATCAGAATATATTATATATATAGGAATATTATCAGAACATTATAATATATTATCTTAGAATCGCATTAAAATCGTAGTATGAACATTATTTCAATTCAACCGCAATGGTCGTATTTCAATACAATATGATCTAAAAAGCTTAACTTTAAAGTTTAAATGCGCATTTTTATTACACATTAACTTTCAATACATGATACATTTTGATCATGTTTTTACAACTATTATGAAATGAAATGAAATGAAATGAAATGAGGTATTTATATCCCGCTCATATGATTAACCAACAACACAAGGAAGGTGGTTAACCATGTCAGAGCGGCTGACTGTGAGTGATGTGAGCAAATGTGTAAAAATGAACAAGATTATAACGTAATATTAATATAAGACCAAGACAAAATTAAAACATCTTTTATTTTAAACCACACTAAACTAAAAAGAAGCAGAGACCATACAATACATGTAGGTATAATAAAGGTTAGTACAGTGACAAAGAAAGGTAGAGAACTTAGACATAAAATGGAGTGCGGTAAGAGATAAAAGCCAAGGTGTCTTGCAAAATGAAGACAAATGGAACGAAAAAACATCAAAACTGATTATATAAATGGTTCTTTAACATTCGCTTGAAGCAGTTGGTATCAGTAATACATCTCAACATCAGTGGAAGAGAGTTCCATGCAATCGGTGCATGGCTTGAGAAACGTCTGTCATCAACTTTGGACTTTTTATTCTTTGGTACCTTGAGCATGAGATGGTCACCACTCACCAGGTCTCTTCGACCTGGTCATGGTCATGGTGTTTGAGAGTTCTTTATCCGCTATATCCAAATCCAGTAGTGCTTTGAGGTAATCAGGTGCAGTACCGTGAACTGATTTGTGGGTTAATAGACAAACTTTAAAGAATATTCGTTGGTCTATAGGGAGTATGTGGGCCTTCTTATAGAAGGGAACCAAGTCCGTGGTTCTGTCTTCTATGTTATAGATGAAACGAACTGCCCCATTAAGGGTGGATCTAAGTTTGTTTAGTCTGGTCTTGGGTAGATTCATGTATAGAGAATTACAGTAATCTAACTTAGATATAACCAGTTGTTTCACCAACATCAATTTAATGCCTTCATCCAGGTAACGACCAATAGTTCTTAGGTTCATCATTGTCCAGCTACATTTCCTTTTGACATTATTGATCTGTCTTTCCATATTTAAAGTTTCATCAAATTTGACACCCAGACTCTTCCAGCTGTCTCCTTTGCACTCCCAAGAGTGATCCCTGGGGAACTCCAAACAAAAGCTCCAAGAAAGAAGAAAGAGTATCATCAATCTTGACACAGAAATGTCTTTTCTCAAGGTAGGACTTTATCCATTGCAGCGCACTTCCAGTAATTCCATAGTCTTTCATAAGCTTTTCCAATAAGACTGTGTGGTCAATGGTATCAAATGCTGCACTTAAGTCAAGAAGTACAACTATGACAACATTCCCAGCTTAAATTTCTTTGTTAAGATCATCACACATTCTTACAAGTAATGTTTCACAGCTGTGATTAGGGCGGTATCCAGATTGGACTTCTGAGTAAAGGCTATGATTCGTAAGATGGACATTGAGCTGGTTTAGTACAATTCTCTCTAGGATCTTAGAGAAGGCAGAGAGGTTAGAGACTGGTCGATAGTTACTGAGAATATCAACATCAGCATTTTCCTTTTTCAAAGTCGGCTTAATGACAGCTTTCTTCATATCCGAGGGAAAGACTCCAGTCTTCAAGGATGAGTTCAATACGTGGAGTAAAAAAGGCGTTAGTTCATCAACACAGTTTTTTAAGAGAAATGCTGGGATCGGATCCAAGCAGCAGAACTTGTTGGACATCTTTGATACCAGGTCTTTGAGTTCATCAGCTGTTATCTCAGAGAAATTATCAAAGATGCAGTCTTTATCAAGAACATGATCTTTGTCTTTGTCTTTGTCTTTGTCTTTGTCTTTGTCTCTGTCTTTGTCTTTGTCTATATCTTTGTCTTTGTCTTTGTCTTTGTCTTTGTCTTTGTCTTTGTCTTTGTCTATATCTTTGTCTTTGTCTTTGTCTTTGTCTTTGTCTTTGTCTTTGTCTATATCTTTGTCTTTGTCTTTGTCTTTGTCTTTGTCTTTGTCTTTGTCAGAATCTTTTCCTTCCTTCTCAATGGCTTGTCTGATGGTCGCAACCTTTTCAGCGAAGAAATCTTTGAAATCTTCTGACAGTTTTACAGGATCCTTGTAATTTGGAAGGTTTTGGGTGTCATTTCCTAAAAGCCTGTTGACTTTTCTGTACAACGCTTTAGTATCCCCCGAAGAGGACCTAAGAGAGGTTTTGTGGTGAGCACATCTTTTGACAAACTCTATTCAATCATAGAGAGATTCCAGACTGACTGTGCCAGATCGCAGAATCAAAGCGAATTTAATAAGCTTTTCATTTTCATCGTTTAGCAAGTGAGATATTATCTGTGTAGACTGATGTGGTTTTGGGTGTGCATCTTACCCGGCGTCAGTGCAAATAGTTTCATCATTCATGCTGGTATACTACCTGGGGCGCCATCCTCTCTGATTCTAGAGTGGGGAGAGAAGCGAGCCATAGACCAGCAAGCTGGGTAAGCTGGTATATGACTCACTCCTCTCTGGAAAAGAAAAGCGAAACGAATGCGTGCAGAGGGCATGGCGCGCCAGGTGAAGCAAGAATAAGAAATATTAAACTGAGTTGATATTTTTATGATGCAACCATCACTTTATGGTGCTGTGTATATATATTAGATCGTCAAACATGAACTATGAATTAGTGCTATAAACAGCGTGTTTTCTTTTATTAAATTGATGGATTAAATGAAAGAGCATGAAAAGATTGAAGTAATTTAAAGTTCTTAAATTCGATCAATTGATACAAAATTACATATTAGTATTACTAATACTATAATAATACTATACTAAAAAATGCTATTTTAAATTGATCTGAACTACATGCAAGCCATATTATTTCTGATTTAAACTGCGTTTTTCATTTACGAACATTATTCTCTATTTATTTATGAACATTGAATAAATAGCCTGGGTCCCCAGGTCACAGGTAAGACCGGTGCGGCTAAATTAACTGTCAATTCAATTGTGGCCGTACAAATTTAGGCTGATCATCAAGTAACTACAAAACATAATTGCAGTACTTACTGAGTACAATTGTTTAAAATATTCTGCAAACTTTGAGTATCGTGAAAATCCCCTTAGACTTTCCAATAAATTGTTTTGCAAGTTCTATAACTCTTTTTGTCAGCAGTCTCTGGATGCCTAGTTTATATAAGTCTCTAAATAGTCTCTATGTTAGTTTCAAGTTCCTAATCAGTTTCTTTAACCATTAACTCTGCTAGTACATAATACTAGCGGTAATAAAGTCAGCAAAATTGACTTTATATTTTGTGTCTAAACGCTTGACTTCCTCATAAATATCAGCATAAAATGGGTTTTTCTTGATGTACTTTATTTTGTTCGACCAGATAGGTGGGCTGCTCGGTTTGGTCATCTGCCATCGGAACATCAGAGATCTGAACAATGAGACTCTTGAAGGCTCGTCGTGGAACTCTCCCACTCCAAACTTCAAACCCCAGGTCTGTGCGTAGCTACTAGCATGGTCAACAGCATGTACGATGATGTGATAGAACAGTGGATCAAGCAGCTCATTTGGGAGACCTGTATGGGAGAGAGACTTCTCTACTGCCATCCTGCACTCTGTGAGATATCTTACAAAGGACAGACTTCCCTCAACAATCCCTTGTGAGAGGTCCTTGAAGGTGCATGATGGCTTCAGAGTTTCCGCAATCAAGCTTTCTCTGGTGATTTCGACTGAGTACACTCGAGTTATAAACCTGTGAATCCACGGTTTTTCCGTTCGCGTCCTCATATCGGTAACGGGACTTGTTGGACTTCTTGTGAGTGCGTTGTGAAGAGGAAGCGACGTCTTGGTTGATGGTAGTAAGGCTGAAATATTGTTATCAACAATGTACTTGGTCAGACTGTTCGAATAAAGGTGAAATTTAGGATGTGCACTCGCCGTGTGGTAGAAGAAGATGGCTTCCATCATCAGACATCTGTTTGTTATCTTCTCCCCATTCAAATAGAATGCCTCTATTGTAGCTCTTCCTCTGGCATCCTTCTTGAACACAATCTTTATACTCTTCACAGTTGCCGACGAAAAACAGGACCTCAGCTTGCAGTCTTTGACTTCAAACGTACTCCCTTCAGCTCCAGAATTCACTAACAACGCCATTGTTGTGTTTTCCAGGTAGTCGACTATATCGTCATCGGTTGGCTCTTTGAGAATGAAGAGGTAGATGATGAAGTTGTAGATCAATCCAACCACAAGTTTAGCTATCATCCATGGTGTTTGGAAAATTGTGTGTTCCCAGAATATCCACTTGTATTTCTCCTCGAAGCCACAGTTGACAATGGACCTTTTGATTAGCTGGCCCATTGATTACTTTTGCAGGTCTAAGAATATGATAAAAAGTTTAAAGCATAAAGACAATATTTTCACGAAAATAAACAGTGATAGAACTTAGAAGTGATCAGTGAATTGGCTTTTTAAAATACCAGATACTTTAATTCGGTAATCTGTTGGTTTAAGGCACAGATAACAAACAAGGGTTATATAAGCAATAAGGCATGGGCACTTAGGGAAATTCGAGGCACGGTTAAGGGGGGGGGCCAATGGATATTTTTTGTGAAACTTGATTTCGAGATAGCAGTTGACCAACAAACTACGACCAGTGACCGAACTTTTAAGGGGGTCCCGGACCCCAACCGCCAAACAGTGCGCGCAGGGCAGCCACGCCCATATTTGGTCCAAATTAGGCCCAATTTAGCAAAATACCCTGAACATGCCCAAAACCCAGGTTTATGGTGCTCTTCTTGTAGCTAGTGATCTCCTGAACTCGTATATGAAATTTCATCAAGATTGGACAAAAAATGACTGAGTTATGAGCCAAAAACCATATGCCCATATTTGGGCATACGCACCAAATTTGCTAGATTTCGTCCCATAAATTGGTCAAATATCAATATTTTTGAATGAGACTTACTTTTCATGAAAGGTAAGCCTAAACTACATATTCTCTGTAAGTTATAGCTTTATATCTGTTTAAATGTGGATACTAAGGCGGAAAAACCACAAAAAATGAACTAAATTGCCTGTATCTTGGTTCGCGATATTCGCGGAATTGATCTCATTAAAATTGTAACAACTCAATTAGTTTTCAAATTTTTTGCATGAAATTTTCGGAATCGACTTGAAATTGTATTTCGACCTTATTTTGAGAACAGATTTTTGATTTAGGCCTCCAAAAAAATTTGGCGGCCAAATTCCAAAATTATCTCACAAAAATTCAGAATTTGGCCGCCAAATTTTTTTGGAGGTCTAAATCAAAAATCTGTTCTCAAAATAAGTTTGAAATACGATTTCGAGTCGATTCCGACAATTTCATGCAAAAATTTTGAAAACTGATTGAGTTGTTACAATTTTAATGAGATCAATTCCGCGAATATCGCGAACCAAGATACTGGCAATTTAGTTCATTTTTTGTGGTTTTTCCGCCTTAGTATCCACATTTAAACAGATATAAAGCTATAACTTACAGAGAATATGTAGTCTAGGCTTACCTTTCATAAAAAGTAAATCTCATTCAAAAATATTGATATTTGACCAATTTATGGGACGAAATCTAGCAAATTTTTTATCTGCAAAAACAAAAAATGTGATTTTTTATCTGCAAAGCCAAAAAATCACATTTTCTCCCATAACTTCAAAGGGAAGCATTTTAGGGTGTTTTGTTGTTCATAACTCATATATAAATATGCTAGTTGCGGTTATTTTGCGCCCTTCGAAAAGTCGCTAGCACATTCCTATCAAAATTTTAGAAAAATCAGTAAATATGAAAAACGAAAAATGTGCCTAAATTTGTTGTTTGGCTTTGAAGTCCAATAGATCTGAAGATAAATGAGTAAAAACATTTTTGAGGGCATCAAAAACTGCGCCATAATTCAGAGAACAAGTTCATGTCAACTATCAAATCAATCCGATCTTCCCTGACTGACTTTTTGGTTAAAATAAGTCTAAAAAGGACAATTTCAACTTTTTTTAACTTTACAAATTTATAACACACCAGCCTTTTTAGATCCGATATCAAGGTTTTACACACACCTTAAAATAGATGTGGATAGACGGCGAGCAAAATTTCAACCCGATACCGCAAGAAATGATTAACTTATAGCCTCTCCACGAAACAAATTGTGTTTCTCCAAAAATTCCACTCTAACCAGGAAATGCTCGATTACAAAAATGGGTATTCTTAAAATAATTTTTGTTGATGTGGAAACGGTGCGCTAGATGGTCACTGAACTGCCTATGAGGTCATTTGGGTTGGACGGCACAAACCACTGTTTTGGTGTATGCCCCCTTAACACGGATAAAACACGAATAACACAAATTACAGTCTACACGGATTCCAAACAATTTTCAATCACAATGTGCATCTTACTGGGCCGCACTCAGCCTGTCATTCCGCCGAATCTCTATTATGAACATATTAATAGCCTGAGGTCCCCAGGTAATGTCCCCAGGTAATGTACATCTAATTACATTCACAGCAGCTCACTCGGATTATGGTCACATACAGAGCTGATCGACCGGGATACCGGCTCAGCCGGGATACCCGCCGGTATTTTTGGTTTTAGCCGGGATTTTTCAAAAATAAATTCAGTTTTTTAAACGTAAATTTGAGTCCAAAATTCGCAAATCTGTAAACATTTTCCTAAAACATTTTGATTTAACCATTTTGATGAAACCATTGAACAATGGAGACTGAAGTCAATCTAGATTTAAAATAATCATGGGTTTCATGACGTCGATTTTAGATTTTCGTTTACGATCCGAGTAATGGACCTATTTCTGAGAACCAATTTTTGATTTAGGCCTCCAAAAAAATTTGGCGGCCAAATTCCAAAATTTTCTCACAAAAATTCAGATTTTGGCCGCCAAATTTGTTTAAAGGCCTAAAAAATCTGTTTTCAAAATAAGGTCGAAATACGATTTCGAGTCGATTCCGAAAATTTCATGCAACAATTTTGAAAACTGATATATCGCTGACTATCGCTCAATAGTCCTCATTTTAGGATCGTACCGCTCTAAAGTCCTCATGTTGTGAGATCTATAAGAGTCCTCTAGAGTCCTACCCTGGCGATTTGACACCGCTCTACAGTCCTACTTCCGACCTTCACCGACCTACAGTCCTACGCTCAACAGTCCTCCGCTCAATAGTCCTACAGCCGATCCCGGTACCGGCCGGGTTTTCATTTTCATCCCGGTATACGGGTATACCGGTACCGGTCCCGGCTGGGATGAAGGTAATCCTGGCCCGGTACCGGCCGGGCCCGGGACAAAATTTCGATCCCGGTCGACCACTGGTCACATACTCATTAAAAATTTGTAACAAAGGGGCTAGGAATATATATTTATAAATGACCAAGTTCGCATAGATACATATCCAATCAAGAATTCAGGAGGCAAGGGTGGGTCGCGGTCTGCTCTGTCTAATCCCGTATCAACCAATCAATTTGCTGTTTTTTCCATCCGCAGGCTACTGGCTAGGTGTGAGGCATTTGATACTTTGCCAGAGACGAAACATACCGACAAAACTTTTTATGCAGCTCAGCTGATAAGTTTCCTCGGGGCTCCGCGGAACCAAAAAAATTTAAACCCTTTCGGATTTCACAATTTCAATATTTTCAGGGTAGTACTCTTCTGCCAGGTATAATAGTATTTGCAACTGAGTCCAACGCGACGGCACAAATCTATCTTCCTGGATCTAGCTTTAAGTCTAGGCTCTACTTGTACATTCCCTCTTCTCGCAATTCGTCCTAATTACCTACTCCTTTTTGAATTCTGAAATGATTTCTAGAATTATAATAAAAGTAGATTTTCATGTTTTGTTTAGTTTTTTATCTAAAACTTGAAATTCATAAAACACGTGTCGCGGTGTCGTAGTATTAGCTGCAATCCGAATTTAGATTGCGCACAAAAACAGTCACCTACTCCTAAAGAAACAAATCACAAATAAAACCAGCAGATTTAAAAAAGGTTTTAACAAACAACTTATTATTAATAAATAATGTTCCGATCCGGAATTTACATATTTTATACACATATTCCAACCCCTTTTCTCATTATGTTGGCAGCCAACATAATGAGAAAAGGGGTTGGAATATGTGTATAAAATGTGTAAATTCCGGATCGGAACATTATTTATTAATAATAAGTTGTTTGTTAAAACCTTTTTTAAATCTGTTGGCTCACACAATACGTGAGTCGTGAACGACCCTTACTATACCTCTATACTACTATATTAACTTAAATGTATCTAACCTTAAACCTACAACAGTAAAACCCCTACCTTACAAGACTTTTTTGTGGCGGACCAATTTGCGACGACCGAAATTTTGGCGGTCCGAAAATATGGCGAAATTGAACAAAAACCGTCACATTTCGGACGTCACAGAAAATAAGGGTATTTTTCATCATTTTTGTGACAGTAAGCAGTAAGGAAATTTCTGAAATTCGGTAAAATCATGTTCAAACTTAGTCTGTATTAAGACTGTAAGACTTTCATGTTAGCACATACATGTATTTTAATGCAAATTTAAACTGTATTGCTGGACATTCAATTCGTCATTGGTGTGGTGATAATTTGTCCCAAGATGCCAGAATTTATTTATTTATTTTACTTGATATTACTTTTAAGAAACAAAATAAAGCAGTGAAGGCACAGTCATTGAAATAAGCTAAAAGATAATGCGACGGATTCTATTACGACGACCGAAATTTTGGCGGTCCGAAATTATGGCGAAATTTTCGGAAAACCGCCACATTTCGTACGTTATAAATATGTCTTGTATTATACACATATTCCAACTATAAAACCCCTTTTCTCATTATGTTGGCTCACACAATATGTGAACGACCCTTACTATACTCCTATTAACTTAAATGTATCTAACCTTAAACCTACAGCAGTAAAACCCCTATTTAGTTTTATCGAGAAACTTGGAAAAATAAATTTGGGATGAAATCTGGATAGAATTCCCGATAGATCGGAGTTTCTGGTTATATTAATTGGGACACGGAAATTAGGTTGATATCTATAATTATTCATAATCTTAATCAATTGAATTGACTGTTGTAAACAATCAATTAATAAAAATCATTTGATTTTATCTATTCAAGATTCAAACTAATCTGATCTACTTAAAGTAATTAAAATTATAATGAATACTAATTCGATCGACAAATATAAATAGCCATTAGCCAATCAAAAAAATATAGATGCATCGATTTTCTATCAGGTTTTAAACAAAGTACATATTACACATACTATAAGTTTAACATACTAATTTTAACTAATCTAACCTAAAATTAGTAATTTAAATTATCAATTTAATCGATTATTGAGTACCAATACTCGATTGGTGGGGGGGGGGGCCAATGGGTATTTTTTTGTGAAACTTGATTTCGAGATAGCAGTTGACCAACAAACTAGGACCAGTGACCGAACTTTTGAGGGGGTCCCGGACCCCAACCGCCAAACGGTGCCCGCGTGGCAGCCACGCCCATATTTTGTCCAAATTAGGCCGAATTTATCCAAATACCCTGAACATGCCCCATACCCATATTTGATGTGCTCTACTTGTAGCTAGTGGTCCCTTGAACTCGTATATGAAATTTCATCAAGATTGGACAAAAAATGACTGAGTTATGAGCAAAAAACCATATACCCATATTTGGTCATACGCACCAAATTTGGTAGATTTCGTCCCATAAATTGGGCAAATATCAATATTTTTGAATAAAACTTAAAAATAAAAGTATCCACATTTAAACAGATATAACGCTATAACTTACAGAGAATACATAGTTTAGGCTTACCTTTCATATAAAGTAAGTTTTATTCAAAAATGTTTCACAAAAAAATACCCTAATCTAGGTTAGATTAGGTTAAACTAATCTAACCTAACATTACTAATTTAAACTATGTAACTAACTAATTAATCCAATCGATTTTTGCACAATCAATAAATAAATAAAAATCAATATATTTTTTATCAGGTTTAAAAAAGAGTACATATTACACATGCTATATAACATACTAATTTAAACTAATCTAACATAAAACTACTAATTTAAACTGCTGATTGAATTGATTATTGTACAACCAATAGAAAGCGCAGTCAGCAGGGCCCTTCGTTACGCCACTCTCTCTTTCTGTTTTGGTCAGGGGTTAAGTTTTTGGCCTCCTACATTATGAGGGAGGCCTTATCGCCGTGCCCACAAAATGCAACTCCTGCTATAGCAGTAGCTGCACGCCAGAACTCCCAAAGTATATGCGAAATCATAAAATAATAAATATCAATGCAACAGACCCCTAGAGTCTTGAAGCTGTCGCTACCTGGCTCAGAGCAAACCCACTTCCGTTTTATTACTTCTGCTGGCAAACAAGGGACTTCCGAGAAAGGTCAAAGCTTGGGAAGTATGTCTCTGTGCGAAGATGGGCCTAGATTGAGTTCCTAGTGTGGGATTAGCGAAAGTTCCTGTTGAACAATCTAAGGAGGTTACCCAAAAAGATTGTCCCTATCCAGTCTTGTCGACTGTTCCACAAATTTGAAGATATGGTTGAGTTTACTGTTGTTACGATCCTCCGTAGGGGTTTACCAATTTCCTCATTATGAGCGTCATGATCTGGATGCACTTGCAGAGGAGGTGCTGGGATGTTTCTGCTTCTCCTGAAGTGTTCACAATCTTGCGTCTCGAAGTTGATCGTAACCATTATTATATTTCACTTCCCGACCGGAGTTACTGGGCAGCGCTCGGCCTGTCGTTCCGCCGAATCTCTATTCGTTTATGAACATTATATAAATAGCCTGGGGTCCCCAGGTAAGACCGGAGCGACTAAATTTATTTGTCAATTTAATTGTGGCCGTACAAATATAGGCTGATCATCAAGTAACTACAAAACATAATTGCAGTACAATTGTTTAAAATATTAACTGCAAACTTTGAGTATCGTGTAAATCCCCTTAACACTTAAGGCTTTCTAATAAATTGTTTTGCAAGTTCTACCACTCTTTTTGCCAGAAGTCTCTGGATGTCCACCTTTTAAAACTTTCCAAATAGTCTCTTGTCAGTCTCTTGAGTCTAGACTCTAGTTAGACTATAGTTCCTAATTTGTCTATTTTACTTTGCTAGTACATTATACTAGCGGTAATAAAGTCAGCAAAATTGATTTCATATTTTGCATCTAAACGCTTGACTTCTTCATAAATTTCAGCATAAAATGGGTTTTTCTTGATGTACTTTATTTTGTTTGACCAGATAGGTGGATTGCTCGGTTTGATCATCTGCCATCGGAACATCAGAGATCTGAACAATGAGACTCTTGAAGGCTCGTCGAGGAACTCTCCAACTCCAAACTTAAAATTCCAGATCAGTGGGTAGCAACTAGCATGGTCAACAGCATGTACGATGATGTGATAGAACAGTGGATCAAGCAGCTCATTTGGGAGACCTGTATGAGAAAGAGACTTCTCTACTGCCATCCTGCACTCTGTGAGATATCTTACAAAGGACAGACTTCCCTCAACAATCCCTTGTGAGAGGTCCTTGAAGGTGCATGATGGCTTCAGAGTTTCCTCGATCAAGCTTTCTCTGGTGATTTCGACTGAGTACACTCGAGTTATGAACCTGTGAATCCACGGTTTTTCCGTTCGCGTCCTCATATCGGTAACGGGACTTGTTGGACTTCTTGTGAGTGCGTTGTGAAGAGGAAGTGACGTCTTGGTTGATGGTAGTAAGGCTGAAATATTGTTATCAACAATGTACTTGGTCAGACTGTTCGAATAAAGGTGAAATTTAGGATGTGCACTCGCCGTGTGGTAGAAGAAGATGGCTTCCATCATCAGACATCTGTTTGCTATCGTCTCCCCATTCAAATGGAATGCCTCTATTGTAGCTCTTCCTCTGGCATCCTTCTTGAACACAATCTTTATACTCTTCACAGTTGCCGACGAAAAACAGGACTTCAGCTTGCAGTCTTTGACTTCAAACGTACTCCCTTCAGCTCCAGAATTCACTAACAACGCCATTGTTGTGTTTTCCAGGTAGTCGACTATATCGTCATCGGTTGGTTCTTTGAGAATGAAGAGGTAGATGATGAAGTTGTAGATCAATCCAACCACAAGTTTAGCTATCATCAATGGTGCTTGGAAAATTGTGTGTTCCCAGAAGATTCTTTTGTATTTCTCCTCGAAGCCACAGTTGACAATGGACCTTTTGATTAAGATTAGCTGGCCCATTGATTACTTTTGCAGGTCTAAGAATATGATAAAAAAATTTAAAGACAATATTTGCACAAAAAAAACAGTGATAAAAGTTATCAATGAATCGGCTTCAAAAATCCATAGTTAACGAACATTCTCAGTCTGGTAATCGGTATACTGATACTTTAATTCGGTAATCTGTTGGTTTAAGGCACGGATAACAAATAATGGTTATTTAAGCCACGGGCACTTAATAGGGCACGGTTAAGCCGTACACTGAAGGGAAATTCGGGGCACGGTTAAGGCACGAATAAGGTAAGGGTAAAAAACGGGTAAAACACGGATAAAACATGGATAAAACACGGATAAGGCACGGATAAGGCAAAGATAACACTACTACGGATAACACACAAAATACAGTCTACTCCGAATCCAAACAATTTTCCATTGCAATAATCCAATTACAGCGTCTTAGTCTTACATTAATGAAATCACAGACTAATGATTTTACTACCCTCATACCGAATTTTGGCGTTTTTAAGGGGGCATACACCAAACCTGTCCAACCCAAATGACCTCATAGGCAGTTCAGTGACCATCTAGCGCACCGTTTCCACGTCAAAAAAATTATTTTGAAAATACCCATTTTTGTAATCGAGCATTTCCTGGTTAGAGTGGAATTTTCGGAAAAACACAATTTGTTTCGTGGAGAGGCTATAAGTTAATCATTTCTTGCGGTATCGGGTTGAAATTTTGCTCGCTGTTTATTCACATCTATTTCAAGGTGTGTGTAAAATTTTGATATCGTATCTAAAAAGGATGATGTGTTATAAATTTTTAAAGTCAAAAAAATTCAATAAGCTGAAATTGTCCTTTTCAGACTTATTTTAACTAAAAAGTCAGGGAAGATCGGATTGATTTGATGCTTGACATGAAATTGTTCTCTGAATTCTTGCACAGTTTTTGATGCCCTCGAAAAGGCACTATCCGTCGCGGAGTAGAGAGCGGAGCCGAGCGGACTCCGAGCGGACTTCAAAGTCCACCGCGGACTCCGAGCGGCTCCGCGGCGGCTCGGCGGAGTGTCCGCCGCGGACTAAGCCACTAGGCGGACTCCGGTCCGCCGCGGACTCCGGCGGAGTGCTTGGCGGACTCCGGCGGACCTCTCCGCCGGACTTGAATCCGGCGGAGTCCGGCGGAGCTTGGACTCCGCTCGGAGTCCGCCGGACTCCAACAGAGTCCACTGACTTCCGACTTCCGACTTCCGACCCTCTGCTAAATTTATCACGTGACATACAACAATATCTTGGAATTACGTTCACACTCACGGGATCATTAAAACTTGCTCAGATAAAGCTTAGACAAAAAGGGCTCCGGAGCTACTTCTCTCTCAAGAGTATGCTTGACCTTCGATACCTCCGGAAGACAACTGTGTTTAAGCTTTTCGACACTCTGATTGTTCCTGTTCTATCCTACGGGTGTCAGATCTGGCTTCCTATGACAAATTTCATGTCTATCTTTGCTTCGGGGAGTTATCCGGCTACTCAGGATACAGCAAAAGACCCCCTGGAGAAAGTTCACCTATCATTTATGAAATGGACTATGAATGTCAACAAATCGACTTCAAACACCGCTGTGTGGGGTGACACTGGAAGATACCCGCTTGCCATCGAGCTTACGTCCCAAGTCTATAGCTACCTCGGGAGGTTGGAGGGACTGGACAAAGAGGGATGCTCTTCTTTAGTGAGGCACGCTTACGCCGAGCAGAGGGATCTGAAACTGTTATGGTTCTCCCGGCTGGAATCCACCAAGAACACAGTGAAAGAACTGACAGGAGGAAGTGATATTTCAAACCCGCTCAAAATCAGCGAGGCTATGAAAACCCTTTTCGTTCAACAATGGAACAAAGAGCGAAAACTCAACAGAAAACTAGGATTCTACAACCTCATCAAGGCAAGCTTCGGTTGCGAAACATACCTGTCGATCAACCTACGGCCACAGCAGACTAGGAGACTTGCGCAACTCAGAACAAGCTCGCATCAATACAACATCGAAACTGGAAGACACGGCATGCATCGACAAAAACTTTCGAATAGGGCATGCAAACACTGTTTTACTACAGATGTGGAGTCACTCGATCTTCTTCTAGAGCTTCCTTTCCCTGATCCAATCATCGAAGATGAACTTCATGTATTGCGTACTTGCCCTCTCTATGAAGATCTCCGCCAAGCTGTTTGTCCCAACAAAGTAAAACATTACTCTTCTCTGACATTGGACAGATCTTCGCACACCCTACAACCATCGGAGACCTATGAAGGTTCCTTACCAAAGCTCATGAACGAAGATTCCCTAAAGCGTCCCCCAAACAAATTCCTAACATTAACAATATTGCCAAATTATAATCTATGACTCGGAACACTTTCAGAAAAGTTCAATTAAATTAATAAGTATTTTGAATCTCACTCTTAAGATTTACGGGGTTCATTGTATATATATACTTTATGACTTTTGGGTAAATTTAATTTTTTATATCTGGTCAGACATTACCATTGTAATTTGACTATTGAATCGTTTAATACAACATAGCTGTAAGGAACCTCGAAATTCTCTCTAATTCCGATATTCCTTTTAAAAGATAGAAATGATTTAGATTTATAGTTGACACATTTCCATTGAAGATAGTAATGAACAATTCCAGTCATTTTGAGCTTGAATAATTTTATGTTTAAGATAGGTATCGTTAAGTTTAGAAGATCATTAAAATAAGATGTGTATTTAAATTAGAGAAGAGATTACGTTTGATTAACAAAATGAAGCGTTTTGTGTTTAACTAATAGACAATTCGACACGGTTGATGACATTCCATGGAGGTGTACAATCAGAACACCACAGAAGATCACCTGATATCAGACTGGCCTATCGCAGTTTTAGACGAAGATCTATGAATTGTGAGAATGGATGATTAGCAGAGCATAGCAGAGTTTAATGATGAGCAATAACGATCTTGATGAACAATTACTGATTTTGATGAACCAGACTGATAGACTCTGGGAAAGTCGCAGGGAGATATAGCGGAGAACGATCGAAGGACCGATGGCTTTCTCACGTCAGGGCAGTCTGTTAGGTTGTGTCAGTGCAACGTGCTTGTAAACAGAGTCCAGTAAGCCGGTTCCGCCCGGGTGCTTTAACCTTTCCAGTCATAAGTATTCCAGTAAGTTCCTTGCTTTAAATTACTGTTCGCCGTTTAAATTAGTATTTTGTGTCTTATTAAAAGAGTCTGACGTGAAATTTATATTTACAATGTTTCTAGTGTTTATTCACGTACCCTCTAGGCATATAAATTCTATGCAGTACGCTGAAAGTAAATTCTTACCAGGTTGCAGTGGATCCGATCCGTCACATCGAATAGATTCCCCCGTACATTAAAGAACAGTGACTATTAAGTAAGTGCAACTTGATTAGCAGAAGATACATATAATACCTCCTCCAAATAATTAATATTCCATTTATCATAAATAAATTATCCTTCATAATTGCCTAACGTTCTGCCATCTTAAATCCTCGTAAGAGTAATTTGCATGATTCTTTGATTACTTTTTATCCAAGGTTTCTGGGTAGAAGTAAGCTAACGACGATAAGATTCCCGATCTCCTTCTCACTTGTAGGACCATTATACGGATTGAAGTTGTTCTCGAGGTAAATTCCTTTTCCATTAGTTTTTACATAAGTAGGTTTAAGAATATATTTGGTAATCGTAGTTCCGTGCTCTCAAAATTATATACTTTGTACAAACTTACGTTTCCGTTCCCAGGTAGAGAGACCCGAACATTCCTGCTCAAACCGTGCTGCCTTTCCGATACCTGCTAGAATAATTGATTCTCCTTCGTCAACCGAGGTACTTAGTTCAGTTATAACGTCCGCATAAAATAGTAGTTGTCTTAATAATTAAGTTGATTAAGTATTGGGTGATAGAGCTGTAAGACTTGATATTTCTTTTATATTAATGTTTACGAGTGCAGGATTAAATTAGTTTTCCCGTTGGTTACGTAATAAATTGTTTCTATTGCCATAGTTAAAAGATATTGCTTTCAGACCATTCGTGACAGTCAAACTGTTGACGGTGAGACTCAGTCAAAGACGCGTGATATTCCAGCCCTCCTACACTATTTCTAAGAGAGAGACTTATCATAAGGTGATTGCACCAGCATATACTTAGAGACCAAGATAGTTCCTTTAAATAGGTTATGAGAAGAATTTCTACCGTGTCAATTAATTAGTATAGTATAAAAAGGTTACTTCCATTGTTATATAAACATCTTTCAATTTAAGAAGGTTTTCGCTCATTAATTATACTACCATTAGTTGTTCTATATTTTGTTCTATATTGTCGTTTCAATTTGTGTCAACCCACCAAAATTGAAAGTCTGAATTATAATCACTAACCGCACTAAATTAAATAAGAAGTAACATGAAACTCTGAATTCTAGCAAAACTATAATTTCCCTAAAACAAAAGTTTTAAGACGCTCAATCGTGGGTTCAGAACCTTCCGAGACGGACTCTCTTGATATAACCGGGGCCTCCCATGTATAGTTCTAGCCAAGTCAAAAGGAGCTCTAAATAAATAATTTCTTGGAGGAAATAAAGTACTACATACCATGGACATGGGAGAGGTGATTATTACCCGGTACTTGCAACTAACACCTGACTAAATTGGTACCGTGGTTAATAACAATAGCATTTTGCGATATTGTGGTCAGATGAAAAGGTCGCTAGTGATAAACCTTAACCATTACCCTCACAATGCAATGTCAATAGTGTACAACTCTAGTCCTAACTTTGACCCTATAATGTATAAACGTTGACCCTAACCCTCCACCAAACCGTCAGCAGCGAAATATCAATGTCATTGACTGGTCACGTGACCAAAACAATTTTTGTCATATTATCTCATATAGGGAAGCGTTTTTAGTTTTACCCTACACGTTGCATGTGGCGTCATTCGGCCGGATCCCAGTAAGCAAAAATACGTCGACCATCACAGTGCACAGGACGACGCCAGCACTCTCTACGCTCGTCGAGCTCCGATCGTCCTGTGACGAAGTAAGGACGAAGCCTGAGGTCCTCAGGTAACATCGACCACCGATTGAAAATTCAGAGATTTTTTGACATAAAGGTCAAATGTAAAACTAAAATCTTGATGTTAATTGATTGACGACGTCAATTTTTGAGCACAGCGCGAGCGCATGCGGAAAAGGACCGCGTAGCTAGTCAAGATGTTGATAAATATTTGACTTGTGGCGCGATGTGTTGCTCTAACTATAGCCCTCTCGCTTGCAGTAGCGCGCGACCGCCGGAGGCGGAAATGACCTGGTTAGCTAGGTAAACGCGATGTGCCTTGTAGGATGAAATCCTACTAGCTGACGCCGGATGATGATTAATCACTCTACACTCGACTGTCACGTGACTTTTTCAACCCGTTCTCTAGCTGGTTCTGAACGACTTTTCGAAACCCTAACCCTCTAATCTGATCCCAACCCTAACCCTAACCCTATCCTTAACAAAAACATATGCTGAAACCCTAACCCTAACGAGAAATTAGACTAACTTCCTTATACGGTCATATCACGTGATCAAGACAGTTTTTCGCCAATATCTCGTCAGGGGAGCATTTTAACCCTATGTCATGGGGGGTGATTCGGAATCAGCGTCCGAAAATACATCGATTGAAGTTGGTTACAACCGTCGGGGGCCCTTTAAGTAGGGGGTGCACCATAAAAATAAACTTGCTCGGATTTTAAAAATTTTTGTACCATTGTTTTCTAGAGACTGTGAGAAATTTCACAATACCAAATTTGTCATACCTTTTTGGAAAGATCAGTGAGTTTTGCCTAGGTGCCATATTTGATGGTGCGCGGCTTTTGGAGCAAAATTAGCTGTAAAAGTCGCGTAATTTGACCAAATTTGACCAAATTCGTTGATTTTTGTCGTATTATTTGGATATATCTTCAGTTCCTTGCATGAGATCCTTCTGAAAATTGGCGACGACCTTCCAATAGGGCTTTCACAACTGTCCGAAAAATTTGGTGGATATCGGAGTTGATATAGTGATAAAAATGGGGCAAAATACGCTGCTTTTAGCTGTAACATAATGTCTGATGGTTGGATATGCTTTAAACTTTTCGGACACTTTCCTTGTAAGTCTATGAGTAAGCTTACCAATTTTTGTTGCAATCGGATGTCGGGAAGGATACTTAATATCTATTTGTTTGAAGAAAATTGTGCTGGCCGAAATTAGCGCTAAAAAACCATCCTACAGTCGGCACGCGCGGCTCACTGTCGATGGCGCACTACCTACTTTAAGAACAATCTCGAAGATCGACTGTAGAGTGATTTAGCACGCTCGGCTGACGCCACTCGCAGCTGTGCTGCTCGCTGTACGTCAGCGATCGAAATTTATACGCGTATCACCCGTTAAGATGTGCCACCCGACGTGCCACACAATTTTTCTCGTTGCTCGTCGCACGTCGACGAACAACGAAGCTCGTTGCGACGCGCAATGAGCTGCCAGGCTAGGACATCGTCCTGGTCCAATTCAAATTTTGGCGAGCGATTTTCTCCAAAAATTTAATGAGGGCGCCGACTTCCACTTTGGCTAGGTTTCTTGTTACCCAGCGCGCGTTCCTTAATGGGATGAGGTAAAATTAGGTAAAAAGAATCCACTGACTTGGCCAGAGTGCTTTCATAAAACTCTATTACTAGCTTGGCGTTGTAGGATTATATACTTTAATTTCGGATCGAGTGAAGCGAGTGATACACATTACTTTGATTAAACTCATGCTGATCACAATACAGTACAGGGAAGTGGGTAACACGGCTTGCAGTCGCAGCTGCAGCTCCTCGCTGGCGGTAATATTTCAATGAACATGTTTGTTTGAAAACCAGTTTTTGCTGGTACCCATAAGGGCTTTGGAACCAATATATAATAAATTGTATGAATAAATCAAATCCCCGTGGGGCACGCGACATTCAAGATCTAGTTGCAAGCACATGTTATAAAACATTGTAAAATAGCCTCAAGACCAGAACTGCATATTGCTTGGGCTTCCAGCCCAGTTTGCTCAACAGTTCGTGGCCTACTTACCTAACCTAAAACCTTAGTGCAATGCTTGCAACAACTAAAATCCTATTCTATAACTAAGTTACCCTATTACGTATAATCTAGAAGAGTGATGCAAAAAGTCAACTGATAACGCAACACAGTCTAATCATACTCTTATCAGTAGTTCCTCTAACCTCTGTTCTCAGTTATACAAAAAGTTTTAACTCCATGAAATTAACGTCACACACATACACAAATGCTTGACTTTCTCAAATAATTAGTCACTCAGCGACACAAACTTTATTGTTTTTTATGTAATATTTCTTGCTCGGGTCCTTCTTGATTCCCTCTTTCATTTCCTGTACGAGCTTTTGGCGAGAGATTCGCTCATCCTGCGACCTGTCTGGAGATAAGTAGAGTTTGTTGTAGTTGAAATTGTAGTCTGCCACATCAACCGATTTCAAGACTTTTGCTCTGCTCAGAAATTCACGTACAATTTCAGGATCTCGCAAAGTAACTTTTATCGGCCGTGATCGAGGGCTGTCAGACTTCTTTACTCCCACTCTCTCAATGTTTGTTATAGTCGGCCTTCCAATGAACTTCATAAAACCCCAAATATCACCCACGAGATCCCGTTCGTTCATTTCTTGCTCTTCACATTCGAGCTGTTCTGGGGCCCCGAAGATGATAAAGTTTTTCGACCGATCATCTTCTGTAATCGCCGATTTCACAGCCATTTTGATTTTAGCTGGAGAGATATCAGAAGCTACGCTGTTATTCTTCACAACATCTGTAAACAGTTTCATTTCTGTTTTCACTGTCTCCTTCACTGAAGCTAGTTTACCAGATTTGCATTGGATGAGCTCGTTCTGAGTTTTTATCTGTTCTGATTTCTGTTGGTCAAGCGTCTCTGCTGCTGATCTCAAAACATTTCTCGATTTACATATCATAGACCCCATCTTCAAAACTATTTCGGTTATTACATCCTTTGTAACGCCTTTTGGCTTGAACAAGTCATGAGTGAGGTCCTCTAGTTTCCTGCAATTAAGATTCGCTAAAACCGAGTCTGATAAGTCCTCAATCTGTTTCTCCAGTTCGTGAAGTGTACTGACCGAAAATTCCATATTGTGTATACTTCGTGTATAGCAAAGCTGCACAGTAAAAGGCAGTGCAATTACCTATTTACTGATAAGAGACAACTGATATCAACTCACAAGCGAAAAGATTGGATCAACTCACAAGCGAAAAGATTGAACTCACAAGCGAAAAGATTGAACAAGAATTAAGAAAAAGAGAATTTAAGAAAAAGAGAATTTTATTTGCCACAGAATAATCAATACATATAATATACTTCAAAAACTTCAAAATATATTGTAACATGTAAGTTCATCTATCGTTCATAAGATGGGGTACTCTCAATAATCAAGTATATGAGTACCCGACCCGCCGCGCTGGGTAACAAGAATGAAGAAACCTAGCCAGAGTGGAAGTTGGCGCCCTCATTAAATTTTTGGAGAAAATCGCTCGCCAAAATTTGTTAGACCAGGACGATGTCCTAGCCTGGCAGCTCATTGCGCGTCGCAACGAGCTTCGTTGTTCGTCGACGTGCGACGAGCAACGAGAAAAATTGTGTGGCGCGTCGGGTGGCACATCTTAACGGGTGATACGCGTATAAATTTCGATCGCTGACGTACAGCGAGCAGCACAGCTGCGAGTGGCGTCAGCTAATAGGATTTCATCCTACAAGGCACATCGCGTTTACCTAGCTAACCAGGTCATTTCCGCCTCCGGCGGTCGCGCGCTACTGCAAGCGAGAGGGCTATATATATAGTTAGAGCAACACATCGCGCCACAAGTCAAATATTTATCAACATCTTGACTAGCTACGCGGTCCTTTTCCGCATGCGCTCGCGCTGTGCTCAAAAATTGACGTCGTCAATCAATCAACATCAAGATTTTAGTTTTACATTTGACCTTTATGTCAAAAAATCTTTGAATTTTCAATCGGTGGTCGATGTTACCTGAGGACCTCAGGCTTCGTCCTTACTTCGTCACAGGACGATCGGAGCTCGAAGAGCGTAGAGAGTGCTGGCTGGCGTCGTCCTGTGATGGTCGACGTATTTTTGCTTGCTGGGATCCGGCCGAATGACGCCACATGCAACGTGTAGGGTAAAACTAAAAACGCTTACCTATATGAGATAATATGACAAAAATTGTTTTGGTCACGTGACCAGTCAATGACATTGATATTTCGCTGCTGACGCGGACGGTTTGGTGGAGGGTTAGGGTCAACGTTTATACATTATAGGGTCAAAGTTAGGACTAGAGTTGTACACTATTGACATTGTGAGGGTAATGGTTAAGGTTTATCACTAGCGACCTTTTCATCTGACCACAATATTGCAAAATGCTATGTTGTATGTC
Source organism: Bolinopsis microptera (assembly GCF_026151205.1). Lineage (NCBI taxonomy): Eukaryota > Metazoa > Ctenophora > Tentaculata > Lobata > Bolinopsidae > Bolinopsis > Bolinopsis microptera. The sequence goes on from NC_087077.1 coordinate 11,001,117, forward strand.
ACGTGACAAATTTAGCCGAGGGTCGGAAGTCGGAGGTCGGAAGTCAGTGGACTCTGTTGGAGTTCGGCGGACTCCGAGCGGAGTCCGCCGAGCTGGTGGACTCCGCCAAGCTCCGCCGGACTCCGCCGGATTCAAGTCCGCCGTAGAGGTCCGCCGGAGTCCGCCAAGCACTCCGCCGGAGTCCGCGGCGGACCGGAGTCCGCCTAGTGGCTTAGTCCGCGGCGGACACTCCGCCGAGCCGCTGCGGAGCCGCTCGGAGTCCGCGGCGGACTTTAAAGTCCGCTCGGAGTCCGCTCGGCTCCGCCCGGAGTCCGCCAAAATGTATTCGAGTCCAGTGTAAATACATTTTGGCGGAGCACCACCGGACTCCGCTCGAAATGCTTCCCTTTGAAGTTATGGGAGAAAATGTGATTTTTTGGCTTTGTAGATTAAAAAACACATTTTCTCCCATAACTTCAAAGGGAAGCATTTTAGGCCGCAGGCCAGGCATTTGATACTTTGCCAGGCACGGAACATACCGACTAAACTTTTTTATGGCTCAGCTGATAAGTTTCCGCGGAACCAAAAATAAAACCCTTTCGGATTTCACAATTTCAATATTTTCAGGTTAGTACTCTTCTGCCAGGTATAATAATTAATAGTATTTGCAACTGAGTCCAACGCGACGGCACAAATCTATCTTCCTGGATCTAGCTGTAAGTCTAGGCTCGTACATTCCCTCTTCTCGCAATTCTTCCTAATTACCTTTTCCTTTTTGGATTCTGAAATCATTTCTAGAATTACGATTGTCTCGATCTCTCATCTCGTTAAATGCTAAAAGTAGATTTTCATGTTTTGTTTAATGTTTTATTTAAAACGTGAAATTTATAAAACACGTGTCGTAGTATTAGCTGCAATCCGAATTTAGATTGCACGCAAAAACAGTCACCTACTCCTAAAGAAACAAAGCACAAATAAAACCAGCAGATTTTAAAAAGGTTTTAACAAACAACTAATTATTAATAAATAATGTTCCGATCCGGAATTTACATATTTTATACACATATTCCAACCCCTTTTCTCATTATGTTGGCTCACACAATACGTGAACGACCCTTACTATACTACTATATTAACTTAAATGTATCTAACCTTAAACATACAACAGTAAAACCCCTATTTAGTCTTATCGAGAAACTTGGAAAAATAAATTTGGGATGAAATCTGGATAGAATTCCTATAAATCGGAGTTCCTGGTTATATTAATTGGGACACGGAAATTAGGTTGATATTTATAATTATTCATAATCTTAATCAATTGAATTGACTGTTGTAAACAATCAATTAATAAAAATCATTTGATTTTATCCATTCAAGATTCAAACTAATCTAATCTGCTTAAAGTAATTCAAATTATAATGAATACTAATTCGATCGACTAATATAAAAAGCCAATCAAAAATAATATAGATGCATTTTCTATCAGGTTTTAAACAAAGTACATTTACATTACACGTCATGTTATAACATACTAATTTAAACTAATCTAACCTAACATTACTAATTTAAACTATTAGTTTAATCGATTATTGAGTACTATCAACAAATCAATAAAAATCAATACATTTTCTATCAGGTTTTAAACAAACTCGATATTACACATGCTATAATAAACTAATTTAAACTAATCTAACCTAACAATACTAATTTAAACTATTAATTCAATCGATTATTGAGTACTATCAATAAATCAATAAAAATCAATATATTTTCTATCAGGTTAAAAAAATACATATTACACATGCTATAACCTAACATTACTAATTTAAACTATTAATTCGATCGATTTTTACAATCAATAAATCAATAAAAATCAATATATTTTCTATCAGGTTTTTAAAAAAAACATACATATTACACATGCTATAACATACTGATTTAAACTAATCTAACCTAAAATTACAAATTTAGACTGGTGATTGAATTGATTATTATACAATCAATAGAAATCTACACAATGTCTTTAATCAGGTTTCAAACAGACTGCTAATATCGTAACTGATTTAAAACAATCGGACCTAATACTATGTGGTTGAAACCACTAACTCAATTTGTTACAAATTGAACTCAATTAAAATTACCAGCAAAAACTGAATAAAACTGGTAATTTTTCAAAAAATCTAGATCGTAACCATTTTTAAGACCGGACCGGTTAAATTTAATTGTTCATTCAATTGTGGCCGTACAAAGTCAGGCTGACCCAGTGGCGAAAAGTACTTATGTGCCGCACCCCGCTAATTTCTTTGCCGCCAACCTAAAATTTGACTCATGTCCTAAAAAGGTCAAGCTTTCATTTTTCCGCCCCTACAGCTTTTTGGGAGCATTCTGTACCCCAAATATTGTTTTTTCGCGTCCAACGAACATTCAAGTAGACGGGATAATACACATATTGAACCTTTTTTTTCCCAAAATTATCTAAAATTCGGAAAAATTCCGTCCCCTTAGGTGCCCCCCCCCCCCCCCTGTTAGGTGCACCCCCCCCTCCCATGTTAGGTGCCCCCTGTTGTATAGCTTGGGTAGCAGGGGCAGTCGTTTGCCACTGGACTGATAATTAGGAATAAGTAACTACAAAACACAATTGCAGCACAATTGTCCAATATATTCTGCAAACTTTGGGTATCGTGAAAATCCCCTTAAGGCTTTCCAATAAATTGTTTTTCAAGTTCTACCACTCTTTTTTTCAGCAGTGTCTGGATGTCCACCTTTTAAAAGTTTCCGAATAGTCTCTTGTTAGTCTCTAGAGTCTAGACTCTAGTTAGACTATAGTTCCTAATTTGTCTATTTTACTCTAGACTAGTACATTATACTAGCGGTAATAAAGTCAGCAAAATTGACTTCATATTTTGCATCTAAACGCTTGACTTCCTCATAAATTTCAGCGTAAAATGGGTTTTTCTTGATGTACTTTATTTTGTTTGACCATATAGGTGGGCTGCTCGGTTTGGTCATCTGCCATCGGAACATCAGAGATCTGAACAATGAGACTCTTGAAGGTTCGTCGAGGAACTCTCCCACTCCAAACTTCAAACCCCAGGTCTGTGCGTAGCAACTAGCATGGTCAACAGCATGTACGATGATGTGATAGAACAGTGGATCAAGCAGCTCATTTGGGAGACCTGTATGGGAGAGAGACTTCTCTACTGCCATCCTGCACTCTGTGAGATATCTTACAAAGGACAGACTTCCCTCAACAATCCCTTGTGAGAGGTCCTTGAAGGTGCATGATGGCTTCAGAGTTTCCGCAATCAAGCTTTCTCTGGTGATTTCGACTGAGTACACTCGAGTTATGAACCTGTGAATCCACGGTTTTTCTGTGTTGGCCTCTCGGACCAACAAGACTCTTTAATTATAGGTGGTTCTTTGCTAAAGTTCCGTTCATTTGGCTGAATTTGTCGAATCCATTTCTCTTGAGAACTCAAAGTTTTAGTATACCTCAAGTCAAATTTATTTTACGGATTGAAACAGTTAATTGAATTAACCCGTAAAACTCTTAGAGGCACAGCTACAGTGACTTTGGTCATTAGTCCAGTGAAACTTTCAAAATATAAAACACCGATAACGGGTCTACTCAAATGATCCAGGGTGTTGGTCATTAGTCCGGAAAAACTTTCAAAATATACGGACCTTCAAATGATCTAGGGTACATAGTTCCGTGTTGATTAGTTTCAATTGAGCATTAACGAGGCCACGCATCGGCGATCTAGAAGCCGTGTTTCGATGCGTCCTAACGGTAACGACACTGCCCGACTATATCTGAATTTTAGTTGCGATAGCAACAAGTTACAATTCGACGTAGCTCTCAAATAAGCTACAAGTTCAATTCAAATCGGAAATATAAAAAGACTCTCAATATATGAACCTTATCTCCGAAGGTATCTATTTAATGAAGTAATGGAAGTATTATTATATTTGAAGGCTTATTATACGACTCTATCAATTGTGTTCAAGTAACCATAAATTGAGACTGATTAAAAGCTCTAAAATCTAAAATATAAAATATAAATAAACCACAACGGCAGTAGCCAAAACTGGTGCCCTCCTGGTTCGAATTGACGATCTCTTCATATCAAGCTTCAATTACTGAAACATCAAACTTCAATCATTGAAACATCAAGTTCAATAAAATGGCTGAACTGGACAATGCAGAAGAAACACAGTTGCCAGAATCGAGAGAAGAGGACAATGAAGCAGAACCAGAAGTCTGGTCAGAGGACCCGGTACGTACCACGGCTCATAGAAGGAAAAATGAAAAAAGGAAAGAGCCCAAAAAGAAGAAAAAGAAAGACTCTTCAGAGGGAAACCCCTCTAGCAACCGGACTTATCTGTCCAGCGAGGACGAATTTCTTGAATGTGATATACTTAGTAATTAATTTATTAATACTCAAAATCCAAAAAATCATGTATTTAACGTGTTACCGGACAGCACCAAATTAACGGGGTTATAAATAAATATACCTATAGGTATATGTCGTTTGCAAGGACAGTGATAATACTGGTCTCCATATCGATAGCACAAACCACATTACTACTCTGCTCTGAAGAATATTGGGGAAAGCTATACAAGCTATCAGAAAATTTAAAATGTAAAAATAAAAATTACGTCAAATGGAATATTTCCATCTCGAAACGTAACATCGCGGAATACGAATCATCAGCCAATGCTCTGGTAATAATGTCTCGAACCTGTGAATCATATATGAATTTTGTGGGAGAAGAAACAATCACGGGTCAAAGTAAAAGAGTAATCACCGTAAACCCAGAAAGGGCTAAATATTTGATTGAAAATCGAAAATGTATTAACGAAAAAGGCGAGTATCAGACGAAATTGGTTAATAATTTTAAATGTGACTTCAAGTGGCTGGAACACAGATCTAAGACTACGACATCTTGTTATTTCTCGGATGGAGTAGTAATAGCGAATCATGAGGATACATTTACGTCCTCTTTGTCAAATATGGAGGGTTGCGACTATAGTTCAGGGTACTGTCTAACGCATAACGGAAAACACGTCACTTGGAACGTGATTGAAAATGTAAAAAGGGCTTATTTGCCTGTGGGGCAGTTCAATGCAACACAAATCGAAAAGAAGCTACTCGTACCCGAGTTGAGCATGTCATTTAATCTGCCGGAGAAAAATCCGGGTAACACTTGGATCGATAGGGATTTCCAAATAAAGGGAAGCCCAGCCCCGTATCATTTTAATCTTGAAAATGTAAATTCGAATAATGAAAATGCGATCGAAGCAATAAGAGAGGAACTCGTCAATAAATTTAATTATCTTTTGGAATTAATTAAAAGTCCGTTGGCGCAAACGGAGTATTTGTGTAACGTGTACAACGACATATATGGAACTGAGAGAATCCTAGCGAAAATCGATCCAACTGATTACGTACAATGGAAGTTAAATAGGACGGATGTAAAGGCTAAATTGGTCGGAAAATTGTTAATGATTTATCCTTGTCTGCAAATTCAACATTATCGATTCATAAACGACACCAACAGGTGTTATAACGGGTTTAAAATAGAATATAATCTGCCGGAAAATGATGAATATATTGAGGGCTATGTAGATCCTAAGTATAACATGATAATGCCTACCGCAATAGAGATAGATTGCCACAACTCTACGACCCAATATATGATGGTGAATAATACGATTCTCGCTCAAAGTGCTCATGGGTTACACGAAATGAGGGTAAACCTTTCAAAGGTAGAAAGTATAGACAGAGTGAAACTTACTGGAATACCCATGTCTCAAGATTTTCAAAATTGGATATATAATACGTCTGAATTGAAGCACCATGATATTAGCGATTGGGAAGAGGGATGAGCTCCTTATAATCCCAGTCGCTAACAGGGGGAGGCGGATCCGCGAGGATCCGGGGACACGTTAAACAAACATATAGTGCTGGAGAGTAACTGAAGGCTCCCGTGTCTAACGAAGTGTGAATTAACACACTGCCTTGGTACCCTCTAGTCGGCCGTGTTTTCGGGCTACCTGGTGTTCAGTACCTGGAGCTTGTCACCCCCAGGACTGAACATACGTCCCCAGGTAAGTGGAACACGGTGGTACGTGGACGACAGTCCACACCTAGCTAGTATCTTATCCTTTTGAACCCACAAAGGTGGAAAATTACCCAGAAAGGGAGTAAATAAAAATTTGGAAGATAAGATCTAGTGAACAGGCAAGGCAAGAGAAAACGGTCAAAGTTCATAGTTGTGACAGCTAAGTCCTCTATGGATAAGACCGTCGGTGGAACCTAGGAGTGCCAATCCCACTTACTGGTCATCCATCGCTACAGACTGGGTCCCTTGCCGGTAGGTTCACATATGCGTAACATCCTTTTATGTAAAAGGTTGCGTGATCTGCTCAATGTACAGTCGGGCCTACATAAGCTAAAAGCGACTTGGTCTTTATGATCGTCCAGTTAGTAAGCGAATGTAGCTGTTGTGATCAAGGGGATTAAAAAGTGAACCTTGGGAAGCAATGGGCAGTTCTTTAAACTGCGGAAATGGGGTCAGCTCAGACTGCGCCTGGTTACACATAATGATTAAGTAAGAATAAATAAGTAAGTAAGGGTGCATACAAATTAAAAGTTATGATTGAATAGAAGCAGTTGAAATGTAACAGGAGGTCGAAGACCAGAAGTGTTAATCCTGAAGGAAATGGAAAATGAAATTAACCATTTGACGATTGATAAAACGGAAAAACGAAATGTAAAATCCAATTGGCGGGAATTATTTGGAATATTCGGACAAAGTAAGTTTACGATTATATTTGCTATTATTAGCAACGTACAAAGCATCGCCGTATGGTATCTAATCTGGAGGTACATTATAGTAGAATTAATTATAAGTAAATGCGTCGATCGCACCAGAGGACGGATCCCAGTTAATGAGGGCCCAATTGACCGGGATGGTCAGAATGATACGGAAGTTTAATTCCTAGATTGACACTGTCCTTTATATGTACTGTAGTAAATGTGTATATTTAGATATTCTCCTTAGATATTCCATCAACATAAAGAATTAATTAGCTGGAATTTTAATTATGTTAGTAAATAAGGATAAGTAGTAACAAGGCTACTATGTATGATGAACATTATTTGAAGGAACTACTATAAATAAAGTATATATATATATGAAGTATGAGTACTAGGACAGTATAACTATATTATGATTGACAATGAAACAATGATAATGAATAACAAGTGCACAATATGATATGTAATAAGAAATAAATATGCACAATATGACAGTATTTGTATGCAATGATATTAAAGTAAATGCACTATGTATGACAAAGATTATGTTATGAAAGATAATAAAGCGCAATCATATAAAATGAAAGTGCACAAGATAGATAGATTATGAATGAAGTGTATGCGCAAAGATATGATCAAGATGAGTAACAAGTAATGCACAATATGGCATGATATTTAAATAAGTGATAAGCAAGCGCTATGAAAATATAAGATTAAAATAATGTGAGATATGAAACGCCATGAAACAAACCATATTTTAAATGCAGGCCGGCCAAATGGAATGGGAACTAGATTAAATGACGTCACCCGGAAAATTTTATTTATTTATTTATTTATTTAGTTCTTAATTTATTTATTTATTTGCGTGCACGATTTGTGCCAAATCTGAGCTTAAATGTGCCAAAAGACTCTTTAGATCCAAGGCAAATTGAACGTGATTGTTGTCTGGAACCAAAATAATTACTTTAGCATGACCTGTTTTGTATACTTTTCTAATAAAACACAAAAACCAAATTAGGCACGTAGTAATTTAGAATCTTGTATCTTTGTAACTAAAGTTACAGTTATAAAAATATATTATGACCGGTTAATGGTGGTTAATCTAAATACTTAAATAGCAAGGATGCGGAAGAAAGGATATTATCAACAAGTTATCTTCTTTATCAGTTGCTGCATAGCACTTTCAAAAGGAATGATTGAAGAAATCAATTACCACCAGGAAAAGACTGGTCTCATCTTACAAGGAATCGGAATCGTCGCACCGGAGATTACCCCTGTGCTGATATCAACATTTATAAAGATAAGAAATCCAATGAAAAATGTAAATGAATGCGAAAACATATGCAACATTGACGAAAATGTAATTTGGGGACTGCTAACCCACGTAAAATGTAATCATGTGCACAACAAAATCGGAGATCGCCAAAATGTAATAAAGGAAATCGAGAATTCGGTGGATAAAGACCTCGAAAATGATTCTAGACAAATGGCGGAACGATGTTTCAGAGAATGTATCAAAATACCGAAATGTAAAGCTTTCGGTGTGGAATATAGATCTGACGTCGTGATCTGCATTCTGAGAGAAACCATCCCTACGTATCATCAGGATTCTAAAGGTTCAAGCGAATTCGACATGCGATGCATGGTCGAAGATAAGAATAAATTCTGTGGACAATATCAGTCCAGAATCAATATTCTGTTTGAAAAATCAAATGAAAATTTTGTCAATGAAACAATGACAAAAATAGAAAAACTTACTGAATTGACGAAAAACAGGAAACAGAAAAGATTTGTTCAAGCAGCCCTTGGATTTTTTGCCGGTTCTATTCTTACTGGAGTGTTCAGTCTCTATGAACAATCGAAAATTTCAACTCAACTTAACGAGTTCTACGACCAATTTCAGGATTTCCGTAATGAAATGACGGACTATATTGAATCAGCAACGGAATTTCATGAAGGTATGTTGAAAATGTACAAAACTTTGGAATTAAATTCCCAGGAGTCATTGGAAGAATTAAGCTGTGAAATGATGAGTATAATTCGGTATAACCTGAAAAGAAATCAGCTTCAAGACTGGAAAGAGTATATATACACTCTCTCGAAAGATTTGATAGACGGCCAATTAAAAGGTCCCGTGAGTCCCACAATATTTAATGAAACGAATATACTGGATTTGCTGAAACATAAAAGAATGGAGGACGCAATTTATGTTGACAACGTCCCTTTATTCTATCGTCTAGGCAGAATGTGGCTAGCTGATGTAAAGAAAGATGGAAAATTTTTCAATCTTCATGTGATTATATCGATACCTCAAATAAAAAGTGATGAAATGTACATCCTATATCAAGTGAACCAAGTAGGTTTGGTCAATGGTACTCAGTGCATGCGTCTGGATATACCGAATCACGTGTATCAAAAAGATGGCGAATTCTACGAATTGGAAAACGAAAATAATTGCGAGGTCCGAAGTGGGATAAAATTATGTCTGGGGAATAAAGAAAACGAAGAATCTGCAAAGAAAGCAAGGTGTTTAAACGCCGACCCAAGAATATGTAAAACGAATTTGGAAAAATGTCAAATGCGCAATATTCAGACTAGTTCTGGTGTCATGGTCAGAGCAATACATCATTTGAAAGCATCGACGCAAGAAAGTCCTACTGAATACGTGGATATTTCAAATGGAAGTACGGTGAAATTTCTCAACTACGATAAATATTATCAAATAGTTGCCGACAACTACATCATTAGATCAATTAAAGAGCCAATGTTTACGAAAGAACTAGAGTTGACGAACCCCGAAAAATGGGACGAATATTTGATATCTGAAAATGAATTGCTGAAAAGAACGAATCTAAGTCAGCTCAGTGCTCATGTAGTTCAACAAAAAGAAATTGTTAAACATATCAAATCTGAAAGAATCGGACTAAATCTGACGAAGGATCTAACTCTTGTGAATTTTATAGGAATTTTAACAGTAATGATTAGCATTATAGTGGGAATCTTCCTTCTATACAGCTATTGGAAAAAACGGTTCAGGACAAGGAAAGTAGAAAAGGACATAGAATTAGAAGAACAAAATAAAGACGAACTTTTAGAAAGCGGAAAAGATGAAGAATCTGGAGTAGATGAAACTAATTTCAGTGGTGAATATAGCGAAGGACTGCGACAAAGAGCGCCTAGTACAACTAAGGTGTATTCAGTGGACGATGTGAAAAACAGAGTCTTATGACTAGACGAAGTAGAAGAATCAAATTTAAACTTGAACTGGAACCTAAATTGCGAAAATATAAATTGTGGAAAGGTGTCAGAAAAAGAGGTAAAGAAAGCTGTAAATTTACATTACGAAAATGTAAATGATAGTGTTCAAGATGTCAGCGACTGGGAAAGTGAATCAAAGAATACAATAGACTCAAATAGTGCTTCGGATATACACGAGGAACTGGAGGAATTGAACATCGAGCATGACGCTTCTAACGATGATAATGTGGAACAACTACACAAAGAAGAGACGAAACGAGAAACAGAAATACCAATAGAAATATGGGTGATGATATTTAATTACCTCACCATCAAGCAATTACTGAAAGTACGAGAATTAAATAAACGATTCAGTAGTTTGGTGAAGGATTACTTGCGGAACCCTACCAATGTAATAATGGAAAATTTTAAATTTTATAGTTACGAAACGTTCTATTTAACGGAAATACTTATAGAAGATCAAATGTGTTGGACGAATATGAAAACTAAAATTGGAAAGTTCGCCATGAAATACATGATCATGAAAGGGGTGTACTGCAGCGCCATCAATAAAGTGGAAAAACCATACTTGAGGTTTTTAAGAACACGGTGTCTACCATTGTATACTTTCAAGGACCGGCTAAGAAGCTTCACTCCTAAAGCGTCTGACGACGAAGTGATCATAAGATGGAAGGAATATAAGAAGAATTCTTGGGCGGATATTTCCCCATTGGAAAAATCATGCATTAAAATGGAATGCAAGTTCCAAACTTTCTTAACGAAACTATATATGAATAAATATGGTACGTCTCTACCGATAACTACGAATCGGGAAAAGATCCAAAGAATAGGCAAAATGCTGAAAACCGAAGAGAATAAAAACTTCAATCTTCTTCAAGCTATAAAATATAGACCCCAGATTGAAGTTCTAATAGGGTAATCAAACCGTAAAAAGGAAAAATGTAAAATGTAAAATGTAAATCAAACGTAATATGTCAAACGTAATATCACAACTCACCAACGGGTTCAAAATTATAGAAACAGGCTCTTTCGTCATTTCCATTATCACTTTAATTAAAGTTTTCTAACCACATATCGATCAGCAAAGCAAATGGAAAATACATCAGAAGAGATACCTTCAAAAACAGAAGAAATTCAAAGTCTATCCATTAAAGAAGTCAAATCAGTTTCCAACTGTAATCTACCTATTGAACTATGGCATATTATTTTGACAAGGCTGAATCTACGTGATTTACTCAAAGCCAGGTTAATTTGCAAAAGGATGGGGAAAATCGTCTCACAATATTTGCGAGACACAACAAGTGGATATCCAGATCTCTTCAGCTTCTATAATTATGAAACATATTATCTCTTGGACATTCTAATGGAGAACGAGATGTATTGGACCAGGATACAAACGAATATTGGAAAATTCGCGATAAAACTCCTAACCATGAGAGGAGCGTATAATGCAGCAGTATTAGGACAAAAGAAATGTTATGCTCGTTTTGTCAGAACTAGATGTCTAACATTTGAAAAATACAAGTCATTATTCCCAAATGAATCGGACTGGGTTATCCTAGAACGTTGGGGAAAGTATAAACACGAGTCATGGACGAAATTGTCAAGAATCGAAAAATCAATTATTAAGATGGAATGCAAATTCGATTATTATTTAAAGTACCAATACTGTAAAGCTTATGGAACCTGGTTGTCTATTACAATGACAGAAGAGAAAATAAAAGAAATCAGTAAAATGATGAAATACGAAGATAAGCAATACGGTAAATGAGTTCATCGCATAACTATGCGTGAATCTGCATTTAGATAAAGAATGATGAAAAATGTAAATATTGAAAAATTTGAAACTTAAAATATAAAACTGAAAACGGGCAGGTTTAAAGATGAGGAAGTTAGATAAGTAAAGGATCGACCTCAGCCCAACTGAGATCCTAAATAATAAATATATGTATACAGTTTAAATTGTGAAAATTATTATAAGACTTCAATAAGTTAAACATTTATTAAGTTAAGTAAGAAATTAATTATAAATAAGTAAGAATAAGTTAAAAGGCAAATAAGTTAAATATCCGATAAATTGAAAGTAGTTTGTCAAAGGACTATTAATTTAGTACCATTTCAGAGCCTTTTAAGTTTGTTGAAGTCTACTGACCAAAATGGCCCATCCAGGGGTTATGGTCAAGTTATTTCATAGGTTCTTAAATAGTTCTTGAATAGAAAATTACAAGCTAGTAGATCTTCTCGTTTAGCCGGTCTATTGAGATTCTGGATCGCAACCGTATCCCCTCTCTGCACAGGAACATTTCCTACGAAGACCGTAGACGCATCGTTATCGGGACGTAACCCGAATCTGTTTCGTATCGGGACGTAACCCCCGTTGAGAAGAAGAAGAAAGAAGAAAGAAGAGGGAATGGAAAGAATTATAATTGTAGCAATTCGTTACCGGGACGTAACCCGACTTTAAAAGCATCGCAATCAGGGCGTAACCTGACCCCCGTTGTCGTCGAAGAAAGAAGACCAAAGAAAAGGAAAGGAAAGGAAGGAAAAGAAAAGAAAAGAAAGATACTACTTGTAATAGTGGTGAGCGGCCCTAATGGCGAATTAGGTATTAATATATGTTAACAGTTTTAAGAAATGTTGATCAGCCCTAATGGCTAAATTATAGTAAATATTCTCCTATTTCAAGGAGAGGAAAACTTTGGTGTTAGATGATGATTATAATTAGGAGACCTAGGTTCTAAAATTCAGAGTCTTAAAATTTAAGGATGTCAAGGAAAATTTAATAGAAGAAAAGAAGAAGACGAAAAAGAAAAAGAAATATTTCATTAGAATAGTACGAGTAAGCCCTCGGTTGGCGAATCGGCTAATCGGTGAAATGATCAAATTAAAAACTCTATGAAAAAGGGGATCGTGTTGGCCTCTCGGACCAACAAGACTCTTTAATTATAGGTGGTTCTTTGCTAAAGTTCCGTTCATTTGGCTGAATTTGTCGAATCCATTTCTCTTGAGAACTCAAAGTTTTAGTATACCTTCAAGTCAAATTTATTTTACGGATTGAAACAGTTAATTGAATTAACCCGTAAAACTCTTAGAAGGCACAGCTACAGTGACTTTGGTCATTAGTCCAGTGAAACTTTCAAAATATAAAACACCGATAACGGGTCTACTCAAATGATCCAGGGTGTTGGTCATTAGTCCGGAAAAACTTTCAAAATATACGGACCTTCAAATGATATAGGGTACATAGTTCCGTGTTGATTAGTTTCAATTGAGCATTAACGAGGCCACGCATCGGCGATCTAGAAGCCGTGTTTCGATGCGTCCTAACGGTAACGACACTGCCCGACTATATCTGAATTTTAGTTGCGATAGCAACAAGTTACAATTCGACGTAGCTCTCAAATAAGCTACAAGTTCAATTCAAATCGGAAATATAAAAAGACTCTCAATATATGAACCTTATCTCCGAAGGTATCTATTTAATGAAGTAATGGAAGTATTATTATATTTGAAGGCTTATTATACGACTCTATCAATTGTGTTCAAGTAACCATAAATTGAGACTGATTAAAAGCTCTAAAATCTAAAATATAAAATATAAATAAACCACAACGGCAGTAGCCAAAATCTGTTCGCGTCCTCATATCGGTAACGGGACTTGTTGGACTTCTTGTGAGTGCGTTGTGAAGAGGAAGTGACGTCTTGGTTGATGGTAGTAAGGCTGAAATATTGTTATCAACAATGTACTTAGTCAGACTGTTCGAATAAAGGTGAAATTTAGGATGTGCACTCGCCGTGTGGTAGAAGAAGATGGCTTCCATCATCAGACATCTGTTTGCTATCTTCTCCCCATTCAAATGGAATGCCTCTATTGTAGCTCTTCCTCTGGCATCCTTCTTGAACAACATCTTTATACCCTTCACCGTTGCCGACGATAAACAGGACTTAAGCTGGCAGTCTTCAACTTCAAACGTGCTCCTATTACTTCCCGAATTAACCAACAACGCCATCGTTGTGTTTTCCAGGTAGTCGACTATATCGTCATCGGTTGGCTCTTTGAGAATAAAGAGGTAGATAACGAAGTTGTAAATCAGTCCAGCCACAAGTTTAGCTATCATCCATGGAGCTTGGAAAAGTTTGTGTTCCCAGAATATCCACTTGTATTTCTCCTCGAAGTCACAATTGACAATTGACTGTTTGATGAGCCTTCCCATTGATTACTTATTTGGGTCTGAGAATATTATGATAAAAAGTGTTTAAAAACAGTTACATAAGAATAGACTCTCAACACCACGGTAGTCAATAAAAATTCAATAATATAAACCGTTAACTGTAATAGCCAATGCACAATAAATAATTTAAAAGGATCATTTACAGTCTGGAATACTTTAATTTAATGTTAAAAATAACAGGAAAACATTTATCGGATGTGCCAAACCATGTTTTAAAATACGGGGTATGGTCGAATCCCAATAAAAGCGATTTGTTAAAAGCGAGTTCCTTATTTGCCTAAAGTATACAACCAGAAAAACCTTATTAAATATTATTGTACAAAAATTGCCACGTTCTTACTTCTTAAGCATTTTCTGGCATAAAATCGACGACTCTCCTAGATATTTGAAATTATTCGTTTTAAACTAATTACAACACTACAAATCTATTACATTTATTGGGAATTATGTAATGACAATGTAACGTGATGGAAAAATTTTAAACGGGTCATATCCTGTCCAAACCCAGGAATCATGGCCAGGATGCATATTGCATGACATGAAGAATTCCTCGTAACTTTGTATGAAGATCTACAACTTATCATAACAATAGAGTCAAATATTACGCCAAAAATTTAGCCAAAAACGTACTCCGTCAACATTCATGACTTAGGTCTCGAATAATAACAGAAAAGGGGTTCAAGCGATGAAATATTTTTAGTAATAAGCTAAAGCAAGAAGTTTCTGTACATATTGGGACAAGATAAAAAAGAGTACTTCTGTAAAAAAAATCAACGAATTTTTTGGGAAAATTAGGCAAAGAAAGGTTTCAGCTTTAATTTTAAGAAGCATCAAAAAAGGAAATTACTGGATTACCCATGGCCATTTCAAGAGTAATAAATAGATGCATGATACATTTTCTTATTCTTTCAGAATTGCAGGTTAAATTAACTTTCGATAGTTAAGACTAAGTCATTAAATTTTGAAGGCCGTGATTTAATGGCAAAAGCGAAAGATTGATTTTATCCTCGATGTTATACATTATATGTAAACGCTAATCCAAGCTAATATAATTCTTAATCTTTTATTTTTTGAAAGAAGTGAGACGATATTGATATTAAGAACAGTCCACTTTTCCAATTTTTGTGTTTTGGTAAAAAGTTACTAAAGATATAAGATATGTCAAATATAAAAATAACTTACTTTACCTATAATTTTTAGTCTATTGCTCGATTCTCGTACGGATATGCAGGAATAGAAGTGGAAAGAGCTCCGCGCAGAGGGAATGGCGTGCTAAATAAACTAACTTTGTGCATAATAAATTATTGCATAAATCATGATGTAATATACAGCTACCTATCTCGAGGAGCCTTATTAAGAATGACGTCATCTCTCGAAGGAGCTAGGGTAAGGGAGGCCGGGAGGGGTTTTCAAGAAATGGCGGCCGGCCAGAGCTGGTTGACGTCATTATACCTAAAGTCCGGAAAAATTGTACCACGGCACGGGGAATTTGGGCGGCACTTTTAAAATAAAATGTTTGAATTACTTGGTTAATGAGCCACGCGAATTTTCAAATCTTATTTGAAGTTTATACGGTTACTGACTCGGCATCATCATCAAAATTGTTTATCTAATTGTAATTGCACGAGCACCACTGCGACGAAATTATAAAGTCCAGCAGAATATTAAGCATTAAGGCTGATATTGATAAGCTAATGACATTGACACAAACAAGTTTGCACACTATTTCATAAATTTGTACTATAATAAACGATAAAAGGAATACTATTACTAACAGTATCGTGTTCATCTTTTACTTTTAGATCAAAATACAATACGTTTTAGGCGTGATTTCACGACTTAAACCTAATTTGGCAAGACCAAATTGAAATATTTTCACGCATAAAGGAGACTGCCAAAAATCTATTTTCGCCTAAATTTTAAGTCAATGTACGTGGTAGAGTATCGAACAAAAACATTTCGCCTGAATTAAATTCCTACGTTGTTTAAACGATCACTTAAGGATCAATGCTATGTGATAAGACCACGCCAGGTTATTATCGGCGTGTTTCCTAGAAACACATGCACCGAACAATATACTTTTGGCTTCTTGTGGGCTAAGACTAAGATTGATGGTTAGCAATCGAAACAATATATCGAAAGCTTCATCTAGGTATTTTCGGTACCTTTAAGTTTAGGTAAATCTGTTGTGATGAGACAACACCATAAAGTTGCTTCGTCTGCTATAGTTGTTCATAGAGTCGTGTTTGTTATTAGCAATTCCTGCGTACAATAAACATAATAGAATTGAGTGGATACCATAACACTTTTAACTTATCAGACCTTATTTGACCGGACATTAAATTAACGGACATAATTATGAACGGACATTAAAATGAACGCTAGAAGGCATTCAAAACTATCAAAATCCAGATTTGTTCATCTTTTTTGGCGTTTTTTAAATTTTAGCAGATAATTTGTTAATCAATTTTTCATAGGTACAATAAGCAAGTAAAGCAGTCGTTAAGCAGTAAAAATGTCAAAATATATCTGTCATATATGATACAAAGATCAAAAGTCCATTTACGGACGTGAGGAGGGTTCCGGTTAGTGTCTATGATTATAATGAAAGTTGTGTAGATCACAGGTCATCTTCGTCAAATGGGTTATCCAATGATATAGTCTCATGTTTAGTCCGATGATAGAAATTAAAATTGACTGAAATTAAAAAGTTGTCATATCCTAGTCGACAGTAGACATGATCGCAGTGGAATAATTTTGGAAAAAATTCAACTGACTTATTAAGTTTAACTTGGACGGACCTTAAACGGATGGACTTTATTTGAACGGACATTAAGATGAACGATAGGACCTCCAGCGTTCAATTAATGTCCGTTCAAATAGGGTCCGACAAGGTAGTCTCAACCGTAACCATTAAATCGTGTTTCAGAAATTGTACTCGCCCCTCGATAAGTGTTTACACTTTTACAGATGTTATGAAAAATGAGTAATAAGTAAAAAATCACGGGCCACTATAAAGAAATAAAAGCATTTAAAAGCCATGAATAACAACAGAAATATGTTAGAGCACTGAACTGATGATAACAGAGCTATAAGCCAATTAATGGTCACGGCAAGGAACACCAATTTGAGGTCGATACCCCGTTATTTGGTAGTTGATGTAAAATTGGAATTGTCAGTCTGCGAAGTCATCAGTAAAAATACAGATTGATAAAACACCGTTATTTTCAGAATAAAATCGTTCGATTTATGGCAGGGCCGTGATCATGCCGCTAGCTGCGCGGCAACATTCGACTGCCAGGATCGAGGAGTCACGGGTTTTAGTTTTGTAGCCCAGGCAACCGACAACTTCGGGCAATGAGATCATAACAACAACATGATTATGACGCATACAGATTACAAAGTACAGATTCAGGCTTTCATCAAGACAAAAGTAAACAAAACAACTTATCACCATTAGAATTAGTAATGTAATAAACACAGAAGTCCAGCTCATGATCCGTTTCTAAAATTTAAGGTGCATACTGCATTCTTTTGTAATGACATTTTCACTAGTATGACCTAGGACTATAGGAGGGCACTGACGTTTAAATAAGGATACAGAGGTCCTAAAAAATACCGTTGCGAAACCTGAATCATGAATACCATTTATAAATTATAACTTCGTTACGTGAACAAATACTTTTGACTTTAGCTTTGATACATTTGTACGTGCAGAGTAGAATGAACTGTAAACACTTATCAGTGTGTACGTGCTATCAGTATTTGTGGCGTTGTAGATCACTAACAAGTAAGGAATCTTTCGCATTTAACAATAACATAGCCAGTGTTGTATCATTTCAGACCGTCTCCCGGCTCCCCCGTAAGCTAATTTAAAATAGATTTCCTTGTCAGACGGCAGACGCGTTGCCTGGCCTGAAACGCGTGTCCCCTCTTTGCTCCTAGCTGGGCCGTGAAGGAGCTCGGCACCGGACGAAGCTCAGAATTTGTAGTCGCGCCGTAAGCTTTTAAAATCCCATTGGCATTCCCGCTACGGCTATGTAATATGCGAACGATCCCTAACCGGAAGATCACGCGGTGTCGTTGATCCCGTCATCCTAGTTGTCATTGTGCAGAGTAGGAGTTTTATTTTTATATTTGATAAACCTAACAATGTTATTGTTATTGTCTATATATAATAGCCGTGGCCCGTGATGCTCCCGACTGAACACTACAATGTTATTGTTACAAGTTTTATGGCTGGGAATCAAGAGAATTAAAATAAATTGAAAACAAATACTTGGCAAAGCACAAAATATGAAATCCTCGGCTAAATATCTGGTATTACGTATATATTTACAATATAACGCGTATATATATAGCGATTACGATTGTAATGCATAACGGCCTTGCCATTTTAGAAATTAACTTAGGATTTTCAACCTAATCTACAAATTCCTGGCACTACGCAATCCCTTCTTTCCGGTAAAAAAACATACCGTTTGCCCCTTATTCTGTCTGCATTTTATATCACTATCAGTGGTCAGGGCACTCAAGTGGCCCGATTATCTCCCCACCTAACCCATCGGCCATATATTGATAATGACATTTTGTAATTAAATGTAGGCTGCTCAAGAACAGCCAACAGTATCTTGATGAGACAACTTCTGGTACACTGTCATGGATCGAATTGGGACTACCTATCATTCAGATTAGCTAAATATCAGATAATACTCACACGACCATATTATACACCACATGACAGACCACTCTGATAAGGTACCTGATAAGGTATGTGAATATATGGTGCTTAAATCTTAACTTAATCTTTTTTGATCATCGGCCAGGATACGAAAAGGGGAGAAGAAGAAAATCAGGGACTGGAAACTTGGCAATCTGTCATACTTGGGAAAAAATATTACTCTGAAAATATTTGGAGAATAATAAGTGCACTATCACACTCCAATCACACGCCGATCACTCTCCAATCACACTCCGATCACACTCCAATCACACTCCAGTAACACTGTAATTATACTCCCTTGCAGTACTTTATTCAACTTATTTAGAAAATATAGAATTGGGGGTTTTTTAGAGACTGTTGGTAAGTTCAGCCGAACAAAATCCATGTTTATATCAATCTAATCATTGCTGGATTATTTTTAAGCCTTTGTTATAAGGTCAAAAAAGTATGTTCAGAGTTCCTAACATTTAGAAATGCCGTAAGGCCTTTTCATTTATTTATTTACATATTTATCATTATCATTGGAGATCTCAAACATGTTGTAAACCGAGACGGTGCCCGGGTGGTTCTATGACCAATTTAAATCTTAACAAATATATTATAAAAATTTTAATAATCCCTCACAAGGGCACTGCACTCTTAATAGGAAAATGCCTCACTGTGTAGAACATTAACTTTACGATGGAATTTAAACCTCATCTGACAAATATCGCGAAAACTTAAAGTTTTGTGTGCTCGAAACACCAATTCAAAATCATTGCACTATAATTGAGTTAGGGACTAGGGTCTAGAATCTCCACTAACTGTGTGATTAGAAACTGTGTGATAAGAAACTGATTAGTAACTGTGTAACTTTTAAAGGACTGACTCGCATGGTATTGGTAATAAATCCAATAGTGCAGCACTTAAAGTGGGGTTACGATGCTCAATGGGGCTCACGTGCATGGGCCGAATAGCAGGTTTGACGAACGTTAATTTAGGTATTTCAATTAATTTTGTGTTGAAAATATGCTCATAATGTGACTTATCATGTGTTATGAGATCATTTTTATTTCGGTACATACTAACCCTATCGGGGTTTCCAAAAAACGGGTATGGTACGTGATCTTCAATAAATTGACCGGTCCCATTTTAGAAAACAATTCAGAATAACATGGTGTTGTACCTTGCTAAAGTAAAGGCATAACATAGTATATATCCAAACTGTTGATAATTTGAAAGGAATGACAGCTGCTGAACGAGAATTATTCCTATGGCTAGAATTGTATAGTGCCATGATTCGCTCAATTTACTTTTTTTAAAGCCGGCTCCATATCATCGTATATAATGTATCGCCCATTGCCCGATAGTCGCAAATCTATTATAGTGCACCGATTTAGAATTGGTGGTGGAAATACCGTTAGGCCCTTTACTATTAATATTATAGATTTTAACCGCCAATTCTAAATCGTTCCACTATAATAGGGTTGTGGTGTGGTTGACAACAATTCACGAACTCTAGTTTGACAGTACGAACTGCTCAAAAACAGCCGACAGTATCTTGATGAGACAACTTCTGGTACACTGCTATGGATCGAATTGGGACTACCTATCATTCAGATTAGCTAAATATCAGATAATACTCACACGACCATTATACACCACATGACAGACCACTCTGATAAGGTACCTGATAAGGTTCGTGAATATTATATGGTGCTTCAATCTTAATTTAATCTTTTTTGATCATCGGCCAGGATACAAAAAGGGGAGAAGAAGAAAACCAGGGACTGGAAACTTGGCAATCTGTCATACTTGGGACTTTGGGAAAATTCGGGGTTTCCAAAAAACGGGTATGGTTATACGTGCTCTTCAATAAATTGACTGGTGTCATTCTAGAGAACAATCTTCAGAATAACATGGTAACTTAGATTTAAAAGGCATACGAACTGTAGTTCGACAACTATAAGAGTTCGCCAGAAATCACCCCTATCGATCACCCCTGTGCTTTTACCGTTCACAACAATGAACAAACCTGCCTGGCTGCTCTTAGCTGTATAATCCAATTTCAAGTTGTGATGAATATCTCTTTCATCTTTTGTTCAGCAGCTGTACTCATGAAGTTAATCAATCAAACTTGTGAAATCCTATTCCTGAAAATAACAACGGTTTTATAGAATGAAGTCTGACGTGAGCAGGTGTATTATGATAAATGTAACCAATGGTAATAAGGAGTTAACAGTCAAAATTAGAATTAGATCACACAACAGCTGGGCCTCTAGTATAGAAGTAGATCACATGTAAAGTTAACTTCAGTTCGGGTTGTTTTGACTTTTGGTACTGGTCTACAGTCTAAGTTAAAGATTTCTCATGGTATCTTTAAAATTAGCCTGCAATGATGTTTTTCCAAAAGTGAATGGTAAAATTGTTAACAAAATTAGCAAAATGTTTCATAGTTACTAAGTTACATAATATCCCCGTGATTACTGTCTCCAGATGGTGAAGTATCAGGTTTCATTTCAATTTGTTCGGTGAACCGTGTACCATGCCTTTCTTACAGCTTTATTGATCACATTTAAAGTATTTATTTCGTGCTAGTTTTTGTTGATGTTCCGTGAGCTTTACTTTTTGCTTTCCTTACTTCCATCTTGAACTCACTTAGCTCATTCTCAAACAATATGCAAGTCAGTTTTGACAAAAACATCTTCACTAGGCAGTTGTATAGAGATCAGAGACATTAAATAATTACATATGACTGTGAGGCAAAAGCGGGTATCAAATTTCCGCGTCGTGATTCAGTTCCGTTCCAAGAATATTAATATTTTGGAAAAAACTATACTCTACATTTACTCTACTATTTGAACATTTAGCAGGATCGTCTTATACACGAGCATGGAGTCTTATGTTTTGCATTTTATTTTGCGTACGTTTTGGAACTGTTGATGTTAGACCCATGAGATATGATAGACCATCAATATGCCGTATACATTTGTTTTCAGTGATCATTTTATTAAATTATTTAATCAAAAAAAAGTTACATTTTTTTCTTATTTTAGAGGTACAATCCAAGATAAGTGATAGCAGTATATGATACGGTTATTGTCTACAATATTGCCTTTGTTAGGCTTCTGTCTTGTTCGTGAAACAGTATGTGATGACTCAGACCAAGGTTTTTATTTTCTGATATCATGTTATTTATTATTACATATTTTAATGTAACATTTATTTTAAATAATTTATGCAATCTTGTTATATAATCTAATTCATAATTAACGGCCGGGGTAATCACTGGGGGGGGGGGGGGGGGGGCGCCAACAGGCAACGTTACGCCACTGGTTGAGTACGGTTAGCAAAATACATTTCTAGCTTTCCAATCGTATAAGAAGTTTAGTCGATATCTAAATTCTAAGTTGATGTGCGATATGAATCATATTAAAATTAATTGAATATGTAGTTGCAATATTATATATAATATATAATATATAATATCTCTTTACAGGCTGGAAAATAGTGACTACTGATATAGATGTAACTCTTCAGAACGACACTCAGCCTGAAGGCGGCCTCTTTGTTCAATCTCTCCAGATAAGAACTAAATCTACCATCGGTTCTGATAAGGAGATCACCCTCAAGTTCACTTCTGATGGCAAAAAATATGTGATGGATACAAGTGAACGTACCAGTAAGTGTAATACAGTTACATTTACAAAAAGAGCTGATAGTAATGCTTTGACACGTGAGCTCCAGATAAAGCTATCAGATCCAGTTCAATACAAGATTGAAGGTTGTACAGCTGATGACTGGACCAGTGCTGCGGACAGTTGTGCTCCAGATTCCGACGGTTATCTAACCTGGAATATAAGGAAAAATTTCACTAAGACGGATAACTCTCTGCTGGTAACATCTCTGCTGGTAACATGTAATGAACAAATAATGGTTGATCTGGATCTATCAGATTGTTCAACTTGGTCAAGGTCTATGCATAGTTTCCTATTTATGGATGCAACTGGCTCAATCACTGACGGATTTTATCGACGGCCTCCTGGTAAGAAATTTGAAATTGTGCAACATTTTGTGCTTTTATAGTATGGATTAGTACACGATGCTCAACCTTTAAAAAATATGTATTATGTACTTTGGTATTTCTTGGTTTTCAGCTACATTATTATATAGAATGCATTATGTAGTTTCTACTTTAAGAAATATGGCGAAGGTTACCTGGTTACAGTTTAACAGGACAGAATTACAGTTGTATTACGGTTAGGTATAATACACGTTGCAGTGAAAGGCAAGGTCTAAGACCCAACAATGTGGACCAAAACATTGTGAGGATTAGAAGTCGTACCATATGTTTAGGTCAACATTTATTATTTCATATAAGTCATCTGTATAATAACTTATCGGATGATAACAAATGATAATAAATTACCAGTCGTGGTATCTCTATTAAAAGAGTAAGATAGACTAGTTAAAACAGACCCGGACTAGACCCGGACTAGACTATAATCTTGTTCGAATATTGCAATATTCGTCTTAACACTTTTTTTAAATAGGTCGGACAAATTAAGTTACTATTTTGTAGATTTTTATAACTATGCGTTAATAAGAATGTAGATAAAGATATCGTGAGATCACCGTTAAATCGCCGTTGGATAGACTAATTAAAACAAGTCTGTGACTGCAAGTGTGCATCTATGGAATACCGCAACCGGCCCGGCCCGTGATCAATAAGACAGCAATGTTCGGTACATAGTCATCACATAATTAACAATCAATTAACAGACTTGTAACCAATTTTGATTTTTGTCAGGAATTTATTGTTCATAATCCCTCCCTTTTCCTGGAACATTTAAACCGAACAATGAAATATGTCTCAATGCTATAGATTCCCCTGCCCCTATTGTATTACACATATCAACACTGATCTGTTCTCACCAACACTCCCAGTATATACGGATATTAAATCTGGTCGCAGATTTGTTGTCGCGGGGGTGTAATTATTCGCAATATTATAAGTAGCAGCATTCTTATTCAGGATGCCTAACCCTTCCGATTCATGGTTCACCTCGAAAATCCGAACAGATACCTTCTTTCCTATACCCTACCAGAAAGCCTTATCTCTCCACTGTGATGAAGCAGTCGCTAACAATTTGTTACTTATTGGTGATCGCGTGGTGAAGTGTGATCCTTACCAGGAAGGAGAGGGTGGTTTTGGTTACTCAAACACTCCAAGCTGTGAGACGGCAGGTGAGAATTTTTACTCGGAGAGACTTGTTGTCACAAAAATAAATGTTTAGAAATCGATAGCTATCGCTTGTATTATTTCAATCAGTATGGCCGAAATTCAGGCGCATTTTGATAAAAGTTGTTACGTTCTATCGTTGTTCTTCATAGTTCATTCTAAAAACATTTCGTAGATCTCCGAAATTGGAGAGATGATGTTGGTAGTGGAGTTCTGGTACCAATAACACTCATAATGGAACCTATACAGATAAAAACTACAACAACTCCCGGTTCTAATGAGCTACTGAGTATCCTCCTTTACACTTTTACATCCAAGATAAGTGTGAGATTTACAGATCCGATGCAATATTGGGTGACATCTTGCACGACTGATTGGGTTGACTTTACATGTGATGCACTGGATGATAATGATATCCGAATATGGACATTTTCAAGGGATATCAATACTTCTATTAAGATAACATGTAACGAAAAAGTAGTGGTCGATTTTGATAAGGAGTTTGGAGATCAAGATGAGTATGGGACTTGTAAGAGTGATTGGTTTTCTGAACAAGATGAGGATAAGTTTTGGATTGATCCAGAGACAACAGTTTCTGGTTACTCTTTGAAAGCTGGTAAGTTGTGGTGTCTTTCCGGAGGTATTGTTTCAGAATCGTATTACTATTGATATAGCTGGTAAGTTGTGGTGTCAGCTTTCCGGAGGTATTGTTTCAGAATCGTATTACTATTGATATAGCTGGTAAGTTGTGGTGTCTTTCCGGAGGTATTGTTTCAGAATCGTATTACTATTGATATAGCTGGTAAGTTGTGGTGTCTTTCCGGAGGTATTGTTTCAGAATCGTATTACTATTGATATAGCTGGTAAGTTGTGGTGTCTTTCCGGAGGTTATATTGTTTCAGAATCGTATTACTATTGATATAGCTGGTAAGTTGTGGTGTCTTTCCGGAGGTATTGTTTCAGAATCGTATTACTATTGATATAGCTGGTAAGTTGTGGTGTCTTTCCGGAGGTTATATTGTTTCAGAATCGTATTACTATTGATATAGCTGGTAAGTTGTGGTGTCTTTCCGGAGGTATTGTTTCAGAATCGTATTACTATTGATATAGCTGGTAAGTTGTGGTGTCTTTCCGGAGGTATTGTTTCAGAATCGTATTACTATTGATATAGCTATTTTATATTAGATTGTGACTGCAGTATTTTATTTGTATCTAGCAATTATTTCGAAGTATAATTTCGAAATCATTCCTGATCGATAGGGATATAGTATTTAAATTTTGCGTCACTTGTATGTGCTAACATATTCAATATCAAATCAGATCTGACGTCATGGAGGGTACCCGATAAAGTTACCAATGCCAAGAAAATGAATCTCGAAAAGTACCCACTCCAATTCAAAACCGATTCAGCTTTGGGAAGTAACGCAAGTGTTGGACTTATTTTTGAAAATGGAAGAGGGGATACCAATCAATTCCGGTTAATGGTCGAATTTAAAGACGAAGCGAAATATCTTTTCGAAATGTGCTCTTACAATGAAAAGGAATTGGACTTGGCTCAATGTTATGCTGTAAATGGTAAACAAGATGAAATAATCTGGACCATGGAAAGATTTGAAAATACTGTTCTCGTCTTCTGTAATGGCGTACAAATAATCGACTATGAGGAATTGGCTGGGGAGCGAGACCCTGCTGATGAATGCGACCCATGGAGTCTTTCTTATGCACGGAGGCTTCGATTCGAAAGTACTGATGACGCAACTACAGACTACAGATTCATGCCAAAAAGTAAGTTGTAAAATGATTATTTTGATTTTACTGAATCCTTACTTTGAAGGACTGAACTAGATGACACGTCGATTTCAATTGTCAACTTATTCGATGTTAGGACCAAAAATTATCGGATACCTCGTGGTGGCAAAAATTAAACACAATATTTTGATCATGATCAAAGTATCAAATTGAAATCTCCAGAGAAAAACACTTCTAATTCATATCTTCTCTAACTGTTGGATTATCTTACCCTTGTACAGGTTGTGATAGCATACCAGCAGACTGGACAGGAGTAACACCCCCTCCCGAGTTACCAGTTACTGACGGTACTGTCCTCCGTCTATCCTGTGTTAGTGATGAAGAGGTTGTAGCTGTTAGCAGAGTAGTGACTTGTAATCCTAGGTACCCAGAGGGGTTCCAGTACCAGGCTAAACCAGTGTGTATCAGGGCTGATGGAGGTTGGTTTAATTTAAATTAGTTCTTTAGTGTAGCTTGCATGTCAGGAGGCAGTGAATCTCTAGTTGCTACACAACAGTGCCAGCTTGAATGAGAATACAAAATGTCTGACGTCTGTTTTTATATTTAATATCTATAAACAATGAAACGTATTTCAGAGGTGACATTGGAACCGAAATCTCCTATTATCAAGCATGATTTAACCAACTCGATTTTGATAACTTGTAGATATTTCGGACTGAAAGAACCAGACGAAGTCAAATGGTACAAGGTATGTTCAAATATATCAAGAAAAGCTAACGTTTCATACTTTTATACCCAGGAGCCTGGAGCAACCAATAACCATCTATTTCACCTAATTTTCCAAACTTACTTGATATATAATATATATATATACATGGTAGTTTTTAAGCTTGTAGTTTCGCATTGTAATGTGCAGGTATGCATCATGATTTTAACGTAAAAATGTATTGAATGATACACAGGGTTCGGAAACAGAAGACAACATCATTGCCCCTGAAAAATACACTACAGAGTCGTTCGACAGTGACACCTACAAACAAAACAGCGTACTTAAATTAGAAAACATTTCTGTTGTGGACAGTGGTGGCTACATCTGCAAGTGGATACGAACCAGTAGTAATGTTGATGATGTTTCTGAAACTATGACAATCCACGTTAGAAGTAAGGGAATTATTTTTCAATAGATCCAGCATGCCCATTTAACCATTCCATAAATTCAACAAAAAAAATTTGTTTGTTATCTCGGTTATGTTTTTGTTAATTGATTTGCTCACACGATATACCTATCCCAAGCTCTACAGATGACACAAGAAGCAAAATCTTACAGTACAGATGGATCCATAAACCTTGAGTGTGCGTATAGTGGTAAATCTCAAGGAAGTCTGAAATGGTTCCACAAATCAGACGAGATCTTGACCGGCGGAAAGAACGAATTTAAAAACAATGAGCAGAAATTTACATTAGATATGAAAGATGTTAGCGTTGAGTTGAACGCAGGGAAATACAAATGTGTATGGTCTGATGATTGGTCAGATAATGACGGAGACCGGATAGAGGCTGAGACTGAAGTGGTTGTAAGAACTGGTGTAATTGTAAGTGATCTGAGTAATGATGGTCAACCGTATAAGTATGTTGAAGGTGAGATTTTAGAGTTGCAGTGCCAGTTTGAGGGTGATATTGAGCCGAAAGCAGTCGTTTGGCAAAATGGTGGTTCAGACATCAACATTGATGGAGTTACGAACATAATATTCAACTAAAGAACCGATCCTGATCCTGACTATGGTGTACAATACACCAGTAACATAACTCTTAACAGACCAGCTGCTGATGAAGAATACAATTGCAAATTCTCATTTGATGACGAAAATCAAGTTACTGCAACAGTGAAAGTTGTAAGTATTCAAGTTGTAACTCATGGACCGTTCATTTTCTTTGATTACAAAGATGGAACCCTCACATCTATAGATTGTACCTTGCAAGGAAATTTAGGATCAGTCGGAACTACAGTCAAGGAAGCCTCGATGACTTATAACGGACAAAGTGTTTATAATCGAACGGGTAAAACTGAAATTAAGTATTCCATTTCTGATGTTTCAAACGGAAATGATGGCACATACAAATGTCATTTCGTTCTAGATGACGAAGAACAGTTCTCAGAAACAATATACCTTATCGCTCGCAGTAAGTTGATATCATTCTCATTTCAATGCAAATGTTTTCTTTTTTACCACGTCTAGAAAACTTTGTCATAAATCAGAAATCCAGCCACGAGCACGTCTAATCCATCAAATGATGTAGTTGTTCTTCAGAAGCTACAATGCTGTTGTTGCTCGATTCATCTCCAGTAACACAGATAGTCTCCGGTTTTAAGCTTACGTTGGAGTGTGATATTGCCGGTGGAGCAAAATCGTTTAAATGGTGAGTTATAATATTATATGGACTTATGTAGTCCGGTAACGGCTTAAATCTTTAGATTTTCACAATAAAATTCTCACTAAGACTTGAGCATTAGGTTTAGGTTTTTGCATAATTGCCACAATTAATTAGATGTCTGCAATCGCAAGATTCAAATTGAATCTCATGAAAATAATCCGTAAGGTTTCAAAACGGCGAAGAGTTAACAGTCTACGAAACGGTATCAGTAACGAAAGTTGAATCAAATGAACTCACTGAAAAGATGAAAATCTCACTGATAACAAACAACGATAGTGATAACCCGGTGGATGATCAATTTAAGTGTCAAGGGATAATATCAGACGAAACAGTTAACTTTCCTGAGACCATTTTCAATTCCAGCAGTACTTCTCTTCGAGTGTTTCCAGCTAAAACTACAAAGGCTCCTGCCGATAATGAACATGCTTATGAGGATGAGTCTCACGAGCTTGTGTGTCAGTTCCCAGACAGTAATGTGGTGACTAAGTACACTGTATCGTGGGAATTTAATAAAAAAGTAAGATTTGAACAACTTTTTCATATTTTACTTAAATTTACTCTTGCAAATCACAACAAAATTTTATCGATTTCAAAGTTGGGCACATCTCCAAACTTTGTAATCTTGGGACTAGTTAAATTACAATTAATAATTATTCACTGAAACCGTTACTTAACCTATTTTTAACGGCCCATCTAACACAGATTATAGTGGATCAGACCGGGTGGTATACAGTTGACACCGAACGGTCTATTGTTGATGAAATTGCGTTTATCGAAACTATTCTAAAGATTACCAAGGTAAGACAAACTCAACGTACTTGACTTGACTTTACGTTGTAGTATTCCCGAAATCCATTGGACAACAGTTCTCCACAGCCTTCTGTCCTCCATTATCTAGTAATGTTAAGTAAGGTCGCCCCCTGTTAGTATGCCCGTATGGCGTATCTGCGTACTCAAGTCACAAAAATACTTTTTCTCAGTTAATTACGACAAGTATTATGAGGTAGAAATATTCACATAATGTTTCCCTCGATAGTAGTAACTTGAGTACCAACAAAGTCCTTAACACTCAGGTAGATCCAGGAGTTGACGGAAAGTACTCTTGTTCCATAACCTGGGAAAATGGAGTCGTCATTAATTCTGGAGAAACAACACTGACAGTGCGAACAATTACAGAACCCCCAGAAGCTTTCTCCATGTCTTCTGGAGCACCTGTTACCCTAACGTGCTCCGTAGAAGGTGACAAAGTAGCTGCCATATCATTTTCAGTAACAGACAAAGACATGTCACGTGATATAACAGTGGAGGTAACTGAAACTCAAGATGACCAACAAAGAGTTACCACAGTTGGAAAACTCACCCCCAATCTCACAGTTAGCTCTTATATTTATTGTGCTGCCCAGTGGGATGATGATGCAACCATTCTCAAATCCACCCCAATTTCTGCGACTGTTCTGGCGGTCAATATACAATCTCCTGATGCTCCTGATGGATGGGGCGCTGAAAACGGGACACTGAAGATTGAGTGTTCAGCTGATGTACTGCTACCTTCATTGGAGAAGGTAGATGTTGATTTTGAATGGATGCTACGTCTAGAGAAATCATCGCAGTGGGTTAAAGTTGAGGGCAACAAGGATATCGAGTGAGTCCAGTGATTGGAACAGTTTTGTTAATGCATTACCGAAAGATTATAATCTCAATTCTTATGCATAATACAGACATAATATTATGATTGAACTTGCTTTTTTTCATCACAATTTTTCCTTCATTTAAATGTTATTAATAACCAATTGATAACCCAGATTTGAGATCGAGGAACCGAAGATTGGAGGAGATAAAAAACTAATAAGTACTCTTACTCTTGGTCCAATACAGATTCAACACAGTGCATACGATATTAAATGTAGCGTCGACTATCACAGCGATACTGAGGAAGCGTTTCATGGAGGGAAGGTATCATCTGACGAATTTGAACTGAAAGTGAGACACATCAAGTCTTTCTGGGTTGACTCTGATGACACCATCGTTGAGGGCGGATCTTTTGATCTTGTCTGCTCGGCTTATGGGCCTCCTGAGTCTGTTGTAACGTTTGAGTTAATCAATAATAACAATGAACTTGACAGCTCCAGGTACACTATTACTGATGAAAGTAGTTCTATCTCAGAGAAGCAGAATTATCTCCACCATTACACTGTCACGACATCAGAGGCTGTCCTAAATGGTGACTATTTCTTTTGCACGGTAGGTGCTTGATGTAGCTTTTTCATGTCTTTTGTGCTCTTTGCTCAATATGAACATCCTTACCATAACTTTGCATCTTTGTAATTCTCGGATGCCCCAGTAACGAATCACGATATTTTCAGACAATTGGTATAGTTCTTCTTTGAAATTTAATCATGTACACATGTATTATCTGTTTTGATTTACATCTTTATTCGATTAGGTCCAATTTACCGGATCATCAGTGACGATGAGTAAGCAGTTACGAGTGAAAACATACTATGATTGCACCAAAGCTCCGATATCGTCCATCGAAAAAAGTACGAATGTAGTCATTAACTTAACTATTATAACATTCCGGATTAAAATTCGAATTCACCCTTAATCATTCAATTACAGCATGAAAATTTGATAGAGTCAAAAAACAATTATAACATCAGGCTATTTTTTTCACAACTGATGGAATTCATCTAAACTATTTTCCTCAGTTTCGGGAATGTCTATTAAGTTCACGGATGATAAAGGGGACAGAACAGCTAAAGTAATTTGTCCTGATGATAATGACAACATGAGATACATAGTTGATGGTAAGGAAGACTTATTCATGAAACTGAGAACATAACCAAGTATTAAATTGGCGATGATAACCTTATACCTAGTTACCTACCTTACTCGGGAATATTATGACTGGGATAAAGTGGTGGGTTTTGGAAAATTCCGCCATATTTCTCCCGGTCATTAATTTTCCCAGTCATAAATTAACCCGCTATAATGTTCCCGAGTAAGGTATACGACATTTTTTAGTCATATATGAGAGGCAACAGTTTTGTTGAATGAGGCACACATATTCAGTGTTCTATATATAAAGGTCGGAGGGCTGGGTGAAGTGGTGACTGGTCACTGTTTTTCATTATCTTGCAACATCTTTACAATGCAAAAGTTACCTTATACTTTCCAGTTACTGATGACGCCAAGGAGGAATCATTTTGCTCAAAAAGCACTGGCTCCTATGAACCACCTCAACTTGCAACGTGCAAAACTATTTATCCCTTCGTCGATGGAAAGTATGAGCAAGTTTGGGACCTTCAAAAAGCTGATTTCACGGTTAGTATTTCTTGTTGAATTTATTATCATCATAGCTAAAATGAATTTTCACTTCAAACTAGGTTCAGTATTCTAATCTCATTCCTAAATTCTTTTAAACCTACATCATTTTCATTAAACCGCTTTAATTCTATAGAAATCAAATCATCTTATCAAAGGTTTGCGAGTATGAGAACACTAGTGAAAACTACTACTACTCTTCAACGAAAATAAGGAACATTTTAGCAAAGAAATCAGATACATGTGGTACTTACATAGCAGTCCCTTGCCTCAAAACTAACGGTATTTAATATTTATATTGTACTGACAACGAAATGAAGATTATCTTTTCATAGATTTCTTGTAATAATTATTTCGTTTTGCATGGTAAATTTTAGATCCGTTCCTGATAACATAACAAATTATTTTTGATCTTTGTTATGTGCAATTCGAATTATACATATTATGTCATAGAAGAAAAAAAAAATTGAAAAGACAAATATACCAATATTAACGCGTAGTCATGCGGCTGTGTCGGTGTGTTTAATCTCACACATATTGTATGTTTGGATATTACATTAACATCACTTCAGAATGCACGTTAGTGGAGAACAGGCGAAAAACTGACTGTGGCTGGAACGAGGACACAAAAGCTCTAACCATCTACTACGCAGTGAAACTAACAAATAAAGTGTGGACAGTAAAAGAAAGAGACGCTCTTGTCAACCTGCCTTTAAAAAGCAAGCTTCGGTTTTGGGATTGTGACAAGGATGAGCCATCATCTAGTGAAGGCAAATACTTCGATCAGATGGAGTATGATGCTGATTCCAATACGCTCATTCACAATGGTAAGAATAATAACGATATGCATGTGTGCTTGTCAGCATATACTTCGGAAGGGGTCGTCCCCTTAATTGTTGCTATTGAACGTCGATTCTAATTTTCTCAGACAAAAAAGTAAACTAAATAACGATTAAAGATATTTATATATGCTTCTTCACACCATCTGTTTTACTTTATGTCGCCAAAGTTACATCCACAAGGTTGCTCGTGACCGAAATTAGATTTGTTCAATCATGGAGAATGTCATTTCATAATCGGTTAGAAATTCTGGGCAAAAAAAATGAAACGAGCTGATACCATTAGCCTAGGGCTAGTTTATAACTTGCACCATGAAAACTATCTGTATACACTATTTGTGTATCGGTTATGATTATGTTTTTATCACTGAATTTAATAGTGTGTTATAGTCAGGATCAGAGGACCGCTATAACTATAAGGAAATATTGAGATGTTGGCAGCTAGAGTGCACGTGTCTTGGAAAATGTAGGCATTACACGTGTAAGAAATTCTATTGTATATTATTAATCTACAACGCCCAACAGCTATTAATTTCGACCTTTGATGTACTCAAAGGTTGATGGGACAGTAAATAGCAATACTTCAGGCCTTTATTTTACAAATTTAGTAACTAAACTCGATTGCACATATGTTTTCACAAAGTAGCGTAAACTGGTTTAGTCTTTGTTTGAACTTTCGAATTCGAATGATTTGATGATCTTGACATCTAGCATTCTTTTGTACTACATAAGGTGCTAAAATAACCATCACCTGGGATAAAGCTAAAAATAAAAATAACTTTGTTCAACTTCTAAGAGAAGGCCGCGTTGCAAATGCAATGTGCACAATTTCACAACTCCTTCAGTGTGTCACGTTTACGGAATTATATCGACATTATCTCATCTCCAGCTCAGCTTCACTCAGCACTCGTCAACTAAGCACATATCCTAGCACACAACCTTAAATTCACAAAAGAAAACTGAATAACCAACAGAATCAATAAAACCCAGCTGAATGAATTTCAATGACCATTTCTGTTTCATATTCAAATCTTGACTTTTTATGATTTGGTCAGCATTTTGGTTTTTATTCTTTGGATCCTTTCTTTCTGTTCTCCAATCCAACTGTACATTGTTTATGTATTTAAGTAATCAACAGTGATGTACGGAGGTATCTTTTTTCAATATTGTCAACCAGACGTGGCATTTCACTGTCACTGAACCGGTCATGAACTTTGAAACAATTTCCGTTCCGCAGGGAAAGCAAGTTTTCGTTTGATAATTTTGTTTGCTTTGTACGATATAAGGAATGAACCTTTACAGTCTTGGACGAAGACTATATTATGATTTCTAGTTATCTGTAGTTTTTGGAACATCTCGTGGAATCTATATTCTACATACTTATATAGCAGAGACGATCTTCGGAAAAAATATCCTTTGACTACATAATAATATAGTTGGTTGGGCTGTGATTGTATCGACCATGAGTACCAAGCAAGCAGATATTTGAATTGACTAGATTTCCACTGGTAAGCGATTCGGAAAATCATGGGCCGGCATAGTGCCGGGGCGGGTATGATCCGCCAACCTCCGAGTTACATGCCTGGTGCTCTACCAATTGAGCTACCGGCCCTATTCAGCTCAGGAATTTCTTGCACGCCTATCAGTAAGCAATCGTGTTGTTATCTCATATCTGCTGCTATTAGTACACTGCATTATATGCAGCTGGGATACTCACTGCCATATTTGTGAGTGTGCATACTGTGTGTAATGTTTTTAATTTAAGAGATTTGGTTGGGGAGGCGGGTTATCGTTGTGAAGTACTGTACTACTCACGAAGTACTGTACACGATGTTTTCAACCCACGAGTCAGAGAGCAAGCTCAACTGACGGCTCCCAGATGGCGTATGCACATGTAGGTGAATCGGTCTGATCAAGTATAGTTGGTTGGGCTGTGATTGTATCGACCATGAGTACCAAGCAAGCATGTGCATACGCCATCTGGGAGCCGTCAGTTGAGCTTGCTCTCTGACTCGTGGGTTGAAAACATCGTGTACAGTACTTCGTGAGTAGTACAGTACTTCACAACGATAACCCGCCTCCCCAACCAAATCTCTTACATAATAATATGTCTCACACTATGAAAGAAAGAGTCAAATTGTCCTTCTCGCTGAGGGTGCAATTTCTTGGGACGGTTGTGTTCATTGAGTTGGTAGTTGAGTTCACGTAAGGGACTAAGTCGCCGGTCTAAGCTCTTTTACCAGGCTTTTGTATTGATGTGGTGAATTACCATCAATGCAACAGCTACTATGTCAACAGGCTAACATGTTGGACGGTATAATTTTCCCTTCTGTGGTTCTTTCTGGTGTCGGATTTTAACTTCCGGCACCTCAATTGTGTCATATGCCATCCATTGTTAAGTGAATAATTGGTCTCTGGACAAAAATTCCATCAAATCGGTGAAAGGAAAATCGTTTTTGAAAATGGGACAGAAATTAGACAATATCAATTTTCCATTTTGTAATGCTTTATTTGAGATG
This sequence comes from Bolinopsis microptera, assembly GCF_026151205.1. Taxonomy (NCBI): domain Eukaryota; kingdom Metazoa; phylum Ctenophora; class Tentaculata; order Lobata; family Bolinopsidae; genus Bolinopsis; species Bolinopsis microptera. The sequence goes on from NC_087077.1 coordinate 11,036,218, forward strand.
CTCTCTCCGGCCGGAATCAAACTTCCAGAACCCCGATTGTGTGGTATGCTATTTCTGCAGATCATACAATCAGAGCAACACATTATGAGATTATGCCATAAGGGCAACAGACTACGCCATCAATGCAATAGAATATGCCATCAAATCGAAAAACTGTGCCATCAACCCAATCGACCTTTCCATTAAGGCAATGGACTATGTCATAAGGGCAACAGACTGTGCCATAAGGCTAGAAACTTATGTGTGTATCGTTTGTTTATAATCAGACGTATAAAGCCATGGGCATACCGAGACGAGATCTGGGAATTTTTGACCTACACCGCAGATCATTAAATCTGTCGGACAACTTTCTGTCGTACCACTTTCTGTAGGTCACCGACCTCGTAATCTATAATCTTAAACCTTTATTCTTAATTAACAGTCCACTATTCCGTTAGATTGTGCCTGGGGCTATAATCAGTATCCCTGTGATCCTGTAACTGGTTGCAACTTTGGGTGCAAAAATGGGTATTGTTGGAGTGGTTGTCTTGGTAAGTCTTCAAGATTTTCACTTTTACTTACAGCTAAATGATGCAAATCTATTTTTTTGAAAAGGAGTCGTTCATGTGATTATTGGCAATGTAGTGTTGTACACAAATAATTTGAGAACCATCGTACCGTTCCAGGACGTCATGCCCCAGAACTAGGGCTATGGTTTGGGTTGAGGTTAAGGTAAGAGTTCTGGGGCTGGACATGAACCTGTAAATCTGGGTCATCCTGCATCAAACGTACATGTACATTCTCCATATTCTTCACAGGTGTCTGCTACTATGCAACTTCCAAGAAAGATCATTGTGTACCTCAATGTAAAGAATGGTGCTGGCTTCAAGGAGATGAGCAAACTAAGAAATACCAAACATGTTCCAACCATTCTGACTGTGAATCTGTTCACAAAAACCACTGTGCTGGATCCTGTTCGGTATTTTAGAAACTGCAGGAAATTAAGGGTTACTAGCTTTAGTTTATAATTTGATATTGGTGGAAAGACAGTCGATTTTATTTCATTTTGATTCCTTTTAAAATAGCATGATTCTAAAGGGAATGTAGGTGCAATCATAAATAAACGTGGGATTTTCATGAACTGATGTTTTAATATTTTGACTGTGCTAATGAATAAGCTAACATGTAGTTTAATAGTTCACCTCTTCTTCCTGTATCATGGCTATCAATTATCAACATAAACGTACTGCCTACTCTGGATAAAATTATAAATCATGCATCATCAATAATTTAATAAATTAAAAACATTCAAATATAAAACTCTGAAATCAAGTAATCACAAATTATTTAAATGAAAATCTCTGTAAAAATTCTAAAATAACTAAAACCTCAAATCAATTCCAGATTTTCTGATGTAAATATAAAATATACTCCATATAAACGAACTGCTTGTTATTAAACAGCGAAACACTGAATCAATCCTGTTCTATCACTCATGAATCTGTGAGGGTCGAGGGATGCATTAGTATCGATATCTAGTACAATAATACATAGTATATCATTATTATAATACAATAATAAGGGAAGGTATACGCTAATTAAACCGATCATCCCTTTTTACTAATAACTAATCTGCCCTCTTTCCCGACTACCCTACTAGCAAATAGCAATCATCACGTGTCCTTGGTAAGAACATGCAATGAAACGAGAATGGCCCGGTAATCGGTGTGTCAGGTGAATACACCGAGGTTGTTATTAGTGATCAGAGGGTAATATAACGAGATGTTTACTGTCGCCTGAGGATAGGTTTGCTTTCTCACGTGTAGCTAATCTGCTAATACTTGACCACCATGTATCCCTGTATCATACAAGCGATCAAGGTACTCCAGGATTTGTATCAATCTCATCATCTTTTAATTGTCTACTAGTGTCCCCTCCGTGATGTCGTGTTCTTCAGGGAAATCTTTTCTGCTTTTTTAGTGGATTCACAAAAACTCGGTTGTGTTTAAGTCGCGTCAATAAAATAAAACAAACGGATTAAGTGCTTTCAAAAAACATCATTTTTCCCAATTTTCCTTGCTGATCCTGAGAAAGAATAACGAAGGCTATGCGAAAGCAACTATTTTCAAAAGATACTTTCTTATTTCTTGACTGGTTCATTTGATTTATCAAAATAGTGTCCAAATTAATTGTTACAATTACGCTCTCATCAGGAAGTTAATGAATTGTATACTAATCTGTTGTCATGAGATAAGGTTTCGTTAAGTATGGTAAAGAAGTAACTTAGTGCAAAATTCACCACGATGAACTATCTTAGTTCGTTGCAAGATTGCAGTTCTGAGATATAATGTTTATTGATTACCCCAATTCACTTCTTATAATATAATATATATATATATAATATATATATTATAATAATATAAATATTCATTCAATATAAATTCAAATGTCTTCTCAATGGTCTTATATTGATTCATAAAATTCATTTTCCGCGTCCGCCAACAGATTAAAAACTGATCGAACGTTTCACAGTCGAAATTATTATTCTTACCCTAAATCTTTTGCAGATATTCCAGAGAGAAAAAGCTACACTGGTCTGTACGTTGGTATCGTTGTAGCAATTCTAATGGCAATTGGGGCAGCTATAGTCATATATTACAGGTAAGATTACAAATAACATTTTAAGATCTTATAGCTTTCAGTATTTCTTCAGCTGCAATAAAATGTATTGATCATACGCTAGAAACTGATCTATCAAATCTGATCTTTCGAAATTTCCAAGCCTTACAGTTACACACAATCCAGAAAGAAGCTAAGAAGAAGAATCAGTGTCAACTCCCAGAATAGTGTGAGCGGCAGTATAGGAGACAACGTTGATCTTAATTATAATGTGTTGAGTAAGGCAGACGTTACATCATCAACAGCTCAAATTATAACATGAAACAACTGACTATCAAATCGGCGATTGTTCATTGGACTATAAAATAATGATATTCGGTGTCATATGTTTCAATGATGTATTTGCAATCATATTTGACGTCTCTCACTCAGCTTGTTATTTTCGGAAAGTTCCGAAACGACTCGAATTCTCCATTTTTTTATTTAAGACGCACAATCATTGTAAAAAGTGATTTATTAAACCTACATATCGTTATTTCCTTTATTAATTACCAAATTATTTTAGCTTGAATACATTTCATTTTTTGATGATGCAATGTAATAATTGATAGGTGAATTTTTTTGGATTATTAGATTTATTTGATATATGTGTACAGCTTTGTATACAATATGATGTTCAATTTTCAATAAAAATAGTTTACGAAAAAAGTTGATCATCTTTAAGATCGATGAGGTTGTAAAATATTGCAAAAATTTGCTTCTCAATGGAACTCATGGTTGATGAGTGTGCACTTTCACGCTATCAAAAAAGGCTTGCACTAATTCTACACACTTCTCAAAATATTCGTGCACGAACTTCTTCATAAAGTTCATGACATGTTCAGAGCCATGTTTACAGCTATTTTGACGCTTGACAATCAATAGGCAATACCGTCGTTCTGTAGTTGGACCATTTCAAACTATAGTTATCATTGGAATTTGTAATGTTCGTACTTCGTTAGATCTATGCTTCGATTTGACTGCCGCACATCTGCCGAGAAAGTCACGCACTCATCAAATTATATGGAACTTGCTTGGACGCAGAATTTTAATATTGACAGTTTAATGTATGGTTCCGACCAGGACATAAACGTTTTTTCGTAGCATGTTTCGTCGTATACATTCGTGGTTCTCATGTGATGTGATATCGTCCTGCAAGATAAAACGAGATCAGCACCTCGAAAATCATCCCATTCACTAGTATATTAGAATATCTGCAGTATCCCCCTATTAGCACATTGTCCTACAACTTACGTTCCGTCATTTCTTCGTACATTTGAAGCTTTAAGTGGAATTTCTATATACATGTGATGTCCATGTGTAGTTTGTATTGTGTAGTTATAGGTACTGTGTAGTAGGTACTGTGTAGTAGGTACTGTGTAGTAGGTACTGTGTAGTAGGTACTGTGTAGTAGGTACTGTGTAGTAGGTAGTGTGTAGTAGGTACTGTGTAGTAGGTACTGTGTAGTAGGTACTGTGTAGTAGGTACTGTGTAGTAGGTACTGTGTAGTAGGTACTGTGTAGTAGGTACTGTGTAGTAGGTACTGTGTAGTAGGTACTGTGTAGTAGGTACTGTGAAGTAGGTACTGTGTAGTAGGTACTGTGTAGTAGGTAGTGTGTAGTAGGTACTGTGTAGTAGGTACTGTGTAGTAGGTACTGTGTAGTAGGTACTGTGTAGTAGGTACTGTGTAGTTTGTTTGTTTGGGGACTGCTTTGTTAGCCAGTCAATGTTTACGAATATAATATCTTTATTACATAATTATAAATATAAAATATAAATAGATTGAATCTTAAACAGTTAAACAAAACATTTGCACGCAATTGATTAAAAAAAGAAAAAAGGATGATTTATTGATTCAAACAAAAGATATAGCACGTACGGTGTAAATATGAAACCGGAATTATAGTATGTAGTAGATACTGTGTAGTTTGCACTGTGTAGTTTAAGTTTTGTTGTTCAGTGTCGCCGCGCCGTTGATCTCCGAGGCTCGGAGATCACTGCTTCAGTGTTTGATCCATGTGGCACGAAATGTACCTAATCATATGAGATTACACACAACATAATATATAACGGGCCTATAATGGGTCTTATTTTATTATTCATGTAGCATTGCTGCTCACTACAGAGTTTAACTAGTCACTGTGTACAAATGAAACTCAGGAACTACGGCCACAATTCTTGAGTTCCATGTGCATACGTCGATTAGTCATTGTTATTAAAGGATTTATGTAGATTGCAGCTCGGTATGGCTGTATCTATAGGTATTTTCGGCTTGAGAGGACTATAAAGTATCAAATGTATACACTGTGTCATATGTTACATGATGGTACTGTGTTTAACAGAGTTTAACATTGAACTTCCTAGGATGAACGGAAGTGAAAAATACCCTTAATCTTCTGACTAGGTCACTGTTTAAATCTACCTAAATGTTTTGCTGGTTGCTTGAGTACCTTCGTTCACGTTGCATCGCATGTGGTCGTCGTCATACATTTATTTGCTTATCTAGTTTGCAACATGGAACTATGGAAGCTTTATAGCTTTTACATGTACATCGTATTTATATGTATACTGTATATAGTACACAGTGTAGTAACATCTTAACATGCTGGTTCCAATCGTTTGAATAGAGTTTGTTATGCACTCCTCCTTTTGGCAATTTGGCACGTTCTTAGAATATATATAAATGGCTATCATGTCGCGCTTAATCATTAATAGCCCATCGCTGACTGTAATAGCTTGATAAGTTAATTAAATGCCACGTGACAAGTCCCAACACGTACTGACTCTAATGTAACAAGCCCCCCAATAGTACATTACGCATCCAATAAAAGAATAAAATGAGTTATACAATTATTTCGCGTGCACTCTATGGTGTTTTCCTCTAGAATCAGTTCTTCCAAAGTGCCAATCGCGTGCATTAATTTGAAACAAATAACTTCCTAACTCCTAATGCTCGATCGCTTAAAAGGAATATGGTATACAGTAATGTAAATTATGACAGGCAGATCCCCTGCCTGGGGATCGCGGTGTTATTTTTTATTTCCTAATTCCAATTTACTTCCTGAGTGACGTCATCTTGGAGCGTCATGACAGTCACGACTTTTAGTTCCTTGTTAGTTTATTAGTTTAACTTATATCGTTGAACAAGCAGCCCAATTTAATTTCTCATCCCAGTATGAATCTCGAATTCCTTTGCTGTTGTACTATTCAGCTCACGGTGACGACGGTGTGTAAGCTTATGACCTTTATCCCCTCGTTCTTTCATTAATTTATAGTTATACGATCACCTCGTATTTTTTTGGTAACTTCATTACTCCTGTTACGATCCTGTTTGTTTTGTCAAAAGTTATATTTAGAGAGATTTGCTAAAATGATTCAAGTGATACTCCTATAGCTTATAGCTTTATTAGTTACCGTAGAATGGGGGAACTTCGCCATGTTTTACAGCTATTTCATGTTATTTAGAAAATACGACACGAGTACTTGAAAAAGTTTATAGCTCATATGAACAGGATTGGTAAAGCAAATGTTTTCGTATGAACCACATCAGCCAGGCATAAATAGTCAGCTAGATTGGTGCCACTGAAATCAGGGCGAAGTTACCCTGCAATATGGGGTAACTTCGCCATTCTGAAACTATACCATATTCGGTGCTAAGCACCATACCACTCGAAACTCAATTATATTTCCTTGATATACCTGCCAATTTTACTTATCTAGCTCTAGCCTGCGTGTTACAATGGGCAATTTGGTCGCCGGGGTAACATCGCCATGCTGCGCGGGTAACATCGCCGGGATGAAGTAGAAATGTAGTCGAACTTCGCCAATACACGTGCGTGACTTTGCCAGCCGCGCGCGAATTTCGCGCCAAACTTCGCCGAACAGATGGGATCAGAAGAGGGTAACTTCGCCACACACAAATTTGAAAACTTTATAATATCAGTTGTGTGCATCATGGCTAACTAAATTTGCCCTTAAATGAACAGGACATATGCTAATGATGTCACACAGAATTAATTAAGGATATAATTGTAAAATATGGGAAATATGCAAGCAGGAAATTTTAGCCACTTTATAGCAATATTTCATGTTGCCTGAGTTTAATTAACATGGTAAACGTTTATTCTTTAATAGGAATACCTTTATAACCATTTGTTCAACACAATACAATACAAAAACTCGATCTCCTAACAATTCAAAACAGTAAAATGATTATTTGAAAAATAGTGGCGAAGTTCCCCGACACGGCGATTTTACCCCAATCTACGGTACTTAACCCATTAGGGACGACGAGTTTTAAAGTTTGCCGATTTTGATGCCGTTTAACACACTAGGTCACTTTACAGCAAAAATGAGATATCCAAAAAAGCTAATCTGTATCTCGTTTACTTTAAAAGATACAGCTATGGTCGCATACGACCCACTCGTCCTGGTCGCAAACGACCCATCACGGTTTTTCGGCTTTAACTTCTGAAACAAAGACGTTAGGATAAAATAAAATAAAAAGCATAAGTTAAAAACATATGGGCAATACTGTGTGACTCTAACTTTTTAAAAATAAAGAATTTGGGTCATTAACGACCCCACTCGGCTCACTTGCTTATTACTACATATGTCCATGTAACTTCTTGAATTCAGCCTAAAGCATGACATCATAAGTTCAAAATCGCCTCTCAGCAAGTGATAATCATCATAAACTGCGAAAAATCGGTTAAATGGGTCATTAGCGACCCACTAAGACCACAAAATTGATTAATTAAATATAATGTTGTCAAACTTTTACAAATATTAGTATAAAAACATGTTATATCTTGGTCATTACTCCTGTACGTTGATTTAAATTTTAAAATCGATCAACTGGGTCAATAACGACCCACTCGGAAGTTGAACCACGACATTAATTATCAGTATCATGTTGTTCTACCATCAAGAAAGACACTCGTAGGTCTTAATTCCACGCAAACCACGGGTGGCTGACTACTAGCCCTTCTGAGATCTGGAGTCTCACGGTAATCTGCAGATCACGTCACCCAATGACTGACGAATAATGGGCAGAATTGGATTGATAGGTAGGTGAGTTTATCAGCTGTTAGTACACGACCGTAATGTCGTGAGACAGCAAACAACATGCCTATCTTTTCCCGATTCCTAGAACGTCCAAGAAGAACTATACAACTGCTGGATTCAGATTTCAGATGGCTGTATCTACTCTCTTCGCAGCTCCCTTTCTTTACTTCTTAGGGGCCGTTCATATATTACGTAATCACTTATTGGACAATTTTTACGCCCCCCCCCCCCCACCACATAGCTATTATGTCAAAATTACACAAGCTTAATCATTTGGAAACTCCCCTCCCTCTCGGCCGATTACGTAATACTTGTTTTCGTTTTGAAAGCTGCCTCGTTGTTGCGGGGTTTGTTACCCAAAACGAGGTAGTTGTCTCAGAGATTGCAGGTTGCAGCACCGCCAGCTAAATGGGGGGGGGGGGGGGGGGGGGGGGGGGGCTTTTTCCTTGTCCTTCTTCACAGAGCTGTAGATGTAGCCATCTGAATGCAGCAGTTGTTTAGTTATTCTCGTACTTTCTAGGAATGAAAAAGACATATTGGCATATTGGATTAGAATATGCAATTTGACCACTCGTCTTTCAGTATTTACCCAAGGTTACATGATATCTCGTATACTTCGTTCAGGGGATTTTTCTTGAGTGACATGATCTGATCACCGTGGGACCCTGGGTCTCAAGCGGTGGGTTGTAGCAGGTCGTTTACCAAGATTCGAAATTGACGAAAAAGGTAACAGAATCTAATAAGCAACAACAACAGCATGGCTATTACCTAGCAAGTTAGGAACGAGGGCCGATTCCTTTTCTTTTGCGGCACGGCCACGGTCCTTTCGGTACAGATTTCCACGCACCATAGTATTATAGTCAGGACGCAACTCCAGGCATATGCAGTAGTGTTATTCTCGCAGCTCTTTGATGAGTGATGACGGCCCTTCAGTTGGCCCTGGATCTCAGAATGGCTAGTAGTCAGCCACCCGTGGTTTACGTGGAATTAAGACCTACGAGTGTCTTTCTTGATGGTGGAACAGCATGATACTGATAATAATTGATGAGGTGGTTCAACTTCCGAGTGGGTCGTTATTGACCCAGTTGATCGATTTTAAAATTTAAATCAACGTACAGGAGTAATGACCAAGATATAACATGTTTTTATACTAATATTTGTAAAAGTTTGACAACATTATATTTAATTAATCAATTTTGTGGTCCTAGTGGGTCGCTAATGACCCATTTAACCGATTTTTCGCAGTTTATGATGATTATCACTTGCTGAGAGGCGATTTTGAACTTATGATGTCATGCTTTAGGCTGAATTCAAGAAGTTACATGGACATATGTAGTAATAAGCAAGTGAGCCGAGTGGGTCGTTAATGACCCAAATTCTTTATTTTTAAAAGGTTAGAGTTACACAGTATTGACCATATGTTTTTAACTTATGCTACAGTTTTTATTTTATCCTAACGTCTTTGTTTCAGAAGTTAAAGCCGGAAAACCGTGATGGGTCGTTTGCGACCCGGACGAGTGGGTCGTATGCGACCGCAGTTAGTAAACAGCGTCTAGCTCTGTTTGTGAACATCTGATTATCACGGGCTTTTCATATGTCTCAAGGAAATCGTTGCCCGCAACTATTTTGTCCTCAACAAAATAAGCCTACATAAAGTTTTAATGTCCCAATCAAGGCAAGAAGTAAAGTGAAATATTTTCCAATTATGACGACTAATTAGCCTAATTATTTAGTTGTTAGTAATTAATTGGGTCTCGACTGGAAAGTCAATAATGTAGCCCAATAAATTTTGAGCATATGTGCGAAAGATTCGTTGCGTTTAGTATTATGGTTTGTCCTCTATAGCCTCTAGAAAAGGTGGGTCGTAAACGACCCTATCGTCCCTAATGGGTTAAGCATCTTTACGTTCTCAATACTATACTATTCCTTCACATTCAATGTATAATATATATTATATGAGCAGTGAGAACGTAATCTGTAGTGGGTACTGTGTAGTGGGTACTGTGTAGTTTGTTTGTTTGGGGACTGTTTTTTTAGCCAGTCAATGTTTACGAATATAATATCTTTATTACATAATTATAAATATAAAATATAAATATATTGAATCTTAAACAGTTAAACAGATTTGATCTTGATTTAAACAAAAGATATAGCACGTATGGTGTAAATATGAAACTGGAATTTATAGTATGTGGCTAGTAGATACTGTGTAGTTTGCACTGTGTAGTATAAGTTTTGTTGTTCAGTGTCGCCGCGCCCTTGATCTCCGAGGCTCGGAGATCACTGCTTCAGTGTTTGATCCATGTGGCACGGAATGTACCTAATCATATGAGATTACACACAACATAATATATAACGGGCCTACAATGGGTCTCATTTTATTATTCATGTAGCATTGCTGCTCACTAGAGAGTTTAACTAGTCACTGTGTACAAATGAAACTCAGGAACTACGGCTACAATTCTTGAGTTCCATGTGCATACCTACGTCGATTAGTCATTGTTATTAAAGGATTTATGTAGATTGCAGCTAGGTATGGCTGTATCTATAGGTATTTTTGGCTTGAGAGGACTATAAAGTATCAAATGTATACACTGTGTCATATGTTACATGATGTGTTACATGATGGTACTGTGTTTAACAGCTAGTTTAACATTGAACTTCCTAAGATGAACGGAAGTGAAAAATACCCTTAATCTTCTGACTAGGTCACTGTTTAAATCTACCTAAATGTTTTGCTGGTTGCTTGAGTACCTTCGTTCACGTTGCATCGCATGTGGTCGTCGTCATACATTTATTTGCTTATCTAGTTTGCAACATGGAACTATGGAAGCTTTATAGCTTTTACATGTACATCGTATTTATGTATACTGTATATAGTACACAGTGTAGTAACATCTTAACATGCTGGTTCCAATCGTTTGAATAGAGTTTGTTATGCACTCCTCCTTCTGTCAATTTGGCACGTTCTTAGAATATTGGCTATCATGTCGCGCTTAATAGCCCATCGCTGACTGTAATAGCTTGATAAGTTAATTAAATGCCACGTGACAAGTCCCAACACGTACTGAGTCTAATGTAACAAGCCCCCCAATAGTACATTACGCATCCAATAAAAGAATAAAATGAGTTATACAATTATTTCGCGTGCACTCTATGGTGTTTTCCTCTAGAATCGGTTCTTCCAAAGTGCCAATCGCGTGCATTAATTTGAAACAAATAACTTCCTAACTCCTAATGCTCGATCGCTTAAAAGGAATATGGTATACAGTAATGTAAATTATGACAGGCAGATCCCCTGCCTGGGGATCGCGGTGTTATTTTTTATTTCCTAATTCCAATTTACTTCCTGAGTGACGTCATCTTGGAGCGTCATGACAGTCACGACTTTTAGTTCCTTGTTAGTTTATTAGTTTAACTTATATCGTTGAACAAGCAGCCCAATTTAATTTCTCATCCCAGTATGAATCTCGAATTCCTTTGCTGTTGTACTATTCAGCTCACGGTGACGACGGTGTGTAAGCTTATGACCTTTATCCCCTCGTTCTTTCATTAATTTATAGTTATACGATCACCTCGTATTTTTTTGGTAACTTCATTACTCCTGTTACGATCCTGTTTGTTTTGTCAAAAGTTATATTTAGAGCGATTTGCTAAAATGATTCGAGTGATACTCCTATAGCTTATAGCTTTATTAGTTACTTAAGCAATTTTACGTTCTCAATACTATACTATTCCTTCACATTCAATGTATAATATATTATGTAAGTACATATATACATGAGCAGTGAGCAGTGAGAACGTAATCTGATAATGTATATTCCGAAGTGTTATGAAATAACTAAATAGGTTACATGAGGAGACCACTACTTTTTATTTTGGCTTCATTGGCTTTCAGTTCAGTTGGAACTACATCAATTGAGATCCCGGGTAAGTTATTAACCAGCTGACTAATACCACATTGTTTAAAATTTGATAAGTCCTCTGTTTGAATGCAAAAGACCGAAGCTTTAAGCTTGCATGATTTTAATCGTAGATGATTTCGAAAAATTTTGACCGTTCAAACGTCAAATTAACCTACTTATAATTGAATACCATTGGCATTACAATAGCGAGTGGTTGTTCGCAAAAATTTCCAATTTTTATGTCGAATAAAGGTGTATGGTGGCTCATGTCCGCCATCGTTTTTAAATCGATTCGAAAAATATCGAACTGAAAAAAAAAACGATGGCGGACATGAGCCACCATAAAGGTGTGCACGATTTTTTAAAATGTGATATTTTTACCTTGAACAATTATATGATCAGTCCTAATTATAAATGAAACCAATAATGTATTCATTTTATTAAACGAATTCCTTTTATTATGTATGACTACTCATGACTGATTATCTCAAAATTGAAATGAAAGTTAATTCTTCAAATTGTAAACAATTGATCAAAGCACTTTTCAAGTAACAAATAAAATATTGACCTGTCGTTATCCAATGGTGAGCACACCCAGTTAATGAATTATGCATCACAGAGTATCAAATCCAAGTTGACCTAGCGGAACGTGACGAACCGATAAAGCCGGAAGACCCAGCAGTCCCTGTAGACGGAGGGTCTGAAGGATCTAAAGAATCTGAAGACCAGGTAGACCAATTAGTAGATGACACAGACCCAGCAGTCCCTGTAGACGGAGGGTCTCAAGGATCTGAAGAATCTGAAGACCAGGCAGACCAAGTAGTCACAGACCCAGCAGTCCCTGTAGACGGAGGGTCTGAAGGATCTGAAGAATCTGAAGACCAGGCAGACCAAGTAGTCACAGAACCAGCAGTCCCTGTAGACGGAGGGTCTGAAGGATCTGAAGAATCTGAAGACCAGGCAGACCAAGTAGATGACACAGACCCAGCAGTCCCTGTAGACGGAGGGTCTGAAGGATCTGAAGAATCTGAAGATCAGGCAGACCAAGTAGATGACACAGACCCAGCAGTCCCTGTAGACGGAGGGTCTGAAGGATCTGAAGAATCTGTAGACCAGGCAGACCAAGTAGATGACACAGACCCAGCAGTCCCTGTAGACGGAGGGTCTGAAGGATCTGAAGAATCGGTAGACCAGGCAGACCAAGTAGATGACACAGACCCAGCAGTCCCTGTAGACGGAGGGTCTGAAGGATCTGAAGAATCGGTAGACCAGGCAGACCAAGTAGATGACACAGACCCAGCAGTCCCTGTAGACGGAGGGTCTGAAGGATCTGAAGAATCTGTAGACCAGGCAGACCAAGTAGATGACACAGACCCAGCAGTCCCTGTAGACGGAGGGTCTGAAGGATCTGAAGAATCTGAAGACCAGGCAGACCAAGTAGTCACAGACCCAGCAGTCCCTGTAGACGGAGGGTCTGAAGGATCTGAAGAATCTGTAGACCAGGCAGACCAAGTAGATGACACAGACCCAGCAGTCCCTGTAGACGGAGGGTCTGAAGGATCTGAAGAATCTGTAGACCAGGCAGACCAAGTAGATGACACAGACCCAGCAGTCCCTGTAGACGGAGGGTCTGAAGGATCTGAAGAATCTGTAGACCAGGCAGACCAAGTAGATGACACAGACCCAGCAGTCCCTGTAGACGGAGGGTCTGAAGGATCTGAAGAATCGGTAGACCAGGCAGACCAAGTAGATGACACAGACCCAGCAGTCCCTGTAGACGGAGGGTCTGAAGGATCTGAAGAATCGGTAGACCAGGCAGACCAAGTAGATGACACAGACCCAGCAGTCCCTGTAGACGGAGGGTCTGAAGGATCTGAAGAATCTGTAGACCAGGCAGACCAAGTAGATGACACAGACCCAGCAGTCCCTGTAGACGGAGGGTCTGAAGGATCTGAAGAATCGGTAGACCAGGCAGACCAAGTAGATGACACAGACCCAGCAGTCCCTGTAGACGGAGGGTCTGAAGGATCTGAAGAATCGGTAGACCAGGCAGACCAAGTAGATGACACAGACCCAGCAGTCCCTGTAGACGGAGGGTCTGAAGGATCTGAAGAATCTGTAGACCAGGCAGACCAAGTAGATGACACAGACCCAGCAGTCCCTGTAGACGGAGGGTCTGAAGGATCTGAAGAATCTGAAGACCAGGCAGACCAAGTAGTCACAGACCCAGCAGTCCCTGTAGACGGAGGGTCTGAAGGATCTGAAGAATCTGAAGACCAGGCAGACCAAGTAGATGACACAGACCCAGCAGTCCCTGTAGACGGAGGGTCTGAAGGATCTGAAGACTCAGCTAAAACAAATGGTAAGTGTTATTCCACATTTTTGTTTGAGCAATGACTTAGCGCCTGATCCCCATACCTCACAACTTTATGTATATTTAATATTAGCCAAGTTAAGATATCAGACAAATATGGTCATTGTAAGTCTATAAATTGATCCATTATCATTACACTCAGTTTTGAGTTTTGACACAAACTTTAAGTAAAGGTTAGGCCTATAAAATAAGAAATATTTATCATGGTACTTGATTACTGTAAATTATTATAGTTAGACGCCATAACTATAAGAAGATGCTCAAGTCGGTTTTTACCCTGATTATTTTTACCCTTATTACTATAAGTAACCCCTCGGGCCCCCTCGGGCCCCTTGATAAGCGTAGGAATTAAAATAGTCAAATAGGAAGTACAACTACAACCCCGATGAACTTTTACAGAAAATTCACTCAACGGGCCTGGATAACTGATAGGTCATAGATCACAACTTAATTAACAGTGATAGCTATTTTTACCTAACAATGATCTTCCAGAATTATAAAAATTCTTGGCCCGCGACCGAATTATTATGTGAATTATTGTGTTACTATATCTGTAAATCGCATAAATTCCATAAATTACTATATCTAGCTGGCACTCTAACTAAACCTTGTTAGAGTATCAACTTTAGTTCAAGTGTATTTGCATCTACTGAAATAAGATATAATGATGTAGGACATTCACTTCCTTTCTTCAAAGCTCACGTTCATGCGTATTGTGTATGTGTAACCTATGTGACTCTAACTACCAAACCTGTTCTGTTTTAGGTTTTACTCCAGGGTTGTTATTTGTTTTGTATCGTTCCTTTGTTTATTTTTTCGTTTAATTGTGAAAAGGTTTTTCTATTAGTCGTCTAGCTCTTTATTATACGTTCCTTTTCTGTTTATAATTTGAATGGCCGTTACACATAGCTTGATTAAAATATCGTCTATAAAATGATAAAATCGATAATGTAGACAGTGCTTTAATTCATGATGCACAACCATAAATTTAAGGTCCAAACTTTAATATAAATTTTATGATCATTGATTGATTGCTATATTCATCACAGAAGATTCAGACCCTGCAGACCCCGCTAATACTGATGAACCTGCTGACTCTGGTAATACTGATGACTCTGGTAATACTAATGACTCTGGTAATACTGATGAATCTGGTAATACTGATGACTCTGGTAATACTGATGACTCTGGTAATACTGATGACTCTGGTAATACTGATGACTCTGGTAATACTGATGGCTCTGGTAATACTGATGACTCTGGTAATACTGATGACTCTGGTAATACTGATGACTCTGGTAATACTGATGAATCTGGTAATACTGATGACTCTGGTAATACTGATGACTCTGGTAATACTGATGACTCTGGTAATACTGATGACTCTGGTAATACTGATGACTCTGGTAATACTGATGAATCTGGTAATACTGATGACTCTGGTAATACTGATGAATCTGGTAATACTGATGACTCTGGTAATACTGATGAATCTGGTAATACTGATGACTCTGGTAATACTGATGGCTCTGGTAATACTGATGACTCTGGTAATACTGATGACTCTGATAGTGGTATGTATTTAAGTATTTAATATTCCATTTCCAAGTCTCGATATTTTCGGTAAATTATTATAGTTTGTTTGTTTGAGTCTGACACGGACCCTATAGTAGGATCCCGATAGGACCGCTTTATTCCTGTATGTCACTTGCTAATTAAACGGTAACCGTACAACAATTGTTTTTTCAGAAGCGACATTGCAGCTTTTATTTAATTCTTCTCCCGTTAAAGAGCTGGTCTCTGGATTTAAGCTTTCCTTGGTGTGTATTATACAAGATGGAGCCGATTCAATTAATTGGTCAGTTTCAGTTTTAAATAATTATTACCAGAAATGTTAAATTTAAATTCTCATATCAAATATATGCTTGATCGCCACAGTTTAACTGTTTCTTGCCATTTGGATATTTCGGATGTCATGATAAGAAATAAAAAAGTTCTAAAAATTTATCAATAAGATTTAATCATGTTTTTGTGTAAAAAAACCTTTTAAAATCTCCAAAAATTAATGAATCATTATTTAATTATGAATCGAGCACTTGGATTATCTTAATAACAGCTTAATTCTCCCTCAAGGTATAAAAACGCTCAACAACTGACAGATTATGGGATCACAACCCAAACCAAAGTACCAGCAGGCCTGGTGCGTCAAGAAATAACACTGGTAGTCAACAACGACAAAAACGAACCAGTAGATGACGAATACCACTGCCAAGGAGTTGTCACAATACCGGCAGTTGCTATGACATTCATTAACTCAGAAATTGTTCCACTTCGGGTGTTTCCAGCTAAAGCTATGATTGCGCCTGAAACTAGGGTTACCCGGGAGGGAGACGAACACGAGATGATGTGCCAGTTCCCTGACAGTAACGTCAAGTCTGAATACTCTGTTACGTGGAAACTCAACCAACTGGTTAGTCTTGATAGACGCTTATTAACTTCAATATCCCTGCTAAAAGTTGGGTTTTGAAATGGCTAAACAACTTTCTTTCAGCCTATGCATACCCAAAAGATGTCGGATCAGAGTTGGCGTAGGATCCAAACAGTGCGGGATGTGGTAACTAACCAACATGCAGTTATTGATACACGTGTCTTGATGGATGAGGTGAGTGGTAGATATATCCTCATCACGTGGATTGATTAGATAGCAGAAATATTTTGAAATACTCGATTGATGATCGAGGAAGAATCTGAATATTTTGTATCGGCTCTCAGCTAATAGAATTAGATATGGTCACTGGTCAGTTAAAATACACTTGTAACATATATGCTGCTCCACTCTAGTTACCCATCTATTTCTAATAATAATATTATTAGCCCAAATGGGTTACTTAACGTTTTACTTAACAACCCTAATTAGTAAGATCGCAACATGGAATCTTGATTGGATACTGGATATTTTGTATTATTCAGGTTCATCCAACAGCGAATGGACAGTACTCGTGTTCCATAACATGGGAAAATGGAGTTACGATCGAATCTGAGGAGGTACAACTTACGGTTTTAAAGAAGGATGAAACTGATGATAGCGGTTTGTACTTGATATTAAAGATTTCTGAGAACCTTTTGATATTTCTTTCTGTAATGGATCGCTGAATATTGATTAAAAAAGCTTTGACAAATTCTCCCGTTTGAGGAATCTTTTTCATTATTATTATTAGCATTGAGTTAATCCACCTTCCAAAGGTTAATCAAAAGAGCCTTCTGTTTTAAACCTAACTGGGATTAGGATGCTCCAGCATCAGAGGCCCAAAACCTACTTTGTAATCAGTATTTTAGTGATTTGAACTTGTCAATTAATATGTCCGTAGCCTCATAGCTCAGCTAGATCGTGTAAGGAATGTGATACGTTGTAAAATGACTTACAACGTATGCTGCCACTTTAGGATAACTCCATTTTTCTTGACTTATTCGCATCATCTATAAATTTACTTAGTAGCTGCAGAGGATAATTATTAACAAGACCCCGGTTTATCTTCTTTGAAGCTGCAGCATAAGGCCCCCGTAGTTACTTTTTTTTAAATGTAGCATTCATATGAAGCGATACATCATGAAGCTTTGAGCGCAATTCAAATTCAGCTTTCTTATGTATCTAGCAATCATATATAGTCAACTTATGTAGATGACCGGTCCCAAATGCCAATAAAAATATTTATATATCGAACGTTCGCTTTTACCTGATTAGTTGACGTATCATTGTATTGCAGGTGATCCTGATTACGTAGCTGACTCTCATGGTCCTGGTGAGTTTATATATGGTTGCAAGAAGCTTGATAATTCTTATCACATGATCACTATAATTATGTGTCATCATATGGTGATTACTTCGATCTTTGAAAAGATTGAACCATACATCCAATATCTTTCCGCATTCATTCTCGTTAAGTTTCTTGAAAAATTATTTACGCTTCGGTTTGTAAATTGTAAGTTATTACACCGGTAGTTACAAAATAGTGTGTTTTTTGTATTGAAAAAAAAACAATGTGTACCAAGAAGTAACACGATAATATTTCAGAGACAGTGCAGCTTTTATTTAATAACTCTCCCGTTGAAGAACTGGTCTCTGGATTCGTCCTTACCTTAGTTTGTGTTGTACGCGGTGGAGCCGAGTCAATTAATTGGTTAGTTTCAGTCTGTCACTATTATAACTAGAAATTATAAATTCGCATTAAAATTATATAGATACAAAATACCATACAATTTAGATTTATCAAAACGGTTATAAATGTTTTTGAGCGAAGGGGCCCTTTGAGGTTCTCGCTATCATGGATGGAGCACTTGGGTACAATCTGAATGTCATCAACAACTCTCCTCAAGGTATGAAAACGATGAACTACTAACTGGATACGGGATAGAATACCAAACGAAAGTCACAGATATAATCGTGCGTGAAGTTATATCACTTCTAGTAAACAACAACAACGAATATATGCCAATAACTCAAAACTTCAAGTGCCAAGCAGAGAATTCAGGGCCTGAGTTTCCAGAAGATTTTAACAACAATTCCACAAACGTTCAACTTCGGGTGTTTCCAGCTAAAGCTATGATTGCGCCTGAAACTGGAGTTACCCGGGAGGGAGACGAACACGAGATGATGTGCCAGTTCCCTGACAGTAACGTCAAGTCTGAATACTCTGTTACGTGGAAACTCGACAAAGAGGTTTATAGATCACTCGATCGTATGATAATTGATATTATATGAATGAGTATTTTGTGGATGTCTATAATTTTTTATTTTCGTTCATTTTCCATCATGTCCCAGCTTAAAGCCACTGCATTGAGCACAGTTTGAAAATGGCTCACTAAATTTCCTGCAGGCTTTGGCGGATCGATCAAACTGGTTTACAGTGGAGACAAGTCGGATGGTAATTACCGACCACCATGTAGTGATTAAAACAGAAGTTAAAATGAGTGAGGTGGGATATGCCCAATTTATTAGGGCAATTATTATTATCAACCGCGTTTTATAACCATGTTCCGTTTAGATAAAGTCACCTGATTCTCTAACCTCATCGCTTTCAAAAGTGGGTTTTTAGCAATCAACTATCTTGCCAACCATAGGATTGCTAGTAAGGTAGTAATACTTATGTTGTCATGTGCAACGTTGCATGTATACTAGATCTTTTCAACATTAAGATTTAATAGCTATTTCATTCAGGTTCATCCAACAGCAAATGGAAAATATTCTTGCTCCATAAAATGGGAAAATGGAGTTATGATTGAATCGGAGGAGGTGAAACTTACAGTTTTCCAGTCTATAAGTATAAAAGGCGACCCGAATAAGAATATGTACGACCGCAATAAGAAAGGTAAAGTTTTTAACTTTTTTGTAAAGGCTCACATTTCATTTCAAAAAAATATAATCCACAATTGGA
Organism: Bolinopsis microptera; assembly: GCF_026151205.1. Taxonomy (NCBI): domain Eukaryota; kingdom Metazoa; phylum Ctenophora; class Tentaculata; order Lobata; family Bolinopsidae; genus Bolinopsis; species Bolinopsis microptera. The sequence continues at coordinate 11,055,633 of NC_087077.1, forward strand.
TAGTATAAAAAATATAAAAATACATGTACATAATCCTATCAAGAAACCCATACCCTAATTGTCAAACAAGTCCATCAAACAAAAATGTCAATCCGTTACAATCAAAATTGGAGTAAAAACAATTCAATTCGACATTTTAATATTAAATTATTATTTCTCCTATTCTGAACCTATTTCAGAAAAAAAACCGGGCAACAGTCTCTTTATTGGTATTGGGGTTGGCGCAGCAGTACTGTTTTTGATCGCAGCAGCTTTAGTAGTCATACATTACAGGTATGATTTTTTAGTAGCCATGCAGATTTCGAATTATCTTCCAAATCAAGTTATTGGTCCTGTTCTAAAACGTTACATGAAATCATGTTCAAAATTTAAGTAATGATAAATTATTGAGTGTTCTACTGGTTCATACTCATGGTAGATTCACCATTATGCACCAGTGACAAAAGGAAATCGCGGCATGTACGCAATCACGATTTTCCCCATTATATGCGACAAATTTTATGTATAGTTTAATGTATAGTAGTAGTAGTAGTAGTAGTAAATCTTTCAAAGTACGAAATATCTCTTTAAAAGAGCATCCTAGGCACCTTATAGATATCAAAACGCATAAAAAAGAAAACAAAAACATCAACCATCTTCTAACTTCTTCCACTCCTCCCTATCTAAAGCTAAAAATCTAAGGTCTTCGAAATCAGTCAAATTCTTAAGTCTAATATCAAGATTTCTACTAGTCAAGTCTTTTCTAATAACATCTAATAAGTTTAAACATGGTCTACCCCGTCTCCCTTCCATAAAAATATCAGAATTTATAGCAAATAACATAGAGGTGTATGCTGGTGATTCTTCCTGTCCTCTTAAGATATGTCCTAACATTCTCCATCGAAACTTAGAGACTCTCACAGACAAGGGAGTGACATAACAACGAGCATAGAGTGCCTCATTAGAAATAACCCCAGTAGGCCATCTGATGTTGAGGATTCTTCGGAGGTGTTTGCGATGAGCAATATCAAGTTCATTCAACGAAGCTAGTGGTGCAGCCCAGGAGTTGCAGTTGTAGAGTAGAATAGAGACTACTTGTGCCTCGTAGATTTTGATCTTCCTTTGGACTGAAATCTTGCTCTTCATCCAAACTTTCTGAAATTTACTAAAGGCAACATTACCAAGGAATATTCGATTCTTGATATCCTTAACAGTGCACATCAACGATCCTAAAGTTTTGTTAGAGCGCCACTCTTCATCACCTCTATACACTTTTCCAACAATCACCTTGCGTTTAACAGTGGGTTTAGGATCTGCTAAATAAAAATGGACAAATTCAGTCTTGGAAGAATTGATATGAAGGTCCCACTGCTGGAATATATCTTTAGCGATAGGAAGCATTTCTTTGAGTGGAGCAAGTTCAGTGTTATTAAAGTCAATATCATCAGAGTATCCTGTTTCGAGTGGCATGAATTCTTCTGAGATAGGAGGATTAGGGATTGGATGATTCACTGGGTAAGGTGTTGATGATACTTGGGAGAGTACAGATCTGAGGTGAATAAGTGCAGCGGCTTCAACAACAGTAAATAGATTACCTGATAGTGCATCTCCTTGAAATGCTCCAGTTGTGCTTTGGAACTCAATTGATACAGTATTATTGACTTTTACTTTCAACACTGTGTTTGATAGTAGGAGCCGTACCATCCTAATTTCATCACTAGTACAGCCAGCATCTTCAAGAACATTGAGTACTGTTTCTCTGCTGATGGTGTCAAAGGCACTTGACATGTCTATACTCATTCTGTGGTAGCTCCAATGCTTTCTAAGTACCACTGAGGTTAGCATACGTTGAGACCAAATTATATCGCCACAACTTCTACCTCTCTTGTAAGCACTTTGTGTAGGACCGGTGTACTGATCTAGCTTGCCTTGGATACGTTTTAGGGTAATCATTGACAGTAATTTTCTGGAGCAGTTTGAGAGGGTGAGAGGTCTGATGTTTGCTGCTGGACCAAGTGGTTTCTTAGGCTTTTGGAGTGGAGTAATGTTGCCTTTTCCAATAGATGTTATGGTGGTGTTTGTTTCAAATGCGGTATTTATACAGTCTGCATATTTCTGAAATACACTTCTGTTTGCATACTTAATCAATTCACTTGGGATATCATCAGGCCCAATGGCTCTACCATTCTTCAAAGCTTTAGCAGCTATCTCAACTTCAATAGCAGTAATAGGGTCAGCGAGAGGACTAGGTTGATCAAAGAAAGTGTCAATAGGCTCAACTGTATGTTTTGCAGTGAACTTCTCTTCAAAGTGGTTCTTTAGTGTAGCAGCTTTTCCAGTGTCTGTACCTATGAAGTTAGAGTTTTCATCATGCACACTTATGGTTGGAGCACGTTTGATACCTGCTAGTTGGCGAGTGGCTGCAAAGTATGCTCTAGAACTATCAGTTTCGTTTATCTCTTCAGCAAGAGTGTCTGCATGCTCTTCTTGAAGGAGCTTGATTCTCTTATGAGTGTCATTTTGAATACGATTGATTTTGGTACGTATAACTGATCTATCTTCAGAGGTGTTGTTCTGATTGAGTAGAGCTTGTAGAACTTTCTTTTCATCAGACATCTCTCGAATTTCAAGGTCATTACAAAAGTTTTTAGGGCGTTTCCTAGGAAGGTATCCAATACTAACCTCAGCAGCTTTATGTACATTGTGAAACAAACTATTCATTTCTTCCTCAGGGTTAGGATTAACAGGGCTGTCTGTTAGAATATCATTCAATGTGTTGTTGTAATGCATTTTAGCAGCAGGATTACTGACAAGGGTTGTGATATCAAAATGCATTTTAGGTTTCTGTTTGGGGAAGACAAGGTGAGCGTCACTGAAGTTGAAACGTGTAATAACAATTTTGTGATCAGATTTAACAAGAGTACCCCCATAACTTCGAGAATTCACTAAAAGTTTCTTCAATCGACTGCTACATAGGACATAGTCAATTTGAGAGTAGTAGGGCAAAGTGCGATGTGAGTTTTTAGGAGCTGAGTAGTCTTTCATAAAACCAATTCTTGTTGTTATATGACGGACAGGGTGCTGGAAGCTAGTGTTGCAAGCAAAAAGTTTTTTATCAACAAGAAAATTAAGAAGATGCTCTCCATTTGAATTCCTCTTTCCAGACCCATACATACCCATAAAGTCATTATACCCGAAAACAATATCTGAATGAGACAATTTACCGAGTCGAGAGTTGAAATCTCCAAGAATATATAAGTCCCAACTTGATGGGATATCAACAGCTTTGCAAAGAAACTTGTAGAAATAATCACGTCTCTGCGGATACTTATCACAATTTACTTGAGTGTGTCCATAGGCATTGATAACACGGCAAAGTCTTGGTTTACCTGATTTACTTGGTATCTCAAGATCTAGATAAGCAACCCTGTCACTGATACTGTTGTAACACTTGATGTAGTTGGTATAGACTGAATTTACAAGAAAACCAATACCTGCTTGCCACTTATTGTCAAATTGCTGAAAGTTTATGAAGCGATATTTGTGTGATTTCCCATCATCATCTGTAAAATGCAAAACTGAATCCTCAAAGTGACGACATTTTGTTTCTTGCACAGCGAGAATGTCTATTTTACGATAATAGCAATCTCTCAAAAGTTCATCCCGTTTAACTGGAGAAGTAATACCCAGGACATTAAAAGTAGCTAGAGTGAAGATTAGTGCTGTGCTTCTTCTTTTGCGTTCTGATGTAGATAATCTACTCTGTACTATGTATAGCTTGTTAAAAATCGCGGTATCGCGACTTTAATTGGCCAAAATAATCGCGAAATCCTTTTGTCCCTGTTATGTACCTATATAATACAGGGACAAAAGAAAATCGCGATTATTTTGCACAAAAATCTCGATACCGCGACAAGCCAAACAGACGACACATAAAATTTGTCGCAAAGAATGGGAAAAATTGCGATCCCGCACATGCCGCGATTTACTTTTGTCCCTGATATAATAGTGCACGCATCAAATATGAAATGAAATAATAAAGCGAGTTATCATGATCAGGAAAAGACAAAATGGTTCCAATGTAACTGTCAGCTATAAGGATTTTGATGGCGGCAGTAATGGAATTGGAATAGTCATCATGAACGTGCTGAATGGAGGCGAGAGAGCAGAAGGAGTTTCCTTAACATCGAGAGCATGAACATTAAACCCTTTGGATGAGTTGGATACCAGCTTGCAAGTTTAATTTCTTGGTTAATTGTTAATGAACTTTTTTGATCAATCTGGAATCACTCAACATGACAGTAATTTTTTTCAGTGTTTTTATCTTTTTATGCTATTATTTGTTTGTACATGTAGTATGTACGATGTCAGTCAAATTTCACAGTATCGTTGTTTCCATGTAAAAATAAAAATAAAATCAAGAATGAAACCCTTTTGCCTTTATTGACTTTGATTCCCTTTCCAGTTTAAACTTTTTTTAATTAAATTTTATCGATTAGAAAGCAGCACATAAAGTGGATTTACTCTTTTGTCGGTCGAAGCTTAAAAAATGATAAAAGTAAGTTAAAGTAGCCTTTATTTTTGTCGTTCGTCAGTACTTCAGTATACTACTGCCATGCAGTACACAGGTCACAGTTAATTATAGTAATCCCCCTACTGCAGTAACGGTTATATAACATGAAATTAAAATGTTTAATTGACGATGCCAACCTTTTCCAAGTAGCTTTCAATTTCAGGCTACAATCGAGCGTACTAAATCACTATACGGGTATATGCCTCACAGAATGGCCAAAAAAAGGAAGGTCTCTCAAAATCACAAAACACACTTTATTCCAGTTTTTATCTCATAAGAAGCTAAGTTGACACTCATATTTTTCTTCCCGGGGGTTGATTTAATCTCATAACCATTTTTTCTTTGAGAAAAATTGGCCGGAAAATCTTCCTCCAAAAAAACATGCCTCACAGAATGGCCAAATCTGAATTTCTATAATTTTTTGATGGAGATACTTTTTAAATTTCTATCACCACACGTTGTTAGAAAACCTATTAAGGAATGGGGTAATAACCTAAAACTCACGAAAAAACTGAGCTGTGAAAAATTATTTCACAAACAAAAAAAATGCCTCACAAAATGGCCAATAAAAAATGAAAACGAGAAAATTTTATTTTTCTAAAATCTTTGGCTCTTGTTTCAGGCATGCTGCTGGTATAAATATGCCTTGTTAACACCCCCATATAGGTGAAATTTCTTAGAACTGAATAAAAAGGGCATAATTCCTATACTATACTACACCAAAAATGGACATTTTGTTCATATTCCCTGATTTCATGATTTATAACCTTCATTCGGCCTTAAAAACACTCCATCTGGGGTGTTATTGTATGATAAATAGCTTGTGAATACTTTAGACCATCAAAACTAACATGTCTACATCAATAAAAGGAGTTTTAAATTTTGGCCATTTTGTGAGGCATATTTTGTCCATTTTGTGAGGCGTGTAGCCATTTTAGCATTTTTTTCTTCCTATATTGAACAATGTTCGTTTTGTTTGATGAATACTATTCTTTAAACATCTTCTGTCATACTGGTGCCAGAAGTTCTCACCAAAATGCAAACTTAGTTCAAAAATTTGAAAACTAATTTTGTGAGGCATATTTTGGCCATTTTGTGAGGCGTGTAGCCATTTTAGCATTTTTTTCTTCCTATATTGAACAATGTTCGTTTTGTTTGATGAATACTATTCTTTAAACATCTTCTGTCATACTGGTGCCAGAAGTTCTCACCAAAATGCAAACTTAGTTCAAAAATTTGAAAACTAATTTTGTGAGGCATATTTTGGCCATTTTGTGAGGCGTGTAGCCATTTTAGCATTTTTTTCTTCCTATATTGAACAATGTTCGTTTTGTTTGATGAATACTATTCTTTAAACATCTTCTGTCATACTGGTGCCAGAAGTTCTCACCAAAATGCAAACTTAGTTCAAAAATTTGAAAACAAATTTTCAGTGCTCAAAATTTCAGTCATATTTATGCCAGAAAATGTGGTCCTAGTTAATGATTTCACCACAGGAAGTTTTGCCAGAAGACATTTGTTTCATATGGTATCCACAACGGACTCAACGAATTCTGATTTCTGTTGTGAAAGAGAAGAGATGGGAGTTCCACAAGATGGGAATCGACATGAGCTCGGCCTTCGATACCATCAAGAGATCAGTTATCCTGGAACTTTTGGCTGATGCTGGTTGTTGTGAGGATGACATTCGTTTGGCGAGATACTTGCTCTCCAACACCAAATTGAGGATAAAAATCAACAACACCATTTCCTTAGAGTTTGAAATATCCGAGGGTTCGTTTCAAGGTGATGCTGCATCTGGTGCATTCTTCACACTGTACTTTGCTGGAGCTTTGTACCATTTCCGTGCAGTAGTGATTACCATTCGGCCTAACCCACCGTTCAACCCCGAGACCCTCATGCCTATTGAATGGGAATACGCCGACGATGGCGATTTTGCAGACGAGGATGAGGAAACTCTTAAAGAAATGCTGCCCATATGTAAGGATATCCTTGAAGAATGGAACCTGTTTGTGAATGAGGACAAAACAGAACATATCCACTTCTACATTGCAGATAAGGACGAGGTAGACGCCAAGGGTGAACCCGTGAAGAACAGAGAGCCCTGGCGCAACACTATTTCTCTTGGATCCAAGCTCTGCAGTAAGGCTGATATCTCTCGCCGATGCATCCTTGCTTACGTTGCCTTTGAGAAATACAGCAAGGTATGGGCAGAGAAATCCCGCATTTCTCTTCCTGTAAAAATCAAGCTGTATGAAGCATTTGTTACCCCTGTTTTATTGTACAACTGTAACAGCTGGGCAGCTCCACAGAACATTATCAATAAAGTTGATGTGTGTCAACGCAAACATCTAAGACGTATCATCAACATGACCTATCCCCGCATCATCAGCAACAAGGACTTGTATGCTCGTTGCAATGTAACTCCACTTTCAGAGAGAGTTCATAAATCCCGCTGGAAAATGTTTGGGCACATTCTTCGCAGCGACTGCAACTCACCACCACAACTAGCTCTAAATTTTGCTGTTGATAGTATGTCAAATATGAGGGGAAGGATTGGTAGACATCAATGTAATATTTTAAAAACTATTTTAGACGATTTGAATAAAAGAAATATTAATTTGAAGAATAGTGACGACTTGACAGACTTAAGGTATTTAGCCTCGAACCGCCAATTGTGGAGAAATTTGTTTTAAATTTGATTAGTTCGATAATTTCAGTTTTAAGTTCAATTTTTTGCATAATTTTTGATTTTGATAAGTTCAGTTTTAAGTTCCATTTTTTGTATTTATAGTAAGTTTTCAGTTCTACAAGTCTTTTAAGTAGACTTATCAGGTCTTTAGGATGTTCTGAGTAACTACTTTGGATTTGTGTAAAGTTTGATAATAATAATGGTATCCACAAAACCTACCAGTCTTATAGAAAAGATTAGTTACAAAAACATTTACAAATTTGGCCATTCTGTGAGGCTAGCCATTCTGTGAGGCATATACCCGTACAGTAGATCTTCGAGATTTTAATAAAGGGCCCCAACAGTTGAAACCAACTGTTTTCGGACGCTGATTCCGAATCACCCCCATGACAGGGTTAAAATGCTCCCCTGGCGAAAAACTGTCTCGATCACGTGATATGACCGTATTATATATATAAGAAAGTTGGTCTAATTTCTCGTTAGGGTTATATATTAGGGTTTCAGCATATGCTTTTGTTAGGCCTAGGGATTAGATTAGGGTTACTGAATTAGGGTTGGCATCAGATTAGAGGGTTTTGGTTTCAAATAGTCGTTTAGGGCCAGCTAGAGAACAGGTTGAAAAAGTCACGTGACAGTCGAGTGTAGAGTAATTAATCATCATGCATCATCCGGCTACAATCTCAAATCTCATTTGTGGTAGTATAGGGACAAACAAAATTATTCCTTATTCCATACGAAACGCTGCCCAATCTTATACGTGTTAAAATCAGTTGCCTCTGAGAGGCTAGTCACTAGCCTCTGAGACGCTACTACTACCCTCTCGCTCAGAGGCAACGACTAGCCTCTCAGAGGCTACTTACATACGCACCGATTTGCGCGTTTGTGGATAAATTTAATTCAACATGGTTCCCTTCCCCCATGCCAGGATTCGCCCCACTCACCAGCAGAGGTTCCCAGCAGTACAGAACACTCACAGTTCCAGAACTCACCCAACAGATGTTCGACGCTAAGAACATGATGGCTGCTTGCGATCCCCGACACGAGCTCTTCAAGAGGATCAGTGAGCAACTGACATATGAACTAATATTTTTACAATGTGGTGTTTTTTTTAATTTATTCCGTGATAATTATTATTAAAATGTACATTAATCATTGTTTCTGTTGTTTCTCTGAAATTATAGCAGTCGGAACCAGAAAGCAGCTAAATTTGTAAACCTGCCCAACGTATGAACCAAAAATTATGTAAGGCATCATTTCTGAAAATCTATGAAAACCGACTGATTAATTGACAGTAAATATTTAGACATGTCGATATTTAATTTACACAAAAGATATTTTCAAAGAATCTAAAAATTGGTACTGATTTGTGGAAAGCAGACAGACAGCTAGTTACACTAGTGGATTATGCTCTAATCGTGGCTATCGCCGATGGAACAGAAAAGGCGTGTGATTACGGAGTCCTGGAGACAGAAGAGAACGATTTTTTTTCACACGTTGTGCGATTAAGAAAGGGTGAGACCGTCACACCAGCTGAAATCACATCTGGTCCCTTCAGAGAGAAATTCTATAGAGCTTGTAATAATATAGGTACGATCTATTTCTCATTACTTTAAGGTATTTGACTTTGAGTGTACTTCTTAGATTATTTATTTAGCACTAAACAATTGTCATCGACACTCAATCATACATATTTGTTCTTCAGGAGTGAAACCAAAGGCTCATTTCGGTACAACTTTAAACGGCAACGATGCCCATAACTTTGTGAAGAGACGCGATGAGTTACTAGAGAAATTTCGGAACGTTGTTCTTTGCCAGGCGTTTCTAAAGAAGGATGTTGTAGATAATATCAGGAAGAAGCTTTCTGTGATCAACAGAATATCTGCAGCATACAAACCTATCTGAACATATGTCGGAAATACTTCAAGGTGCGTAAATGATTTAAATCTCAATAAAAGTAGGGATTTCGTGAATAGTAATATAGATTAGATGTCCATCTATTATGCTATTTGCAACAAAATGTCGATTATTTGATGAAAACAAACAAAGTAAGCAATTTTCTTTAGGGTGAATGAAGAGGACTTAGGGATGATCGAAAGGGGGATTAGAAAATTCCTGATAGAATGGAGATTGGCTGGGTACTCCATCACCCCAAAAATTCACTTTTTGGAAGACCACGCAGTTGACCAAATGAGGTTGTTCGGGTTCGCACTGGGCAAATTCAACGAGCAGGGAGGGGAATCCCTCCATGCTATGATGAACCGTCTCCGACCTCGATATGGTAAGAATGATTGGAGTTTTTCACTTTATTAAACCATCGGAGAAGATACATGATATTAAAATAATGAAGTCTGTATGTCAACTGTTACGGTGCTTCCTTCAGACACTTTTACTAATAATATGTTTTCAGCTAGTCTTGATTCGTTAACAGCTTACAAACTTGCTGTGAAAGAAGCAGCAACACAATGCATCCTGGAAATGAAGAAGTCAGAATAGCTGTGTGGTTTGTACAACTGACAAGTACACTGAGTGGTTCGTACAACTGACAACTAACAAGTACGCTGTGTGGTTCGTACAACTGACAACTAACAAGTACGCTGTGTGGTTCGTACAACTGACAAGTACGCTGTGTGGTTCGTACAACTGACAAGTACGCTGTGTGATTCGTACAACAACTTCAGTTATTTGTCTTCTTTTAACATAAGTATTTTTGATCCATTTTAATTTCTACAATAATGAATAATGAATTTTAAACTTTACATTACTTTATAATTTTATTCACATTATATCCCAGGTTAAACAAACACCCAATGTCCCAAGTGTTGGGCCATTTGATAGATTTTGTAATTACTCCTTCAACAAACAACAAAAATATACTTTTTAATTTTATCCACCACAATCAATTTTTCCTAAAACAATGTCTAACCCAGAAAACCTTACCGCCTGCTGGGCTTGCTAGAGGTTATAGATTTTCAACAGCACGTTGGGCGTCGCGCGTCACATCGAGTTTACCTTTCACACGCTGCATTTAGTTTAGTAGTCATGACAACGACATGACTTTGCAAAGTTTAAAAGCTGCAATCTTTAATTTAGCCAAAAATCAAACTTTTTGGTTTAATTCAGAATCTAAATTGTCCCCAATTGTCCTCCTGGGGAGGCTCCTTTAAATTTACGAGACGGACATTTTGTTGAAAACCGGAAGGTTCTATCTATTTTACTTTTGGAGATATACCCCAGCCGGTAGGGTTTCCTGGGCCGAACCTACGCGCGTATAAAAGAATTTGCGCTCTCATTTTAAAACGTTCACTTTGACAAACCATAACTCTCCACCAATCAAGTCAAATTTCAATTTTAAAATATCAAAAGAAAGTAGAGAATTTCGCCAACAAGAAAGGGGACTCCTGGATAGGTAGGTAAAAACGCGATCTTCGTCCTCAAAATCGACTTTTAAAACTTCATACATTTTCCGCCGAAATTATAAGTCTTATATCGCAAAACATCCCCCTACCTCCCTGCAACTCCCCCCCCCCCCCCCTTTCCACTTCCCCCCCCCCCTTCCTTCTGCTTTCTTTTGCAGCTGAACTATGAACTCTTAGCTCTCTCGCCGGCCGAACCTACGCGCGTATAAAAGAATTTGCGCTCTCATTTTAAAACGTTCACTTTGACAAACCATAACTCTCCACCAATCAAGTCAAATTTCAATTTTAAAATATCAAAAGAAAGTAGAGAATTTCGCCAACAAGAAAGGGGACTCCTGGATAGGTAGGTAAAAACGCGATCTTCGTCCTCAAAATCGACTTTTAAAACTTCATACATTTTCCGCCGAAATTATAAGTCTTATATCGCAAAACATCCCCCTACCTCCCTGCAACTCCCCCCCCCCCCCCCCTTTCCCCTTCCCCCCCCCCCCCCCCTTCCTTCTGCTTTCTTTTGCAGCTGAACTATGAACTCTTAGCTCTCTCGCCTACCCAGAAAACCTTACCGCCTGCTGGGCTTGCTAGAGGTTATAGATTTTCAACAGCACGTTGGGCGTCGCGCGTCACATCGAGTTTACCTTTCACACGCTGCATTTAGTTTAGTAGTCATGACAACGACATGACTTTGCAAAGTTTAAAAGCTGCAATCTTTAATTTAGCCAAAAATCAAACTTTTTGGTTTAATTCAGAATCTAAATTGTCCCCAATTGTCCTCCTGGGGAGGCTCCTTTAAATTTACGAGACGGACATTTTGTTGAAAACCGGAAGGTTCTATCTATTTTACTTTTGGAGATATACCCCAGCCGGTAGGGTTTCCTGGGCCGAACCTACGCGCGTATAAAAGAATTTGCGCTCTCATTTTAAAACGTTCACTTTGACAAACCATAACTCTCCACCAATCAAGTCAAATTTCAATTTTAAAATATCAAAAGAAAGTAGAGAATTTCGCCAACAAGAAAGGGGACTCCTGGATAGGTAGGTAAAAACGCGATCTTCGTCCTCAAAATCGACTTTTAAAACTTCATACATTTTCCGCCGAAATTATAAGTCTTATATCGCAAAACATCCCCCTACCTCCCTGCAACTCCCCCCCCCCCCCCCTTTCCACTTCCCCCCCCCCCCTTCCTTCTGCTTTCTTTTGCAGCTGAACTATGAACTCTTAGCTCTCTCGCCGGCCGAACCTACGCGCGTATAAAAGAATTTGCGCTCTCATTTTAAAACGTTCACTTTGACAAACCATAACTCTCCACCAATCAAGTCAAATTTCAATTTTAAAATATCAAAAGAAAGTAGAGAATTTCGCCAACAAGAAAGGGGACTCCTGGATAGGTAGGTAAAAACGCGATCTTCGTCCTCAAAATCGACTTTTAAAACTTCATACATTTTCCGCCGAAATTATAAGTCTTATATCGCAAAACATCCCCCTACCTCCCTGCAACTCCCCCCCCCCCCCCCCCCCTTTCCACTTCCCCCCCCCCCTTCCTTCTGCTTTCTTTTGCAGCTGAACTATGAACTCTTAGCTCTCTCGCCTACCCAGAAAACCTTACCGCCTGCTGGGCTTGCTAGAGGTTATAGATTTTCAACAGCACGTTGGGCGTCGCGCGTCACATCGAGTTTACCTTTCACACGCTGCATTTAGTTTAGTAGTCATGACAACGACATGACTTTGCAAAGTTTAAAAGCTGCAATCTTTAATTTAGCCAAAAATCAAACTTTTTGGTTTAATTCAGAATCTAAATTGTCCCCAATTGTCCTCCTGGGGAGGCTCCTTTAAATTTACGAGACGGACATTTTGTTGAAAACCGGAAGGTTCTATCTATTTTACTTTTGGAGATATACCCCAGCCGGTAGGGTTTCCTGGGAACAAATGGATCGGTGAGGGACCTGTAATCCTTAAATAACATTACCAATCGCTCATGATTTTTATTGCAGAATTATCGGACCTTGAAGACATATGACAGATACGGTTTAAAGAATGAAAACTTCAAGAAGTGTAATGTTTGTCTGCCGCGATAAACCTCTAATATTAAAAAGAAGTATTGTTTAGTTTGGAGTACGACAGAAACGCGCACGTACGAATGATATATGAGAACACTAGAAAATAATATCACCTCTCGGATTTGCGCCCGGATACGATAGGTTTTACATTTCCTATCGGGTCCGAGAGCAAATCCTATCGACTCTCGTATCGGAACTTACAAATCCTATCGCCGCTAGGATTAGCGCTCGGATCCGATAGGTTTTTAATTTCCTATCGGCTCCGAGAGCAAATCCTATCGCCTCTCGGAAATTGCACATCCTATCGCCGCTCGGCGATAGGAAATCATCGGAGGTATCCTGGGGGGACTGGATCGGCGTTTATAGGATTGACAAAATCCGAGATGTGTCGGACGCGCCATATATATATCCTATAGGGGAATCCTTGTAGCGCGATGCATTACTGGGTCGCGCCGCGCATCAAATAATTCTTCTCGGTAGATCGGCGAGATGCACCACTGTGCCTCACCGAGCTGCGAAGGATTGACATCGTGAATCAAGGGGAATCCTATCTAATTAGAATCGCAGAAATCGACGTTCTGAACAGCCGTGTAAACCCGCATGTGAATTTCGCGCGAAGAGTATCACAAATTCTGCATATGGCGACGCTCCTTCCATTCTCCAGAAGACGTTTCCCTGAATTTTGTAGTGGATTTTGTAGTGGATTTTGCGCGCCGAACGTACGTTACAATATTTATAATTGTAGAATCTACGACACTAGTAGTCAGAAGTCTCAATAAACTGCTCGTATTTATACTTTTATAGACACTGAGATATGAAAAGATGTCGAAACTCAGTTTTTATGATCATTTGGGTCACGTACTACCTATTTAACCACCAAAACATGTTCCACCTACCCCGGAACACAAATCCACTACACCTGTGAAATCCACTACAAATCCACTACACAAATCAAGGAAACGTGCTCTCTAGAAAATAATGTAGAAAATTTTACTCGGAAATTTAGGCATTGTTTTTTAACGAGTCATAACGCACGAAAGCACTTTTCTGTCAGAAGAAAGTAATAGTTTAAATATACGATTAACATAGAATCTTTAAAAACATACATAGCTTAGAGCAGCTTAAAATATACACACACTAAATTAAACATTGAAACACGAAATAAAGGGAGCTTTAATCAACTGCCACTAATTCACAATATCTGGCATTGAATAGAGACCAAACTATAAGATGTTCACTTGTAGTTTAACTAGAGATCTAAATAAATACAAACAGGTTGTGCACATAACAGTTATGACTGAAACTGACTATTAAAATTATAATTGAACAACAAGTTAACTACTTAACTGAATTACTGATAACTTTAATCTTGAATAACTGAAAATCTGGAAATTTTTATCAAACGACAAACAATCATTCAAAACCCTCAAAATTTTAAAATTTTCCGGTGAAATTGATTTAAACATAACGATTCTTCAAGCAATATTAAAAGAATTCTTCTTACACGATATACAATATATTATATACACATACAATATATAATAATAATTTTATACTCCTAGTTCAATAAACAATATTACAATAACAGTTCTGTAGTCCTATAACTCTATAAAAAATTATTTATTCATTAGAAAATACCATGCTTAAATTATTTAATATTAATCATTCGATATTAATCCCTAAGTCCTAACTTAGTGACGAGTTTCTGAGCGTTACTCATCATGATCATACTAACGCCATTAGCAAGGAAACTCCTAATTGTCCCGGGTCCAATACCTCTGTAGAGACCTGTCACTCCCTTCTCTCTGAAAGTCATTGCTAGTCGGGTCTTCAACGGCTGATCTCTGAAATTAGTGGAAATTAGCTGGTTATATCGTTATATCCATTATTTGATTGTATATATTATATCCGTATAATCTAATTTATTTAATTGTATTACTCATAGCACGACATTTTCGTGGCTCAGACTGAAATGTTCAACAAATAGTTAATAGATATCCTGGAGGTGGTACGAGAAATTTCTTGTTTTCTTAAATTTCCTGTTTTCTTGAATTTCTTGTTTTCTTGAATTTCTTGTTTTTTCGAGTGTTGATTATTAGACTTAACTAAATTGAGCCACCGTTAATTATACGCCACCTCACACTGAACATTCAACAATCTTGTTCCTAGAAAACAGACGGATCTCACACGACTAACTAAGTTAGGACTAAAATAAACCGGTTTCAAAGCCCTTAAGGGTGGCCCTCGGGTCTTTAAAACGAGTACGTGATTTTCAATAATATTATATATCCACTTTAACACAAACATTTCACAAATGCCACGTCAGCATAGTGAGAAGTATTAAAACATTCTTACATTCCTAAATCTATGCAGCTAATATATTTAATGGTGGTTAGGAGCGATTACTTATTTTAGACGATCAATTATTGTTCATATCTCATAATTAATCTGAGTCATATCAAACACTCCAAATTGAGAAACTGTATACGTACTTCCCGAAGTTTCCTTGAACTTGACTCTTCATGTTTTCAATCGGCCAAATGATCCACCAAGATAACGTAGCTGCAGTTCCTGAAATAATGATTATAACTTGTTAAATACTGGGTTAAACCATATAAACTAAAGCGTCATTGTACACGACTTTCACTATATGTTGGTGTGTTTGAAAAGGCGAAATTGCACGATTACCTAAGTAAATATTTTGATCCCAGTTCAATTTGTAACGGAGTTTTTTATTAACAGGAAACGATGTAACAGAGTCAATATATTTTAATGTTGCCATGGGG
Source organism: Bolinopsis microptera (assembly GCF_026151205.1). Lineage (NCBI taxonomy): Eukaryota > Metazoa > Ctenophora > Tentaculata > Lobata > Bolinopsidae > Bolinopsis > Bolinopsis microptera. Next base: position 11,071,134 of record NC_087077.1, read on the forward strand.
TGGCAAGTCCCATACACCGTAGTCTGACAGTTTCACTGCGTCCTAATATAATCTGTGTGCACTTTAGTTGACTATGATATAATGTGACAGAATTTGTTTGTTAACTGTGTGAGCCCATCATCTGATAAATTATTTAATTAACAATGATACTGACCAGAAAGTAAGAACGGTCCAAGAATGGGAGAAGAGAAGAGATGAGGGAGGTTCCGTCTGAAGGAGTCAATGAAGATGAAGTACATCCCCATCAGACCTAGAGTTCTTATCCACGTCACTGAAAACCCCTGGGAATAATAGAATGTAACATATTTATAACAATTATCATGATACTGATTGAATTTAGAGAAACACAGCAGTTATCTTTGGAGGAATATTAATTATTGAATTAAGGTGTGGTAGATGAATTGAATGAATTTGTCGATAATTTAATGAATTTTGTCGACAAAACTCTACACTAAGTGGCATTACTACAATTTCTACCATCTTAAATTTGGTGAGCAAAGCTATAACAGCTGATACCTGAGGGTTGTGCTGCACCCATTTACCCAACTACTGTAAACAAACTGTTCAGTAACTCAGGTATTAGTGTCAAACTAGTCAAAACAGCACCACGAACACCCACAACAGAACTTTTCACCATGTTTTGGTTGTTGTTATCAGTTCTCAGTTCCGTTACAGAAGGGGACGTGCATTATGTCCCTAAACTTATGATTGCAGATGGCCAGAACCCCATGGATGGCAGTGTTGTACGGATTATCATAATGAAAATGGAGGGTGCGAGTAATTTTATAATTTTCATTTTCCGTTCTCACTTCTTATTCTGAGGAGGCCGAAAAGTTTGTTGAGTATTACTTGACAGTCATAATGGCATAAGTTAACATTCAAATTTCACAAATTTTAATGTGACGATAGTATTATTTCACGTCACGTCACTTCAACTTTTACGTCACGTCACTATTATAGCCGTGACTTTTTTTTCAGAGTGCGGAGAGCCCGAAGACACTGTTTTCTGCAGCAACAGAGAATTGAGTGACGTGAGAACTACTGCTGCTGTTATTTGTAGATCTATCATGGACGCTTACTACACTACAGGTAATATCAGAGAGAAAACATGCATACGAAATTCACTGTTTGAGTGTTTTTGTTAAATAATCATGCATGTAATATCCGGATAGGAACATTATTTATGAGTCGTATTGTTATGAATTGTGTAATATGCTAACTGCTAAGCATGAGAGGGACAATGACAGTGCCACATTGCCACAGTGCCACATTGATAGTGCCACTCAAATGTACATTTTGTGGTGAAATAACCAATTCTGTTATTAGACTTTCAACAATTAAAAGCACACAATCTTGCCAGGAGATGCGGTGAGAAAAGACATGACATCGGAAGGAGAAGAGATAGTGGAGACTATAGGATACGACTTTAAATGCGAGGGTAAAGAGAACAACCTGGACCAGTGCGAGGGGGAGAGGGTGGTGTGCCATGACAGAGTTGTAGTGAAGTGCTCAGATCCTGGTCTTAGTGGTTAGTAGATAGTTTGGAGCTGTGAGTTCTTTGTAGAGACTATGTTGTGTTACATGTACATGTTGTGTTACATGTACAATGTACAGTATACATGTGATGTACACAGTATACACTGTGTACATACACAAGGAAGGAACACGTTCCATTCTACATGTTTCTATTCTATGTTTCGAGATATTTATACAATTTCTGCAGATTAACCAGAAGCGCAAAATGTATTTTACAACATGTATTTGAGTATATAATGTGTATACTTGAGTACTAAACACATAGGCTTAACCCTCTTTAAATCACGTGACAATAACAACAGGTATTTGTAAGTCATCCTGTGGGTGCATGGCTCCCTCTCTACTCTCTAAAGTTATTGGAGGACAAGATGCATCGCCCGGAGAGTTTCCTTGGCAAGTGAGTCTAACAATGAATCACAAGCTTTGCTATAATATAAGTCATAACGTGCGTTTCAAAAACTTTGCTATAATTAATATTAATTATAGCAACAATCTGTAAAATTCTTATCCGATCTGCGGCATTACTGTGATAGTATCCCAGCAGTACCGAAGTAGAACTGTAGCAAAATCTCCAATCTCTTACTTTGTATTTCACGAGAAACAAGACGCTTCCTAGACTATTACTGTATTATAGACTAGTTCTATTAATGTTACAACGCGGTGTGTGCAGCTAAATGCAATTTTGCAGGTCACATTAACGACGAAGTCGAAAAGTAAATTTTTCAATTGCGGAGGAACGATTATTGACTCAGAGCATATCTTAACAGCAGCCCACTGTTTACATTATCCAAGTTGGCCGAATGTGCCTTGTAAAGCACAAAAGAGTAGTCCGGATGATAAATGGAAACAGTGCTATTGGCTAACAGGTGATTTGTGTAATTTATATGTGCAAATAGCTGAAAATATGTGTAATTTATGTGCTGAAAATATGTCATTTATGTGTAAATTTAAATTAAATTAACATTTAAGGGATTTATATTTACATTTTCATGTTATTTCGGCTACGTCATGTTTAACTGATATGGCTCAAGAACAACGGTATCTAGTACATTTATCGAGAGATTAATATAATCGTTATGTTAAGATTGAAATGTTTGTATTTTTCACTCAATGTCAATAGTCAACCGAACTTGTCGCAAAAAACTAATAGTTTTTTTGTTGCGGAACAACCTTTTTGTGATACACTTGTATCGAAACTGTGAAAATACCGAAGTCCCTCTTCAGAAATAGAGGTTTATTATGGCTCACACGAGTTTTACACAAGAATTGACGATCCTCAAACAGCTTCTGTAGAATATATCTACATCCACAAGGTAGGAACTACTTCTCCAACCACTCAAAGTTATAACAAATCAAAGGAACAATTTTGATAATTACATTATATGGTAGGCTAACTAATTAATATTGCCCATAATACAATACTGTTATTTACTGATAGAAAACTATGCAGGACTATGTTAGAGGAAACACAGCATTGCGCCATGACATTGCTATCTTAAAACTGGATACACCGCTGGTTCTTAATCCTTACGTACATCCTGCCTGCCTACCACGGGCAGACTTCCAACTTCCACCAAACCGAAATGTAAAGTATTTCTTAACTTGTTCACACTGCTTATCTTAACTTTACAAAAAAGTATTTACATTATTTTTGTTTTTGCTGTATTATTACTTATATATTTATCAACCTAGCATATAATTAAAAGCTTGATACAGTTGTTAAACAACCAATTTGCATACTTAGCTTATTCACACTTGTGTACTACTATATGGTTCACAATGAGATTGTTAACACAGATTTATATTGAATTAAAGAGTTGCATGACGATACAGCTATAGATATTTTAGATCTAGCAGGGTTCAGAAACACGCTACAAACCAGTTTGTTAGATATCTAGTAATATTTCAGTCAGTACAGGAAGTAAAATGTGTAATGTAGGTATCTACACCAGGTGACGGTGAGCGGGTTTGGAGACACAACAAAAAGCGGTGGGGTTATCCCGAGTGTTTTACAGAAAGCGAGTTTGAATTGGCTGCCTATAGAACTGTGTGGACCTATTATGTTTGGGTTCCTCTTTAACGAACATTTGTGCGCAGGTATCTGGTATAATAGTAAAACGAAATTAGGAAAGTAAGTTTGTAGCATTAACAGTCAATTACATTAAAAAACTCCCAAATTGTGTGAAACTCTTCAAAGACCAAGATCAATGTTTTTGTTCAAGTTGAAAGACAGTAATACCAACAGTGGCCCTATGTTCAGGAGATACAACGGGTAGTGTTGACGCGTGTAGGGGTGATAGCGGGGGACCACTTGTATACAAGGACGATCAAGGTAAACTCTAAACCAGCAGTTTACTCTGAATTACTGAATACTGAATTACTGAATACTTAGTGCGTGTAATTTTTAAAAGATAATGACAGACTCTGTACTCTATGGTCTAATTATGTCCCAATAGCGTAAAAATGCCAAACAATGTGACATAACACTACTTGAGATACTAACACATTTCTTTAAGTAAATTATTAAAATCTCTAAATAACTGCAGTAAAAACAGCTATTCCTCAGGTATTTCGACGGTGATGGGAATTGTTAGTTTTAGCTACGGGTGTGCTCAGCTAAACCTGTATGGTGTGTATACTAACGTACAGTTAGAAAGAGATTTTATTGACAGTGTTCGGACACAAACACTGGATCCAAACACTATCACACTGTTTTGTAAAACGAAGAACGGCAAATGTAAGAGTGTAAAGACATAGACTGTCTAGAGCGTTCATCTTGATTACTAGATTTAGTAGTGGACTATGAGAATACGTTTTATTGGCTTTACCATTCACATTTGAAGTGGAGTAAAATTGTTGAGGAATGAGTAATAACTTCACTCCTGTTCTCTGTTAACAATTAACATTAACCACTGCAACCATTACTCTAACGTTCAGGGGCCTATGAGCATTTAAAAAATAATCTTACCTTGTATACACCACTCAGTTTATAGGTCTGTCCTGTTTGTCGTCTTATCTGAAACAACATTCATACATTTCACTAATAGTTTATGAAAGATCCGAATTTAATAGCTGCAATTCATCGGACATAAGCTATTAGCACATTTTGCAGCTTATTCAAAGTAACAATAGAATTTAATTACGAAAGAATGATTTAATTTCACACTAAAATTTGATCACTGCGCTGGAGACCAAAAGATAGATGAACTATAAACTTATAAACCGGAAATATATTAACAAACCTTGGCAAGCTCGAGAGGAGATTCGATTATTGCTCTGGCGGTGGAACCACAAGCTCCTGCTAGTATAACCCTCCTGGATATATGGTGATTAAATTATACAATGTTGTACTATTTTATACAATGTTGTATAACGTAGGATAAGATTACCGTCCACTTACTTACCTATCATTAATAATAACATCATACCATGTTGCATTATAGAACTGATATAAGTTGATGTGTCACATTATTCGTAATTGTAGAAATATTACCATCAAAAATATCTTACACTTGGAGACCGAAAGTTCCGGGTATTTCCTTCTTTAAAGTTGGGTATTTGTCACAGAAGGTATACACAGCCTCAAACGCAGAAAATTGAACAGACCTGTAGATTCCTGAACCCATCATAGGTGGAACACATCCCCTGAAATGATTAATATTTAAACTTTCTCTAGAGTTACTTTAAATAACGTTACTTTTAAATATATGACTAAGAGAAGAACAATAACTACTTTTCTTGGAACTTCTTGAATGTAACATCAAATAAGTCAAACAATAAAACGGTATCTTACCTGTAAAGTCCCAATATTCCTTGTGTTCTTAGTGTTTTCAAACAAGTCCGAAACATATTGGTATTCTCAAAGCCTTTTTGAGCTTGCATCTTCGTCTTGATGGTATCCAGAGGGTGTCCAACCATGACACTTGTAGTTCCATATAGAACACCAACTAAGAGAGGTTTTGTTGGATATTAATTAGTGCACAATGCTAAAGGGATACATATCCAAGCTTCAAATTCCAAAAATAATCTTAATCCCAACTGAGCGATATATAGATATTATTTCCCAGGGCTAATGCAATTGAAAACTCACCACTCAATGCTATAGCACCTTCCTTCAGCCAACCTGCCCGAGCTTCATTGTGAGTCATGATATCGGCCTCTTTGTTATCACACGCAGAAACAGATTCAGTCTAAATCTGGTCGGTCAAGTCATCCACCAATTCACCTAGAAAGGAATTATATCATAAGTTCAATTATGAACAATGAACAGTGACAACTACACAAAGGAAAACTATCGGAATGTTAGCTTTAAGAACTACAATAGTATAAGCTGGGAGACTTGTAACCCATGTAGCCAAGTCCCCATAAGAGTGGCAAAAAGAGATTTTGGAAAATGTTTGAAGAGGAGCTTTTCTGCTGTCCCCTTTTTGCGGTTTTGATTCAAATTTTGACCAGTGACCAATCAGTGAGGTCGATGAGAGTCAAGTTGCCATCAAGGTACTGGAAGCAGTATATCCGGAGAGAACTTTGATGCAATGAACATTTTGAATATGTCCTACCGGTAGTACATATTCGAATTTCAGTTCTCCATAACCCAAATTTCACTGTTTTGACTATCTTACAGGGTCACTCAGGATGGCACAAGACACGATTGAAGTATTCAAAGTTCCATTCCCAAATAAAGCTTTGATAAACCGAAAATCATCAAAATATAAAAAGAGATTTTAGGAGATTTTGAAGAGGAGCTTTTCTGCCGTCCCCTTGACCAAAATTTCACAGTTTTGACTGAAATTTTGACCAGTGACCAATCAGTGAGGTCTGTGAGAGTGACACAGTTCGCCATCAAGGTACTGGAAGCAGTATATCCGGAGAAAACTTGGATGCAACGCAGTGGCGTAACGAAGGGCCCCGCCGACCCCGCTGTGCGGGGGGGGGGGGGGGGGAGGGGTGGGCGCCAAATCGTCATTTGAATGTGGGACAATTTCGAAAAACTTACCTACGGTACTAGCAAAACTGTGCGTTTTTCTCTAGAAACACACTTTTTTAGAGATTTTACCGGTGTACCCTCTAAAATTATCTAATTTGTTCAATTTTAGGGAGGAGCGCCAAAAGGGGAGGGGGCACCAACAGGGGGGGGGCTTTTTCAGCGGGGGCCCCAACAGGCAACGTTACACCACTGATATAACAAACATTTTGAATATGTCCTACCAGTAGGACCTATTCGAATTTCAGCTCTTCACGACCCAAATTTCAATGTTTTGACTGAATTTTTCTTGAATGACCATCTTACAGGGTCACTCAGGATGGCACAAGACACGATTGAGGTACTCAAAGTTCTATTCTCAAAGAAAGTTTTGATAAACCGAAAATCATCAGAATATAAAAAGAGATTTTGGAAGATTTTTGAAGAGGAGCTTTTCTGCTGTCCCCTTGACCAAAATTTCGCGGTTTTGACTGAAATTTTGACCAGTGACGAATCAGTGAGGTCGGTGAGAGTGACACAAGTCGCCATCAAGGTACTAGAAGCAGTATATCTGCAGTGAACTTTGATGCAATGAACATTTAGAATACGTCCTACTTGTAGGACATATTCTAATTTCAACTCTCCGTGACCCAAATTTCACTGTTTTTACTGAATTTTTCTTGAATGAACATCTTACATATGACATAGTCACTCAGAATGGCACAAGACACGATTGAGGTACTCAAATTTTAATTTATAAAGAAAGCTTTGATTTGAAGGACTTCGACGCAAGCGCCGCGCAAACTAGCATTCTTGCTTCGCATCGAAGCAAGAATCCTGTTCGCAACGATCCTGACTAGATCGTTGCTTTACAGAGCAACAATCTGGAAGGGTTGACATCGTCAATCAAGCTTTGATAAACCGAAAACCATCTAAATATAAAAAGAGATTTAGGAAATTTTTTGAAGAGGAGTTCTAGTTAACGGGTGATACTCGTAAAATATTTGTTCCAACTAGGCGCGCGTCCTGGTAGGTTATAAACCTACAAGAAAACTTTGATACAACGAAAATTTTGAATAGGTCCTATACACTACCCAGCAGACCTTACCGGCTAGCGATATTACTACAGGGTGATCGCCTTTTCACAGCTTGTTGAAATCTGCGCGCGCTCGCTAGTTCATTGCATTTGCACGCTTCAAATATTCCAAGAATGCAATTGTACCGCGTACCACGTGATACGATTCAGCCAATCAGAGAACAACAATCTGCAAAGTTAAAGCTGCGCAGTATTATAAAATATGACTAAAATATGACTTTTCGCAATAATTCAAAATCTACAGCGTTTTGAATTTTCCTCCTGGGGAACATTTTGTTGAAAACCAGACGTTTCTATCTCTTTTACTTCCAAAGTTAGGCCCCTAACGGTAAGGTTTCCTGGGTATATAATGATAGGACATATTCGAATTTTAGCCCTCCTCACAGGAGGAGCAAAGTGCAAAGAAACTGCTACAAACTGCTACAAACTGCTACTAACTGCTACAAACTGGCACTAACTGCCACTAACTGCCACTAACTGCTACAAACTGGCACTAACTTGCAGCAGTTTGTAGCAGTTTCGAGCGTGCTAAATCACTCTACAGTCGATCTTCGAGATTGTTCTAAAAGGGCCCCCGACAGTTGAGACCAACTTCAATCGATGTATTTTCGGACGCTGATTCCGAATCACCCCCCATGACATAGGGTTAAAATACTCCCCTAGCGAGATATTGGCGAAAAACTGTCTCGATCACGTGATATGACCATATAAGGAAGTTAGTCTAATTTCTCGATAGGGTTAGGGTTTCAGCATATACTTTTGTTAGAAATTGTGTTAGGGTTAGGGTTGGGATCAGATTAGAGGGCTATTATTTCGAATAGTCATTCAGGGCCACCAAGAGAACGTGTTTAAAAAGTCACGTGACAGTCGAGTGTAGAGTGATTAATCATCATCCTAGCAGTTTGTAGCAGTCAGTGCCAGTTTGTAGCAGTTAGTGCCAGTTAGTAGCAGTTTGTAGCAGTTTGTGGCAGTTTCTCTGCACTTTGCTCCTCCTGCGAGCGTGCTAAATTAAATCACTCTACAGTCAATCTTCGAGATTGTTCTAAAAGGGCCCCCAACAGTTGAAACCTGCTTCAATCGATGTATTTTCGGACGCTGATTCCGAATCACTCCTCATGACATAGGGTTAAAATGCTCCCTTGACGAGATATTGGCGAAAAACTGTCTCGATCACGTGATATGAACGTATAAGGAAGTAAGTCTAATTTCTCGTTAGGGTTAGGGTTTCAGCATATGCTTTTGTTAAGGATTGGGTTAGGGTTAGTATATAGGGTTGGGATCAGATGAGAATTGAGAGGGTTAGGGTTTCGAATAGTCGTTCAGGACCAGCTAGAGAACGGGTTGAAAAAGTTACGTGACAGTCAAGTGTAGAGTGATTTCACATTTTTTTATTAAATACTTTTCAAATTTTACAGAGTACAGCAATAGATGAATATAAAATAGAATCGTTCAAAATATCGCCCCCATCTGTAAAATATGATGGGCACCCAAACACGGTAAACACATAGTGAACTATGTCCGCAGTAACTTGGACCCATTACATCGAATTAATCTAAATCCAAAAATTTATGAAAAACTATTTAAGAACAAACAAATCCATGGTGAATAACTGTGGATATAGAGTCAAAATTGGTATTTCAATACGTCAAATTCCAGATACATTAGATACAGGTCTGAAATGGTCATTAATGTGTGAGAAGGTGTGCGGGTGAAGTGTGATATGATGTTGAAAGTATAGGAAGGTAGATAAAAAAAAAATTAATAAAACAAAAATAATAATAATATGGGGAGCAAAGAGACTAGGCTAGACTGTTGTTTCACTATCCAATAAACATTTCCATAGATGCTTAATAAAACAAAAGTTTTTTAATAAAACAAAAGTTAAATTTATTACCAATTATTCAATCAATACATATCATAAATTCTAATATTGGAAACACAATGCAAAATGGATGTCTTAAACTATAATTTCATTGTGACTAATAATCTATTGACTTTCAAAGTTGAATTTTAGTTAAGTATGAAATGCCACCACATCATAGTTAGGGTAAAATGTTATTTTTAAAATTTTAAAATTGAGAAGATTGCTCTATGGCTTAAAATGTAAAATTCTAGCAAAAGATATCTTATTTTTAAATAGTTGGTTACAGTTTATGACAGTACTGGCATGACTAGTTTTATTGTGGCTGGTAAAAGGACCCAGTTGCCTGTAAGGGCTTTACCGAACCCCAGGGGACCACAATGTGATAAGATCAGGCCAGATGTTTCTATGTAGAGCAATTTATTTATTTTGGAGCTATGATTACGTGGTATAGCTGGTGGTCATGTTTAAAGGTCAGTTTATCCTTGTGTGCTAATTATCCATCCAGATGCTTAGTGATGTGGGTAAATCATGCCCTTCTACGATATATAATGTTTGACCATAAATTTGTTTTTACCACATAAACTGTGGCACTAATGTCAATTAACAATATTTACATTCATTGATATTTAAAGCGTGTTTTTTCCCCAGCACTACTACACAACAAAAACCTGTCGGCCCACCGAGGAAACACGGTCGCAGAACAAAGAGCCCAATTGTGCTCTTCTATTCTGTGATCGTGTGTATCTACTATAAACTAGCTAAATATACTAAGAAAATTTAATGGAATCATTACAGTCGTTTGATAAGTTCACGTGTCAAAGTAATGTTCATGGTGATCATATTTTTTGATCCCCGGTGGGCAAACACTCGTCCGAAAGGTCAAGGCAAACCTGTCGATGTTTCACCATACGAAGTAAGGCGATTTGAACATATACTCAGCTTACAACTCAACCCATGGGACGAGACGTCGTGAGCCTCAAAATTCTTCAAAATATACAGCACATACCTAGTTAGCAAACACTAAACACAACATACATACGATACCAAATAATGTATAATGCCATTACTAATTCGAAAGAAAATATATCTGCTATCTAATTTAAAAAATTGAAGAATAAACCTGAAGAAAGGGGAAGGAGAGGGGTTTGGGAGAGGCAGAGTAGGAAAACAACAGGATCCTGTGCCGCAGGATTTTAAAATTTGTTGTATGATGATTCGTTTTGTTTCGTCTCTTAGATTAATATATAGGTCTGATACCCTTGTCATGGTTCTTTGCAATAACACCGTGGTTTACTCATATGATTAAGTTTAGTTAATTAACCTATTTCAATGATAATTCATTTGCATCAAAGTTGTAACTGCACCATAGTTGTCTGTCATATTTAGATTGTAGTTCTAACAAAGCTTTCTTAAGATTATTCTTGAATATACTGATAGGAGTGGAGAAGTCTATTTCACTCGTTGACTTACGGCAGTGATTCCAAATACTGGTTGATTGGTAGATGAATAGTGAGGACGGAGTGGGTGGGATGAAGTAGTTGTCTCGTCTTGGTGACCTGTTGAATAAAGAGAACATTGAGACTGGTGATTGGAACTTATTAATTTTAAACATTTCCAGTAAACAGTGCAACTTATGAAGATTGTGGACAGTCAGGAAGTTATACTCGTTACAGATTGGTTTACTGTGTTCTAGTTCAAAGAAATCTTTGCCTAACATCTGCTTGATAACTTTACCGGTCTTATCCCTAGTGATAGGCCTTACTCTGGCACATGTTTTGAACTTATTGAAGTACGCATCATTATCACCAAAGAGAATTCTTATGCATTTCTTTTGTGTTTTAAATATGGCTTCTAGTTTATTATTTGATACACCTCCCCAAACAGATATTCCATAACATAGGTGTGATTCAAAAAGGGTGTGGTACAGGTCCTTATAGAGTGTTTTAGGTACACAGCGTCTGATTCCACATAGTCTACCAATCTCACATTTCAATTTACGATTTAACGCTCTCAAGTGAGCATCCCAGTTCAGTTTTTGGTCAATAATGACTCCAAGAAACTTAGTTTCCTCTACCTTTTTAATTATTATATTATTCAGTGTCAGTTCTAATTCATTAGTGTTTGAATCTGGTTCATTTCTACAGTTCGGCTTAAAGTGGATATAACAACATTTCTTTGTGTTGATATGCAGCAAGTTACTCTTCATATATTGATGAACAAGTTTAAGAATTTTGTTAGCTTTGCAGTAAAGTGTTTTTATACATTTATCTACAACAAATATGTTGGTGTCATCGGCAAAAAGTATAAACTTACCTAGGTCTGATACTCTATATATTTCATTGATGTAGATAATGAAAAGCAAGGGACCTAATACTGACCCCTGAGGCACACCAAATATTACAGACAGTTTTTCGGATTCTTCTCCAAGTACTGAAACATATTGCTGCCTATTAGAGAGGTAACTGGCTATTAATTTATTTGCAGTCCCTCGAATTCCATAATCATTCAGTTTTTTAAGCAGTTTATCATGACAGATTGTATCAAAAGCTTTACTTAAATCAATGAAGATGCCTAGTACATGATTTTTATCTCTTAGTGATTTTTCAATGTAGTCGACAGAGAAGTTAAGTGCATGGCTTGTCGAATGATTTTTTCTGAAGCCATATTGATTTTCATATAATAATCCTTGCGACTGGAAGAAACTGTAAAGCCTGGAGAATATAATTTTCTCAAGTATTTTACCAAATATCGCTAAGGTTGAGATAGGCCTGTAATTTTCAAGAAGCTCAGCATTTTCTTTCTTATATATTGGACTTATTTTACCTACTTTTAGGTCGTCTGGAAAAACTCCCTGTTGCATACATTCGTTATACAATACCGATAGTAGTGGACTAATTTTGCCTGATACTGCCTTTACTATATGTACTGGTATATCACTAGCCTTGCCATTCTTTAGTTCCGATATGATCTTAGCCACCTCTTCAGGTGAGCAGTCATGTAGATATATATTAGCTGTATTCGATTTAGGTAAGAGGTCACAGAAACTTGGAAGCTGATTAATTTGTATTTCTCCTAGTTCTGTGTAGGCTGCATTAAGGTTAGATGCTAGGGATACAAAATACTTATTGAATTCATTCGCTATAACTCTGCGATTAGTTATCTTTTCATTGTCTATGGTAAATATAGGTCTGATCTCACGTTTCTGTTTGCCACGAATTTTATTTATAAGTTCCCAGGTTTTCTTGGAGTTTCCCTGAGTTTCAAGAAACTTGTCAGAATAATATTCAGATACAGCCATTTTACGAACCTTTTTTAGAGCCTTTCTATATTCTTTGTAGTCATCATAATGGTTTCTTTTATTACAGCAGATAGAACACAGGCATGTGCCCCCTTTTGTGTCAGTTTCGCCTTGTTTACACTTAACTTTCCTGACTTTCGCCCAGTCATCATACAGTCCATGGCAGTGGTTTACTGAGGCTATAATCCCGCCAGTAATCCAGGGGTTGTTCTGGATAGTGCGCTTAGTGGTTTTGGGTACAGCTAGTTTGCAGGTTTCGTCAATGCTGTTTTTAAAGATATCATGAAAGTTGGTAAAATCTATAATTGGTTCATTATCTAGTTTATTACCCAAGACTTCAGCAAATTTATCAGTGTTTGACTTACAATAGTCATAATATTGAGTGTGCTTATGAGTATTTTTGGTCTTGCTAATTTCCCAGTCAGATATATTAAATATAGGGAGGTGGTGAGATATGTGATCAGTTATGACTCCAGAGGCAGTAACAGAGTCTAGGTCATTTGTAATGATGTTGTCGATGCATGAGGCATTACATCCAGGCTTTTCATGAGTTGCTAATGATATCAATGGGAAGAAGCCTCTACTGAATAGGACGTCTTCATACTGTGCAATAATGTTACTGTGTTTACCATGGAGATTAATGTTAAAATCACCTGCAATTTGTGTATGTTTTGGTGCTTTATCAAGGATTGACGACAATTCTTGGAGAGCTTGCTCAGCATTGCCACTTGGAGGGCGGTATATTACTCCTATAGAAGTAGAATTTCCTATACTTCCTATGGTTACAAAGAGGGTTTCTAGATTTTCTGTTACTTGTGACAGGTTGTTATTTTTAACAGCATTAAAGGAGTTAAGGACATATAGAGCTACTCCTGAGCCTTTTACTTTCGAGTCAAAGGTATCTTGATAGAAGCTCTCATAGCCTGTGAGTTCGTACAAGTTTTTCAATTCAGGGCCAACATTTGTTTCAGCGAGACCAATTACAGAGAATTTGTTAGTAAATCTAGCTATTTCAATTGCCAGCGAGTCAAAGTTTGATTTGTTGCCATCAAGATTTTGAAATATTAGTGAGTTTTGCACTTGTAATTCGTGAGCAAAGGTGTGGTTTATGCCTTTTACAGAATATGAGTCACAGCTTTCAAGTACCTCAGAGATTCTTAGTGACCTCAGCTTTGAAAAGACTAGTAGACACAATCTGTCTTACCTGTAAAGGGAGTCCATTCCACAGTATATGGGTTCTGTAGAAAAATGATTTTGCCAGTGGGCTATTTGAGGTACATGTGGTGTGTGAATTCTGACTTAACTTAGGTAAAATTGATGACACAATAGACAGACTGTCGAGGTGGCAACGCCTTAGTCGAGAAGTGCCCTGATATAGAGAGAGATAGTGAGGCAGCGATACAGGAATTAAATTGTTAAGAACTTTGTGGAAAAAAATAAGATCATTCAAGTCAAACTTTTGAGACAAAGGGAGAATGTCGACAAGCTTGCACTTTTTGACATATTGCTCAGGTGGATAACTGCGGCCCTCTTCAGACAGAATCCATTTAATAGCTCTCTTTTGGAGACTTTCTAATTTATCACTAAGTGATTTATTACAAGGGCGCCAGATTATGGAACAATTCTCGAATTGGCTACGAACCAGGGAGAGGTAAAGCGCCCGGCGACGTTTCTGATCAATGACAATATGGCCATCTCTTCTGACCATACCAAGTTGTTGGCAGGCCTTAGTATAAATTCTGTCGCACTGACTATTCCAACTTAACTTAGGAGTAACATCGACTCCAAGATCTTTTTCTAACTCTACATACACAAGAGGAGAGCCATCAAGATTATATGCGAATGGAGGAGATAAAGATGGTTTTCCTGAAACAATAAGCACTTTACATTTTGCTGGATGGAATCGCATTTTGTTTCTTAGTGCCCAGTCAGAGAGATAGTCTATATCCATTTGTAAATTAGTATTATCAGAAGATGAATGTATTTTACGCCAGATTTTTGTATCATCGGCATACAAAACAATATCAGTATTATCCGAAAGGCCAAGAGGAATATCATTGATAAACAATACAAAAAGTAAGGGACCAAGAATAGAGCCCTGGGGGACACCAGAATTAACTGAGAGGGTAGATGACATCTCATTACCAATAACCACTCTTTGGTAACGGCCTTGAAGGTAATTGGTAAGAAATTTGAGAAGTGTACCATCAATGTTATATAAGGTCTTTAGCTTATGAAGAAGGATATCATGATTTACAGAATCAAATGCCTTAGCAAAATCAAAATACACAACATGATTGATAATGTTTTCGTTAAGAGACAATGCCAGGCTATCACAAAAGTCAACCATATTGGTTGTGCATGACTTGTGCTCTAGAAAACCATGCTGCCTGGGATCAAGAAGGGTACTTGTCAAAGAAAGCAGTTTACGTTTAACAATGCGCTCAAAAACTTTCATGACTAAACAAGTAAGGGATATTGGTCTATAGTTTTCAACCTCACTTTTCTTACCTTTCTTAAATATTGGGACAACATTTGCAAGTTTCCATTCTTGTGGAATGTAGCCGCTGTTGTAAGATCCACGAAAAATACATGTTAGAGGGTAAGCTAAACCTACGGAACAATTTTTGAGAATTTTACCGTGTATGCCATCTGGTCCCTGGGCTTTATTTGAATTAATATTTGAAAGAAGCTTACGAACATCCCGATGATCGAAGTCAATATCAAAATCAACATCATTGACATAGGATATGTCAGTGTCATAAAGTGAAGGATCCGAAAACTGGTTATAAAAGAAAGAATTGAAAAGTTCAGCTTGAGCTTTGGGTTTGAACCGAAGCTGTCCAGAATAACTAACACAATTAGGAATACGGCAAGAGTTAGATTTATACTTAACATGTGACCAAAACTTCTTAGTTATAAGCGCTGGATCATCACTATTGAAAAGATTGTCTCTTATTTTGGCTGATGAAAGCCTCTTAAAATCTTTACGGCTAGTAACAAACTTTAACTCATCAGAAATAGAACCAGAAATTTTAAATTTAGCTCTGAGTCTATCTTTTTTACGGCATGAAGAAAAAAGTTCACTATCGAACCACGGGGGTTGAAACTCTGATTTAATAGTTACTTTAGGAATATGTATATCAACTAAATCCATAATGCAGTCTTTAACTAACTTCCAAGACGAATCAGGATCTAGGCATTCTAGGACTTGCCAATTAATCGAGCATAATTCACGATTAATCATGTCCCAGTTTGCTTTCTTATAATTATAGATTTTACGTTTAGGAGTTTTCTTGCGGGAAAAGGAGCTTTTAATTGAAAAAGTGACAGGAAAATGATCAGATTTGCACACGGAATGAGGATCACAGACATTCAAGTTATCGATTGTGTTATCATAATTACTGAGAAGAATGTCTAATGTATTACCACTTTTATGGGTGGGTGATGTGATCAACTGGGAGAGAGAAAGATCACTGAAAGAATCTATGAAGGATTGCTCAATAGGTACGGTACTGGATGAAGATAGTCAGTCTGTATGGGGGAGATTAAAATCACCAATAACATAGATTTTAGGGGGATTCTTTTTGGAAACTAGCTTGCGAATATAACTAACTATGACATCATGATTAGGTAACCCAAGAGTTCCTACTCTATAACAAGTACAGATTACAATACTCTCTTTGTTAGGAAAAGCAATTTTAACGGCAAGCATTTCTGCACCTAGGCTAACTGGTAGTCGGGTTGTAGTGGCATCGAGATCAGACCGAACAGCCAAAAGAACACCACCTCCATTTTCCCTAAACTTTTTAGGGTTATTAGGATCTTGAGGATGAGTCTTTCTCGTGCGGTCATTGCGGAAGATTTCATATTGAGAAGAAGGAAAGATTTCGTTGCTAGAAATAGATTTTTTGAGCCAAGTCTCATTTAGGGCAATTATGTCAGGCTGCTCTATGTTAGCAAAGGATTGAAGTTCGGAAATCTTATTACCATCAAGAAGGGGATGGGAGGAGCTTAGGTTACTGAAAGGAATAAGACCTTGGACATTTTGGTAGAGTACAGATAGGGAGTTGGGACCTGGATTAAGCATAGAAGGATTAACAAGAGTTATCAAAAGAAAGTTAAGAGAGAAAACCCAAAGAATGAATAAAGATACTAGACGCCTGAGGCGGCTGGAATACTTGACTCTATTCATCTTACCAGGGAGAAGAACATTTCTTATAAACCATGAGGAGATAATTACAAAGAAAAGTTTGATGTGGGAGCAAGCAAGAAATGGTATAAGATAACGTGGGCTGTCAAGGAGTAGAGAGGAATGAATATTAGAATCTAGGGGGAATACGGTGTTCATGGACCTAGTCGTGGAGAGAAGAATTGGGAGAAGGTAAGTCATGATGAGAGAATAGAAGAGAAACATATGATTATGATAATTGTAGTTGATGTGTGGGGTGCATGGAGAATTAAATGTGTAAATTTTGTTAGGTATGAACGTGTTGATATGTATATGTGCATTTCTTGACTGTGTACGAGGCCTTTTGCATGCAAAAAGACCTATTCTAAGTCTAAACGATTCATTGTCTAACATATGGGAAAATGGGCAGTGACCGAATGTACCTGAAATAGGAGGCATAAAATTGAGAAAAAGATTAAATCAGAGATTTGTTTGAGTTTTAATAGCCATGTGTATACGCATGCTGCAATCGCGCGCTACTGCAAGCGTGAAGCGAGAGGGCTCTGGTTAGAGCAATAAAGTGATTAATCATCATCCCTCCTCCTGTGTCCTATAATCAAACAAAAAGTTAATAATAATAAACTCAAATTTCACTGTTTGAATTTTTTATACAATCATCTTACAATAAAGTATATGTTCCAACTTTCAAATATTAGACCGTCGACGAGTCCAACTTGAAACTTATATTTTTGGGTTTTAATAAGTTATAAACCCATAACAAACGAATGTTTGTGTAATTATCCGCATGTATGTTCACCTAACCTTGATTGACGGTGTCAATCCATCGAAATCGTTGATACATGTTTCGTATCCCAATATCAGAGATAATATATATTTTTTCCGCCTTCGGCGGCGCGCGCTTCGCGCGCGAAAAGTGGCATGCAACGTATGTCAACGAAATCGTTGCTCTGCGAAGCAGAGCAACGATCGACGATTCGATGCGAAGCAAGAATGCTAGTTTGCGCGGCGCGTCGAAGCGGCAAAGTCCTCCAAACCTGACCATGTTTACAAACATAGCCTGGCGTAATTGAATCCTCAAAAACGCGCAAGTAAGCGCGTTTATGCGATTTTACAATTTCAAATAATCAGATTTTACAATCAAACTCAGCGCGCGGCTCTTGTGGCGTATACGTCACTTTTTTCCAATTGGTAGTTGCAGTGCACGTAAATAATTGCGCGGCTGTGAGTGGTTCTAAACGTGAATGCTGGTCACGTGCGCTCTAACATCCAATGAGCATCCGCACTTTTTTCAAAGCGATGGAGCACGTAATTCACCCAGCCCGATTAATTGGTCAATGTTAATAAAAATGAAATCTTTGTTAAATTGCATGCTAAATACCTTAAAATTTAAATTGTTGTTGTCAAACATGTCAATCTTACAAATGTCAACAATCCTAAAATAATTTAAAACCGAAACGTGATCCTTTGTAAAATTATATGTCCCAATAATCAAATTGACTTGTACTCAAGTATAAAGTTAAACAATTTACTTCAATAACCACGGTCACTAGCAAGTTCTCTCAAATGGAGAATATCATCATACGACTCCAGCAAGATGAAACGCTTCCAGAGGTCAACCTTCAGGTGCTGTAGGAGGTTACGTCTGTGAGCCCGAGTCTACCAACTTCACTAGACTACACATCTCGACACTAAAACACAGCGCAGCTTGAGCTGGTGATCTTTCATCGCTCCTCAGTATTTGTCCTAGCATCTTCCACCTAGATAACTCAGCACGCTCAGACATAGGGGTAGAGTTACTCTGTTTGTAGAGGGTATCTTTGGACATCATACTGCGTGGCCAGCTGACATTCATGATCTTTCTGAGGTGGTTACGGTGACATGCATCTAGTTTGTCCCAGTACGATTTAGGCATTCCCCAGCAACTAGAGTTATACATGAGGATAGATACTACTTGGGCCTCAAAGACCTTCAGCTTCTTCTGTAGGGGGATCTTACTCTGGCACCAGACCTTCTTGAAGTTCTGGAATGCTACATTAGCTAACATGATTCTTCTGGTGACATCTTTCCTACTTTCTAGCAGAGAACCCAACAACTTGCTACTGCACCATTCTTCATTCATTCTAAGGGGTTTACCATCATCCATGACCTCATCTTTAAAATTTAAAAGCAATAATAAACAACAAAAAATGTCTGTTATCGATGAACTGACTTGGCGCTCGCTACTTCTATCAAGCTATTTTCCACGGCGCGCGCTTCTCCGGGAAAATTTAGAATAGTTGGTAGTATCATCCGTCAAACAAAAAGTCAAAAATAATGGAATGTCTTAAAATTGAACACTTGCACTTTTTGGCATAATTTTTCAACCATGTTGTTTTAAAACTCCTGTCCAATTTATCAGCATGATTACTAAGTTAAATAAAAATTTCAGTCAAATAAAAACAATTTTATGCCACTAGACTTATTGCAGAGAAAATTATATTAAAAACACATAAGTTTTATATTTAAAAGAAGCCTAATGTATCGCTCAGTATTGTTACATAATATTGGCCTGGAATCATTAACATTGCACATGTTAAGTAGGACATATTTTACATATTTATTACATATTACTGTTCTCCATTAAGGGGCCGTAATTGTTCCAATTGTGTAACTGTAGATTTATCATTATTATTATTATTCCCACGTGATATACAATATAATAGAAACGATCCTATACAGGTTTTCGGTTGACTGTTAGGTTCATCTGGTCACCAGTTTTGCATTCATATTAATGGGGAGGGTTACATTAGAAAGTCATCCTTTTAGCACCTTATTGGTTGATGGTTCTGGCATATGGTCAACTCTCCCTCTCATTTTGAAATGACACCAATGTCTGATATAAATACCGTGAAGTTTATATATAAAACATTTAAATATCTCGCTGTATCAAACTGTTTGTTCAAGGAAAGGCCCAAGTACTGTGATGTGGTGTCCTTTGTCAGACACAGACTACGATTCGCTCTGCTCCGAACTTGTATTGTATTATTTCACAGAGGTTCCAAAAATTGGACACCCACGGCACTAAATAAATTAATTATTTTGTATCTTTGTATCCTGTATCCTTCATCTTTGTATCCTTGAAAGATGTTGCCTGGGCCCACACCTTGCACGTTCGCTTTTTCAGGGGGGGGGGGGGGGGGGAGGGGGTGTGTACGCCTCTGCCCCCCCCTGACTACGCCCTTGATCACAGAACATTCTGTTGCTCAAGCTTATTTCTAGTGAGACAAATCGTGGTTTATGCTCTGATTCATCAAAGGAATGTAGCATAAAACTTACTATTTCGATGACAATTTATTGTTTTGTGTGTAATAATTGTAGTCTACATAATATTTTATCTTTTAGCAGTGACTCAATGAAAATGTAGAATCTTTGGTGGATGTCCGTTACAAAATCTATCTACATCCTCTCATTACTTCTGGCAACTCCTTGTTTAAGGTATGTTCACATGAACGTACTGTATGCTTTTTGCTTGAATTTTAGGAGATGGAATTTGATTAAAGAATCTATGTAATTGGGTGACTTACTATTAAGTACATAGATTCATTCATTACATGATGTCTTTATTTAGGTGCTGTCTCTTAAGACCCTTCCATTAACCTTGTGTTCAGCAAAATGTTTTAATTACCAAGTTTTGCAATAAAAAACATACTTTAATCATGCCTGTTTTTAAGTTATTCATAGTGTACACATACCATTGACTTGATCAAATTCTTCAAAATGTGTTTACTTGCAGATTCTCTGTGAAAGAAGAACAACAAGGCGGGGCTTACGTTGGTCAGCTTACTAACCTTGACAAACAAGGAACTTACTGCTTCACATCTTCATGTGGCTGGTCTTCATTATTTGCTTTGGATAAACAGAATGGGATAGTGACCACAACAGCATCTATAGACAGGGAATCGTTATCATCTTCTGTAATTACATTGACTTTGTCGGGAACTGACAGTCAAGGTAGTAATGTCCTGGAGGTCATTGATGTGACAGTTGAAGATATAAATGACAATAGTCCCACATTTTCTGCCCCAGACTATACCTTGATTGTATCTGAAAATTTGGGTCCACAAGTGTTTGATCTGTTATCCTGGAGTGATGACGATGAAGGTGAAAATGGTAAACTGAAGAAAGCACAGATCTTGGATATATCAGATCAAAGCTGGCCCTTTATACCTGAGATTAAAACTAGTGGAACGTTTCAGCAAGTTGTGTTAAAGATAACCAAATCGCTCGATAGGGAAAAGGTTGATCATTACGAATTCACTGTAGAGATAGAAGATAATGGGTATCCTGCTCTAACTGGAACTTTAAACGTTATTATTGATGTTCAGGACATCAATGATAATGCACCATCCTTCGAGAAAGATAAATATCAATTTGATCTGGATGAAAATGTCTCAATTCCTTTTATGATTCATCAATTTATTGCAACTGATGAAGACTCTGGGGACAATGGTGATGTTAAATACTCATTATCGCACAATTACAATCAAGCTTATTTTAGTATTGATGAGCAATCTGGACAGCTCTCTTTGACATCAAAAATTGACTATGAAACCAGTCCAAGAATACGACAAGACGTCAAAGGCTTTACTCTGACTGTGACTGCTCAAGACATGGGTGTGTCTTCTAGACATGCTTCAACTTCAGTTGAGATTGTTGTTCGTGATGTCAATGACAACAGCCCAATAATAAAGTTTTACAGTCCTTTCATGACAAATTCTGGCAGTGATACCGTTGAAATTCGAGAGAATATTGCAGTTAATTCTTATACTGCAACAATTATTGTAAGTGACAAAGATAGTGGTGTCAACGGTGACTTTGATGTGGTTATAGATGGTGGCGGTTTTGGGAGCTTCAAACTTCAAACATCTCCTGGTTTGCTCATGCTTACAGCTGACCATTTAGACAGAGAAGAAAGACATACATATGAGGTTGTCATCAAAGCAACAGATAGAGGAACACCAAGTCTGCAAACTACGAAAAATCTGAATGTGAATATTTTGGATGAGAATGATAATAGTCCCAGTTTCACAAAGCCACTTTACACTAAAAGCATTGCAGAAGATGTTGTGATAGACACTGACATTCTCTCTGTGAAGGCGTTAGATCCGGACAATGGTGTCAATGGTTCGGTTTTATACAGGATTGAATCCCAGACAGGTGGTAACCTTTTCAAGATATCATCGAGTGGTAGCATCTCCAATTTGAAGAAGCTTGATGCCGAAATAAATAAGTTTCATGTATTAAACGTGTCAGCATCAGATGGAGGAAATCCATCGTTGATCAGTTTTACAGTTGTAAACATCACAGTCACGGATGTAAATGATAATACACCAGTTTTTGATAGTTCTCTGTATACATGTAATGTTCCAGAGACAAAAACAAAAGGCTTGGTAATCTGCTCTGTTTCAGCTAGTGATCTTGATGGTGGAGTTAATGGTGATATCGTATTTACCATTGTCCAGACTGATAGTCCAAACTTTTCTATCGATGGTTCAACGGGGGATATTACACTTATAACTGCCCTTGATTATGAACAAACAGAAGTGCATCAATTGACCGTCAAGGCATCCGATAAAGGTAGGCCGGCAAAATATACGACTTGTGAAGTGATCATCAATGTGCTAGATGTAAATGATGAGACTCCACAGTTTGATCCAGTTATTTATTCAGCCACAATCCCTGAAGGTGTTATGTTCTCGAGCATTCTGCAGCTCTATGCTCATGACAACGATAAAGACGATAGCATCAAATTCTCTCTCACTTCTGGTGATATAAGCTATTTTACAATTTCCCCCTCTGGTGTTATATCAAACACAGAAGTGCTGAAATATTCAGACTCAAGCAGTACATATAATTTCAAAGTTTCAGCTCACGATACTGCAGATAATGAAGCATCTCCTTCTGCTTCTATCAGTGTCAATGTTGTTGAAAAGTCTCCTGATTTACCTGTTTTTTCAAAAGGTGTGATCAAGACATCAGTTGCAGAGGATTCTCCAGTAGGACATTCTGTGACCACTATCAATGCTTCTACAGAATCAAGCTGCACTATTTCGTACAGCCTCGCTTCGCAATCTGATTATTTTTCTTTGGAATCTGCTACCGGCAAACTTATGATCAAGAAAGAGATTGACTATGAGATGATCAAGAGAATCAGCTTATCTGTGATTGCTACCTGCAGGTCAGTTGAAGGCCGTGCGACTATTGAAGTGGATATCTTAGATGTCAATGATAACTCACCTGTTTGCGATAGCATGGGCACGACTTTTGTCAAAGAAGACACTCAGGTTGGAACAGTGGTTTATACTAGTGTTTGCCGTGATATAGATTCTGATGTGAATGGGAAACTTTCATACAGCATAACATCACAGACTCCTCTCTTCTCGATATCTATAAACAAAGGAGAAGTGTCGGTTGCTAGTCCATTAGACAGGGAAACAGTAGACTCTGTAACATTAACTATCAAAGTTTGTGACAACGGGGTCACTTTGAAATTATGCAGTGACTTTAGTATAACAGTTCAAGTCACAGATGCGAATGATAATGCACCAGAATTTCTTGATCCCCTCACATTTTACGTGAAAGAAGATGTCAAAGTTAACCATGCCATTGGAAAATTGAAAGCACTTGATAGAGACGAGGGCAAGAACAAACAACTTACCTTTACTGTCCTTAACTCCGTTCAGCAGATCAAAGTCTTTAGCTCTGGTGAAATTGTTGTAAACCAGTATCTTGACTTTGAAACAGTTGACAGATTCTTCTTGAATGTGAGAGTCGAAGACCAAGGTGTACCTTCTCAGAGTTCTGAATCTATTGTAAAGATCATTGTTCAAGATGCCAATGACAATGCCCCAATATTTGAGCAACAAAGTTACAACTTCAACGTTCAGGAACATCAGTCAGTGCCATTCGTTCTAGGTGCTGTTGTGGCTACTGACAAAGACTCGGATGAAAATGGAAAAGTATTTTACTCACTTTTAGATGGTAACGATGTTTTCAGTATCAATTCCACGTCTGGTGAACTTACTTTGATTGGTACAGTCGACTATGAGAGTTCAGTCATTTCATATCAAATCAATGTAGAGGCTTCTGACTCCGGAGAAATCCCCCTAAAATCCAAGGTTCTTGTCGTTGTCAATGTGCTTGATATCAATGATAATGCACCAACGTTTACCCAAGATAGCTATTCAGTTTCTATTGCTGAGGATATTGCCATAAATTCTAAAATATTTGAAGTGACAGCATCCGATAGAGACGGTCCCAATAACAACCAGATCACATACTCATTTGAGCAAGTGCAAGACAAGTTTAGAATCGATTCTTCTAGTGGGAGCATTTTCACAACAAAACAGCTTGATTTTGAGCAGATTCAAAGTTACAATATTGTTGTGATGGCTGAAGATAATGGCTCCCCAGCGTTCTCCTCAAAAGCAAGTTTGGTGATTGTACTATCTGATGTCAATGATAATGATCCGAAATTTGAAACAGATCTCTTGGAAATAGGTGTAGTAGAATCAACTAGTCCTGGCACCATTATCAAAAGGATCCAGGCTACAGATATTGATTCAGGAAACAACGGTAAACTTACATACGCCATAGTTTCAGAATCAGATACAGGAATTTTCTCATTGGATAGTTCTTCTGGTGATTTGACACTGCTAGGGAAACTTACTTTTTCTGGGAATGTTTTCAAGCTAGAAGTAGAAGCTACAGATCACGGAAGTGTACAACGATCTTCATCACAAGACATTGAAATCACAGTGATAGATGTTAATGACAATGCACCAGTCTTCACTGATGGAATATCCTCTGCAAATATTGTTGAAAACTCGCCCAAGGGAACTTATGCTTTTCAAGTTTCAGCAAGAGACCAAGATTCTGGACCAGCTGGTATAGTCAATTTTAATATTTCATCCCAGTTTTTTAGCATCGAACGGATGACTGGAAAAGTTACTGTTATATCCAATATTGACAGAGAAAGTAACGAAACTCTGCTAGTAACTGTGTGTGCTACTGACCAAGCATCACCGGTATCTGAGCAACTATCAGTGTGTAAAGACATTGTTATCAGAGTTCTTGATGTCAACGACAATGCCCCTATCTTCAAAGATCATGAATCTAATATTTTTGTACACGAGAACACAAAGGTTGGTGGAAAGATAGCAACCATAAAAACATCAGATGCTGATTACGGATCTAATGCTACTGTCTCCTACTCGATTGTTAACGAAACCCCTCGAGGAATAGTTTCTATTGATGCAGATTCCGGGGAACTTGTCCTCTCTAAATCAGTAGACTACGAAGAAGATGAGAACGCTGGCTCATTCACCATAGAAATCAAAGATCTGGGCACTCCCTCTTTGAAAAGTTCCAAGCAATTTTTCCTCCTTGTGCTAGATGACAACGACAATGTACCTGTATTCACCAATCCTTCAGCTCAAAGATCTGTATACTTGTCATCTTTCGTGAAAGCAGGAAATGTCATCTACAAAGCCACAGCAACAGATGCAGATAGCGGGTTGAACGGTAAGATATATTACTCATTGCCCAACACTTTCAATGGAAAGTATAGCATCGACGAGAATACTGGAGACATAACATTGAATGTAAAAGTGGATAAATCATTCGAAAATACTCTACTGAAGGTGAAAGCTACTGATTCTGGCGTTCCTGAACTCGCCTCAATCATGGTTGTCAATGTGGAATACAAGGATAAGAATGTCAAACCAATTTGTCCTGGTAAGTCCTATGTAACAGTTCCAGAAGATCAAATGAGTTTCACTACCTTGTTCATTATCGAATGCTATGACTTGGATTGGGGAGAACGGGGACTGTTGACGTATTCCATTCTGAATGGAAACCGAGGGAATGTCTTCTCTGTATCTACTGATGGAAAAGTTAGCTTGACTCAGAATAGGCTTGATTATGAGCAGCTTAACTTGTACAGCCTTGTCATTCTTGTTGAAGATCTCGGAGAGCCATCACTGAAAGAGCTGTTTATACTCGATATTAAAGTGACAAATGTCAATGATGAAGCACCCGTGTTCACCACAGAAGAAATTGTGTTGACTGTCAGTGAAGGAGTTGCAGTGGGAACTTTGTTGAATACTGTCACTGCATCAGATGCAGATGGGGACACAATTACATACTCCAGCTCGACTGTCACTGAGGATTGCAAAGGGCTCTTCAATCTTAACTCACAAACTGGACAGCTAACTCTAGCGAAAGAGATTGATATAGTTTTGATGAACTCAATCGACTTGTGTGAAATATCCGTAAGTGCCAGTGACGGAGTGTTTACTACGGAGACTTTGATGTCTATTTTGATTACAGATGTTGACAATAATGCACCTATATTCTACTCTTCCCCAGCATTCACAGTAAACTTAGCCTCCTCAAATGTTGTCGGAGCAGTTGGAGCTAGTGATTCAGATTCTGGAGATTCAGATTTGGTCTACATAATCTCAACGACCAAAAGATCGGCAGGAGTTGTAGTCGATCCAAACACTGGTGTTCTCTCATGCCCTGACTCTGCCTGCACGGATGGTGATGTTCAAATCAAAGCCGCTGGACGAACACTGTCAACATCAAAGGTGGTTTCAATAACATTAGATTCGTCCTCTGTTCAAAAAATATTTTCTTACTCACAGTATAGCTTCTCGGTAAAAGAATCGGCAGCTGTTGGTTTCATAATTGACAGGATCAGTGTTCAAAAGGTGCCTGATAAAATGACCATAGAAGGTGGAAATAAAGGACTCTCATTCAGAGTTGAGAACAACAATTTAATTGTCAGCAAAGAACTTGACTTTGAAGTGTGGACTACATTCGATCTCACTCTCTGTGCTGTTTTAGACTCAGTTTCAACATTTTCAACGGTGGTAATATCAGTTGAAGATGTAAATGATAACATACCAACATTCCGTCCTTCTTCTTTGAGAAAGGAGGTAAAGAGCAATGTTTTAATTGGCACAGAAGTTTTTGAAGCGAGAGCTACAGACGCTGATTCTGGACTATCTGGTCAGCTTCTCTATTACTTAGAGGACTCGGTCTTTAGTGAGTACTTCAGTATTGAAACTCAAACGGGCATTATTAGCGTCAAGAAAAGTTTGAGTGAAGCTCCATTGGATATGGATATTCAAGTTAAAGCAAAAGATCAAGGCTCCCCTGCTAGAACATCCAACAGTTTCAATCTACTTATCAAGATTGTACACAAGCCTCTTCCTCCTCAGTTCAGTAAACCATCATATGATTTTGCTGCTTATGCTGATGCTTCTGCTTACTCTCTCCTTGGTCAAATTGATGTCGTCAACAACATACATGATGATTTTCACTATGCTTTCGAGGAAGATAATCAGTATTTTACCATTTATTCCGTATCAGGAAGTATCCTTCAAAAGACTCCGATCTCGAATAATCAATTGACAGAGATTCAAGAATCTGTAAAAGTTGTGTCCATGGCAGATCCAACTGTGTTTGGTACTGTGAAGGTGAACATAAGAATCATTCAATCGATCTGCACTCCCAATCCATGTAAAAATGGAGCAGCTTGTATAGATTCTGTTGATAGATACGAATGTGAATGTGTAGATGGAACTGCTGGTAAAAACTGTGAATGTGTTGACGAAAAATGCACAAACAGTGGCTTTTGTTTTTACAATTCTACAATGAGTGAAGCTATGTGTCTTTGTGAAGACGGAATGTATAGGGACAATTGTAAGAAATCGAACTCAGTCCTCTTGATTGCTGTAATCGGTGGAGCTGTATTTGTTATTCTTGTGATTATCTTATCTGTTGTTATCTACTGTTGCTGCGTCAGGAAGTACAGGAAGGGTAAGGACAAAAAAGCGGCAAACTCAGATTTCGAACATGCAGTGAATGGTACCAGACTTGGCAGTAACAAAAGATTAAAGGGACAGCTTCATTTGCAGGATAACATCTGCATGAATCCGATCAACATTTCAAACTTAGATGTTGATTCAAAGATCGGGTATCCAGAGTATACCTACACCAACCATGATTACGATCTGGACTCACCCCTTCCTCTTCAGTCTCCTTCTGTTGAGTTCCCACCTCATTCTTTCCAGTATGCTGCATCAGACAGCGGCCGTTCATCCGTGTGCACTGAGGCTGTCATCTTCAGAAAGTTGAAACAAGTTGATGAGCCCAATTCAGTGGAATCTAATAGAAGAGACAAAGACTCTGGCTTGGCCGGGTCCCTCAATACTTTGTGTCACTTTGATATGGACTACCAGTTCAATGAAGACTATTTGCATGACTGGGGTCCCAAGGTTCAGAACATAGTTAATTTTTTAGATTTGGATGATGCTGTTCTCGACGAGGACAGTCCAGTAAAAGAGGAATTTGTATAATTGTGTAATTTATTATTTTTATGAAGTAGTGGAGAGATACTTTTTTTAAACTCTCACTAAAACATTTTAAAATATACTTATATTTCCAATATTCGAGGGTATTCAGGTTTGGTAGTGGGTTTAATTATTGCGAACGAATTGAAACCTATCAGCTTTTAAATAGTATATTCAGGGGTAGAATAATTCGTTCAACAAGTTTACATTACTTCAATTTTTCAATAAAGTAACACTTTTTATTTCAGTTTTTATTTTCACCAAACATAATCAAAGGCTATTCACTTACATAATGAGATTTATACGATTAATTTATAACATGAATTTTCACCATACTGCATGCGCATTTAATGAACTGCTTTTGAAGTTTATAGCATAGTTTGAGTTTTACCAGCAGCACGTAGCATTTAGCTTATTTCTAATTTGATTTTTTAGAACATTTACCAGAAATTGTAGATTTTATCAGTTTAGAATCAGTTTAGAGTTCAGATTACTTGATTCATTCAGAGATTACATGTATTTTGTGTAAATATATCAGATACATTATATTATTTGTGTACATCATCACAGTTGACAAATTTATCATTATTTAATGATTTTTACTGACTTGAATGTTTTGTGTTTAATTATGCCTCTCAATGATTATTCGAATGAAAAGTGCAGACTCTGCACTGCAGAGCTATACAAATTTTTGAAATTTTCAATGGTTACATTTCATTGTTTAGCGAATTGAAAAATTGAATTATCAAAGTTGATCCTTGTACCTCACTCATTTAACTACTTTAAATTATACATCTAACCTTATCAAATACTTCTTGTAGGTAACATGGGGAAGCTTCAAAAGAAAGGGGAACGTGGGTCTGCCACAAATTACATCACCAGAACACAGGCAGTAAAAAAACTCCAGCTCACACTGCCCGACTTCCGTAAGATATGTATCCTCAAAGGTATTTACCCTCACGAGCCTAAAAAGAAAAGAAAGCTGGCAAAAGGAAGCAGTGCACCCAAGACATTCTACTACGCTAAAGACATCCAGTACTTAGCTCACGAACCTCTGCTACAAAAGTTTGCTGAGACTAAGATCTTTGTGAAGAAGGTAAAGAAAGCCTTGGGTCGAGAGGAGCTTGATACTGTCCAGCGAGTAAGGGACGCAAAACCCCAGTACACATTAGATCATGTTGTCAAGGAACGGTATCCCAACTTTGCTGATGCTATCAAAGATCTGGACGACTCTTTGTGCCTGATCTTTCTTTTCAGTACCATGCCTCGCCAAGGAAAGGTGCAACCTGGAATCATCAACAAATGCAGAATCCTGGCGGTACAGTTCATGCATTATTGTATTGCTGCGAAATGTGTGAAAAAAGTGTTTGTATCCATCAAGGGAATATATGTTCAAGTTGAAATTGACGGTAATGACATCAGCTGGATCATTCCTCATCAGTTTACCACACCTCCCCCTTCCAACATCGACTTCAGGGTCATGTTGTCTTTCCTTGAATTATATACCACAGTCCTGGGCTTCGTTAATTTCAAGCTGTATTCTAGCTTGAACTTAATTTACCCTCCCAAAGCTTTAGATGATGTATTCAGCGAGAAAAGCTCCATTTATTATGGTGACGATATTTACCGTGAGCGGTTAGAGTCACTGAATATTCAGTTGGCAGAAGTACCACAGTTGGAAGAAGATGAAGAGATTGATGAAGAATTGCTGGCTGGAGACCAAACGTTAGAAGATCTCGTTCAATCTCGAAAAGAAGAGGAAAAATTCAAAAATCTATTCAAGGAGTGCAAGTTTTTCCTGGGTAGAGAAGTGCCTCGGGAAATCTTAGTTCTAACAATCAAATCGCTTGGAGGAGAGGTTTCATGGTCATCAGATAGCGGTGTTGCAAGCACATTTGACGAGACAGATCCAGACATCACCCATCAAATAGTTGACAGACCCTCTCAGTCCCATCAGTTCCTCTCCCGGTGCTATGTGCAACCTCAGTGGATATTCGACAGTATAAACCAGAAGAAACTTCTCCCAGTAGACGAGTACGTGGCGGGATGTCTCCTCCCACCTCATTTATCACCCTTCGTCAACTCTGAGGGATACCAGCCTCCTGAGCAGGTAGAACTGCTGGATCGTAACAAGGTGGCAGAGGATGAAGCAGAACAGGAGCCTAAAGATGGAATGACTCCTGAAGATAAGAGGCTGGCAGTCATGGCCATGCCCAAGAAGAGGAAAATTCTGTACAACAAAATGGTTTACAGTAATAAGAAGAAAGCTAGTGCTGTTAACAAGTTAAAAAGAAAGCGTGAGGAGTTGGATGAAACCAGGGAAAATAAGAAAGCTGCTCCAGAATCATAGTCAGACCAATTTTAGCTTTCCCACTCTGAATTCTTTCCTTTAACTATTTATTTCTGCGGTGATTTTTGCTTTTATTCTGTGTACTTGAGCGGGTCTGGGCAGTTACTTTTACAAGTTTTTATAAATTATTCATTTTAAGTCGTTGAGCTTGAGCTGTCTGGGGTTTCTTATGTTTTAACCAAGTGATAAATTTTAACCAATCATTCTGACATAAGATAAATTGAAAGTAATTTATTATCAACACAACGTGTTTCATTAGATTACTGCTTTCAAATTTAACTATAGCGCCAGGGATGAAGTAGTCATAAGGGCGCTGCTTATATAGAGCTGTGAAAATATTGAACAACAATTTTGACTTCAAACTCTTTAAAAATTATTCAATCTATCGTCTTTAAGGTGACTTGTTCTACTGAATGTAACCTCACGAGTAACTTGTTCTACTAAATCTATACTAATCTCCCAGCATGGTATGAATGGAGAATCTCTACTAAACCTCCTCCAACAGAAGCTGCTCGCACACCCAGATTACACACAACTCGCTCACAGACTCAAGAGTGATGTACAGACTCATCCCACTAGAGATGAACAGAGAACCATTCTCTCTGCACTCAGGTAATAATCTCCTCATAAAGACCCCCCCCCCTGCCCCCTTAATCTCCTTATAAAGACTCCCCTGCACCCTTAATCTCCTCATAAAGACCCCCCTGCCCCCTTAATCTTCTCATAAAGACCCCCCTGCCCCCTTAATCTCCTCATAAAGACCCCCCTGCCCCCTTAATCTCCTCATAAAGACCCCCCTGACCCCTTAATCTCCTCTTAAAGACCCCCCTGCCCCCTTAATCTTCTCATATAGACCCCTCCCTGCCCCCTTAATCTCCTCATATAGACCCCTCCCTGCCCCCTTAATCTCTTATTCTTCTTATTGTTCTAGTCGGAATTTCTAATAACCGTTCGCGTTATTAGCTAACTTAAATGTGCTTACATTATTTCGGTTCTATCGGCTTATATTAGTAACACTATAATCTCTTCAGTAAGTATGATAAGGAGAACAAGCTGATAACGACAGTTCAACAAAGTCTCCTCTCCTTGGGATACCCCAACATATCCACTGCTGCTAGTGAGGCGCTGGTGACTCTGATAAAGAAAGATAAGAGCACAGTATTTGTTCTGCACCAATTCCTGAACCAGCCCCTGCCTAGTCCGCTCCGCTCCTCCCTGTACACTACACTGCTCAGTGAGGAGGCGGTGGGTGCTGGCTATATGGACGCTGTTAGGGACAAACCTTACTCAGCTCAGTCACCTCAGGTAATTATTAATATACTTTATCTGGTTATCGAGGGATTAGCTTTAATGTTGAGGGAAATTGGTGCAGTGTGCTGTAAAGCTGTAAAATCAGCGCCATTTTAGTTCATATTATATAATATTTTGAGTTTTTGATGGTGGTTATTATATTATTATGTAGATTGTTACAATCTAGTAACTTTAATTGCTTTCTAAAAAGACTGTCTCCAGGAGAATGTCATCAGAGAAAAAGTGAAAGGTTTTATCCAAAGCGTTCCCGGCTTTAGTACGTCAAAGTTTCTTCACAGTGAGAAGGGACATCAGCTAATGATCAAATCATTAAGGTGAGACGTCTACATTTATTACATTTTTATTCTAATTTTTATTTAGAATTTACCAGGAGTGTTGGTTAAATGTGCCATGTCTGATGTCATGGTGTGTGTAAATACACTACCCTAATAATATGTAACTGCCATAGTAATGTAACAAATGTTATTCACCAGTTACTGGCACATACACGTAGGACGCCCTCTGGCGGATATTGACTACAAACTCATGATACTGGTAATATCTCTGTCATGGGAAGAGGGGGATACGACAACTACAGTTACTAAAGTTATATCCTTGCTGGCTGGACTCTTTCACCTGCTGTAAGTTTGATTCGTTGTGATGATAGCCTTTATTTACTTATTTTCTGTGTTTATACATAATAATAATATTAATATTAATATGTTGACAACATATTAATATTAATATTATTATAATTTTAATATGTTGTGACTTCAAACTCTGCTATAGCTTATCTATAATTTGTCGCAAAGCACACAAGAGCAGCGATTTTACACGAATAATGTTGCATTATAACTTAACTGCTTCATAATGGAATGTACATCGTCAACAACTTTGAGCCGTCAATGAAGATGCTGAACATCGTGTATTCATAATTCAATTGTTACTCCTTACCCAATACAATACAACTAAAATATGATTACACTCGTTTTTCCCTCTTCCTATCATAATCACAACAAGTTCAAACAATCTGCTATTAACGATAACAAGTCATGTTAACATATTAAATCTACATGAAAACAAATATTCAAGTTGACGTGTATGAATCTCACATTCTAAACTCTAATTTCACATTCCAATCTGCAGCCAGACGCTGAAAGCAGCAGACCCGACCACACTAAACATAGTGCTCCAGTACGTGCAGCTAGCACAACCTGATCTCAGCGAACACATCATGTTGCTGAGACCGGACATTTCCTCTTCTCATACCACGCCCACTGCTCAGCTCGTAGCTACTCTTCACGAGAAACTATTTGTGGGGTTAGTGTTTTAAATATTGGGTCAGTAAAGCGTCGTGACTTCTAATCCTGGCTCCAATTTGAATGTCTACTCTGCGTCCATTTCCTTGCCGTGACTTTGAATTGTACTTTGGCGGTGAACGTTGAATGTTGAATGTTTTTACTAGTCCTACATATTTTTAAGTATGCTCTTTCCCCTAATAGTAACCTGCTATACTAGTCCAATATTGTTAACCTCCTCCTTCCCCCAGGTACCTCTCCGAAGCAGTGATCCTGTTCCTCCTGGACCAGTGTGTTATAGGTAGTGATGTTTCCTCCTACAACCCTCTCTTCTCCTTTACTGCCACCGTCCTCTGTCTCTGTTCTTCTGCTATTTCTCAGTGTAACAATGTGGGTACATA
Organism: Bolinopsis microptera; assembly: GCF_026151205.1. Taxonomy (NCBI): domain Eukaryota; kingdom Metazoa; phylum Ctenophora; class Tentaculata; order Lobata; family Bolinopsidae; genus Bolinopsis; species Bolinopsis microptera. The sequence goes on from NC_087077.1 coordinate 11,104,821, forward strand.
CTCTGCTTACTTTTATTATTATCAGTCTGAAAAGTTGGTCCCTTTCACTTAGAGAAAATATTTTTATAATTCTGGTCGGTTTAACATCATTTATAAATATCCGAGCCCCTCACGTGTTGAATTTTGTCACAACTACAATAATCGATCATGTTATTTTGTATTGTGTTTTTACAGAATACAGTTGTCTGTTTGTCTAGATCTTAGCGTTGATTAACACGTGAGATGAGATTTAGAGAGATAAACTTTTGTCTTCAATCTTACTCTGGCTACAAATGTGTCATGTTGTCCGTATTTCAATATAACAAGTTGAAAAGGTCGATATTTAGTTCGCCAGATGGTTATTCTTACCCTCAAGTTCACAGCTCCATTTTGAAAAATGCTACAAATTGTGTTGTTTTATTTTGCTTTGTCCTAGAATTTCTGTTTTGATTCCTCTCGACAACGCCAATACTGAGCTGATTATATTCGAACAACCAATCAAACCATCTTAAATGTGCTCTATTTCTAAGCTAAAGTTCTTAGCCAGATTCCGTCACGACTTATGACGGATATATTATATAGTGTCATTATATACATATGTCAAGATGGTTGTCGATTTATCATTTAGCCAGCCCATTGTTATGATATTGAATAGTTTTAAACCTGACGTTCCACTCAATGACCATTTTGACACAAACCAGGTGTTTTCACGCTTCTAGACTTTAGTAGGGACTAGTGAACACTCTGAATAGTTTATAAAATTAATAGGCATGTTCCACCTTTACCTTTATCTTTTTGCAGCTGCCTAATTTTTCGACGAGCTGGAATATTTTTATTTTTCAAGCTTGTTCTCTACTTCAAGTTATTATTTAAATTTACTGTTATTATATGACCGGGCCCTCTGGTAGTGATTTAAACTCTCCACGTACTCTAGATGATAGTAACAAAGCTTTTTATCCTGTTTCTCCTCCCCTACTCTTTACACAGCCTCCCTCACCTCAACAACAGTACTGTGATGACACATCTTCAACACGAGGAGTCTCATGTCCTCCACACCATCATTGCTAACATCACCAACATAACACCAGTATCCAACACTTATCACCTTCCTCATGCCTGGAGATATTTCGTGATAACATGGTCCGTGTTTGTTGCTTTACTTTCCCTGTCAGGCAACTCCCTGGTCATGGTTTCTTCTGTCGGCTACAACGCTATAAAAGTAGACAAGATCTCAGTAGTGTTGATCAGAAACATTGCAGTTGCTGATTTGGGAAGCACCGTATTGGTGATTATTCCAACTATCGGCAGTCTAGTGGCAGACCGTTGGATCTTCGGAACAGGAATGTGTTACCTCACATCTTACATGGTTTGGGTTTTCTCTATCTCCAACAACCTGTTGATTGCCGGTCTGAACTGTAGCAAGTTGTTCTGTCTGATGTTTCCTTTTAGAGCTAGGTTAAGGACTCAAACGACTGGATGTAAAATCGCCATTGCTCTCTGGGCGATAACAATCTCAAACTTGATATTCAACGCTGCTTTGCAACGTCCCTGTGCTTTTGAAACGTTCATTGACCGTTGTAACATTCAAAGTTACACTCCATTTTGGGCTCGAGTCGACTTAGCCGCCTCCATAATATTCGCAGTTATCCCCCTGATGATAATCCTAATCTCAACCTTTAGTCTCTTCTTAATCGTCAGATCTCGGGGCAGACTCCAATCTAACAACATTGTACTCATACTTTCTGTCTCCATTGTTTACTTAGTATCTCTGGGACCCTTTATAGTTTACCAAAGTCAGACTCAACTCGAGGAGGGGTTCTATGCGTTCTCAGTGTATGTTTACTATGTCAGTACGATATCTAACCCTTTCTTGTACTACTGGTCCAGTGCAAGTTTCAACGAGTTTGTGAGGGAGATGGTTGGTAGAGTGAAGGTGTATTTTAGTGGGTTTTGTAGAGGTACTAGTACTATTAGTGGTGGGGTTGGTGATCATTCAGTGGGTGGTATGAGGAAGACAATTACTGAACGTTTAGCAATGTCAAGTGTGGTTATTGGTGACAACACTTGAGAGACTCTTCAGAATTAAGAATATGTGTTAATTTCCCGACATTGTGTTAATTGCATTTTTTGTTTTTTTAGAACTGAATTTCAATTAGTGTTCTAAATTGCAAAAATTGTCATCAATACAGGAATAACTTTTATCATTCAAAGTCATCCCTCAAACCAACACTAAAATTGCCTCTCAACTCTTACAAACCCGCTCAGGTCTCCTCCGCTCTCTCTCACATAGAACAACGTGGTATTGCGGTCACCACCAAACAAGTCCAACAATTCATCCAGATGCACTACATAGACTCTCTAGCTACTCAACTGTCCACTAAACCGTCCCGTGTCCACTTTAACCCTAAACCTACCACTCTGGGAGAGGAGGCTCACTCTGAGACTCCTGATAACAGAAGGTAAGAGTTGGTGAGAGGTTGTATCAGCTAGGGGACAGGGGTGATGTTTTAACCGTACTTTTTTAGTGGAGTTTCTTTGGCTGTTCTGAATCAAAAATCGAAATAATGGTACCACATTCTATATGTTTCCCGTTTTATCTCCAAATGTAATGTGAGTCCCGGTAAGAATTATAATTAAACTGTAACGAAAATTCCTTGAACTACAATTAGAAATTAGAATTATCAGTTCGCCAAATATTCGATTTTAAAACATGACGACACTTTTTAAATGGTTTGACCTAGTCAAGGAGTTTAAAATCCTTATATTTCGTGAAGAAAAGTCTAGACCAAAATTCGTATTCTAAATTCCTGAGTTGACGAGATTATTAAATCAAAGTACCCTAAATCATAACATTACGGTCAGTTTAATACAGTTTACTGCAATAACTTTGGTGCAACTTGTGCGTTATTATCTGCCAACGGAAATAAATCCTTGTTTTTTAACAGAAAAAAAATTTGCAGATTGTTGAAGGATATGGAAGATTTGAGGAAGAAGCTGGCGGAGGAGAAGAAAGAGAGGAATGATAAACATGTAGCTCACAGGAATGAGATGGCGATACTGCGAGCTGAGAACGAAGATTTAAAACGACGGGTACGTCCTCTTCACTTGTTTTTAAGTAAACCTGTTCTGTGCAGATTTTTGATAAGTTGTAGTACTCGGTAGAGACGTAATGAAAATTGTGCACTCTAAGACATTAAGAAGTTTCTAGATCATTGGAAATATTTTGGGATATATTGTTAGACACTTGACCCATCTTGGGACAATGATTAATTGTAGATGCAAATATCTTCATTCAGAACATCTGTTACCTTGACATATATACCGTGCTGAATGTTTCTTACTTCTTCCAATGCATTCTCTTATAATTATATTTGGTAAAAATGAAACTCCGACTTGCTCAAAAACGTTATCCAAATATAATATGCCTTCTCCAGAGCTACGTATTTATTTAATATATTATATTGGTTCGGCTTCCCGATCTTATGTCCTCATCTCTAGCTATTCTCACAGTTGAACGCTACAAAAGGACCCGACATCATAGCACCAGTAGTAGTAGCAGCACCTTTAGTAGCTGCCGCCTCCCTCCCTGCAGTTACTCCACCAGCTCCACCACCACCAGAGTCTATACCTGCATCTGATCCAGATCCTATGGACGAGCCTGAAGATGAAGACACTGGTGAGGAATCTTTTGAAGTTAAATAATTCATCCATATATCCCATAACGACACGTGCAATCGTGCAATTAAATTTTTGGAATGAAATTTGTCAAAACGTCTATCACGCGTAAATTTGACTGTGTTTCCGAAACACTAATTTCTAATACTATCTAACAGTTAACTACCAGGTGACATCAGTGGTCCACTGACAGCACCTCTAACTCAAAAGCAAGTACAGAACCTCTGGCTGGACATTGCCCGGAATGTCATGCAGCGAGTTAAGCGGCTAGCCTTCAAGAACCCAACTAGAAAGAAGGAACTAGACACACTGACATTCTTCCTCAACAAACAATACGAAGAGGTTTGAGTTTACACTACAAATTTGTATGAAAGTTTTAAAATTATCTAATCTGTAAATTGCTTAAATTCTCGGTTTGGTAAGCAGGGAACTTCTCATAGGATATAATATTATTTATATGAGGGACACTACTTTAACTTCTTTTCTAAAGCTTTTTCTTACTCAGGACCGTGCCCGGGCGGAGATGGAACTGTTTGGAGGTGAAATGCAAGCGGAGGACTGGGACAACCTGTCGGAGGAGGAGTACTATGAGAAGATATACCAGATAGACGTGTTTGTGGAGAAGTTGGTGAGGGAGAGGTTGGAGGAAGAAGCTAGTCCTGATGGTGGGAAGAAGAAGAAGAAATAGAACACTGTTGTTTCCGAGACTGTTTCTTCTTGTCATTACAAATACAGTATGTTGCGGTGGTTTTAGGCCAAGAAACAGGATTACAGTTTATGATAATAAGTTTTTTGCGCACCGTAATTGTTTAAAACCTCTCAGATTTTTTCACCCATTAGAATTAGTTATAACTTGTTTCCGAAGTCAGTAAATCATATGATAACCACCCTTGTCCCGAACCCTGAAGGTCGCATTTTGTGACCCATTTAACCAGATCCTTTGTACAGATCATTGTAATTAATGTATTTAAGTTATCGTTTTACTTTTATAAGTTAAAATTTTATTCACAATTAACAATATATATGTTCTCAGCTTCAGTAATTATGTCAGATTTTTAATCAGAGTGTGAAATGTAATGAGATATTTTAACATGTACAGAATTATAGTAAATAATATCGTTGATCAATATTGTTCTAGTTAAATTGTTTCTATTCAACATAATATTTTAGTTGACACAGTTGTTGAATTGCTTTTAAGTGATATGACAAAGCGTGTAAAATGTTCAGTAGAATAATATAACTTTATTAATATAACGAGTAAATTTGTTTCTCTATGTCCATGTAATCAATCTGAAAATTTAATTAGAAATTCCAGAACTTCTACATTCAAAGAAATCGCTTTAAAATATTCAGAATTCATCCCGTCATCAGTCACTATTGAATTGCTATTAAGATAATCGCCGCATCAAGCTCCGGAGCCATTAGATAGCAATATGCGAATGACTGCCATATGTTTTGAAATTTCATTACTACCTGTTAAGTAAGGTATCAGATTCCCTAAACACGCTGTTCTCAGCATAACTTCACGAACTATTGGTCGTTATCACGTGACTAATGTAGAGGACCTCTATTGGATTGTTCCTGTCACGTGATATGGGAACATGTCCTTAGTTAGGGTGGGAACATTAGCCGTAGTAAAAACATGTGATGAATTGGGGATCAGTGTCCAAACTAGTGCTACTGTAAGTGCACTATATAATTATTTGAAAGTATTAAGACTTTATTTAAAGGCCCACAAATTATTTAAGTTTGACAAATAAGTTATTACTTCCAAACGAACTACTGGTTATCTTGAAATAGCGAGATTGCCTCAAACTCCAACCACCAACTAACACGCCCCTCTCTCCCCTGAAGGGACCATGTCTACCCCAGCTAGGCGGCGTCTCATGCGGGACTTTAAGCGTCTCCAGGAGGACCCTCCCACAGGGGTCAGCGCAGTGCCTACTAACAACAATATCATGCTGTGGAACGCCATCATATTCGGTCCCTCAGGTAACGTTTCTGTTGCAAATATTTTCTAGAAAAGCAAGGAAATAGAAGCTGATTCTGGGTACCAGCCAAACTTTTTGTTTGTGATGATTTTCAAGTTACACTTTTATGTGAATTGCATCATGTAATAACACAGTTATGCCTGATGATGATATTATAATATAACTAGAAAACCCGTGGTCACAGGGAGGAAGCTAATTGTATTTTTTGTTTGTAAGTTCAAATCGCGTCAAAAAATATCCTACACAACCAAAGATACAGCCGATTAAAATGTTGCTCGCACTAAACACAACATAATATCAACAAAACCAATAAAAATGCCGTTTTAACAATCTTTGCACGTGCACGTGCGTGTAGCAACCCTCGTTACCATGGTTACTTTTCAACCTTTTGCTTTTTACCTAATTTGCACGTGGGCGGTCGTACAGACAGCAGAAATAATTCTCTGAATTATAGTAGAGATACCTGGGGGGGGGTCAACATCATTTTACCTCATGAGGCCAGCCAAAAAAGGCAAAATTGGGATGAGGTAAAATGAGGTAAAATGAGGTAAATAAATCTAGTTTTTAAAGCCTTTTTTTAGATACAAAAAAGGTTTATTCGAAGTCATTATACTATAATTCGAGGCTGTGCATGGTCTCCCATGATATTGAATGGTTTATTAGGGGTGATGTGGTCTCTGGGAAGGGGCATTCCCAGTTTAACCTACTTACTCTCCAAACTTGGGGTAAATAAAACTTCGCATTATAATTATTATTTATGAAAAGAAAATTGAACATTTCAATTTCCATGATCCATTAGGATATTGTTAATAGCACTTGCTAAGTTTTGTAAAGGAATTAGCAATAACTTTAGTGTCACTTTGGCAGTTGCCAATTTATGGGGATATTTCCGCATTGCATGACATGGACCATTTAAATAATATCTTAATTTGATATTGCGATTATCGAGTCACTCTGAAACAAATTGTGTCTAACTAGACCAAATGTAAACAACAGTTGTGCATGGAACTGGATTGGATATCTACATAAATTTAGTCGAAATTGCATATAGTGAAAGGTCATTTCATAATAAATTTCTCATATAAACTCATACTTCATACAATTCTAAGTTCTTATGTACATGTTCAATGTTCATGATTCGCTGTAGAATATAGGGCGGTTCACAAAACTACTTTTCGTTCAAATAATTAGTTGCTCTATAGGGTCAGGAACAACCAAAAATTTTTTTGTGTCTCTACGGTTTCGTATAATACTGACTTGGGCCACGCCCATATTTTTCACCAATTTTTAACAGGTAAAATTATCTAAATCGTCAATTCAGTCACGAAGGAGTATGCGAGGAGTTCTAAATGTGTGCTCCTCTAATATAAACAGTAGGAAATGATTAACTTTAGTCGAGGTTTCAGGTCTCTACAATGTCAGGAAGTTCCTGCAGGAATTTTCGCATTGCGCTGAAGCGCAAGATTCACTGCGCCAAAAGCGAAGGTCGTAGAGACATGAGACCTTGACTAAAGTTAACCATTTCATACCATTGCTATAAGAGTATGCCACTTTCAGAGTCCTGAACACACTCCCATATCTCTTAATCGTCAATTATATGAATTTTACCTGTTAAAATATATCATCTTTAACTGATATAAATTTAGTTTAACACTGTTAGTTTTAAAAAAGAACATAATACTTCACACCTAACTAACGCACAATATGGTAATATAAAAAAGGAAGGTTTTCCTTGGATTCCAAATTCAACTTTGATTATATCCTGGCACTGATTATCATTTCTCGATTGTTATCCATTTTTCAATGCAGTCAGCAAGTTCCAATTTAGGTAGACTAGGTTTTCGCATCTTCATATTATGTTCAGAAGCAGGCCAGAAGGGGTTGTTACCAGAGGAATATCTTCTTGGAACAAGGGAATTAATGAGGTCTTCATTTATTTGGGAAGTTGGTCGTATAGCTCCGGACAGTCTATGCACGGTCCCTGCACGGTCCATGCAACAACAAGAGAACACTCCATGCACGGTCCCTGCACGGTTCCTGCACAATGAACACTTGATGCACGGTCCCTGCACGGTCAGTCCCTGCACACTCTCTGCACGGTCTATGCACGGTCCCTGCACAGTAACATATGAACACCGGCTACTAGCCGGCTAGTAGCCACTTTTGTAATAACAGCTCCTCAACTTCACATTACCAAACCGGCACTTAAAAAGTGGTCACTAGCCGGCTACTAACCGGCTACTAGCAAGACAATGATTACTCCATAGCTCGTCACTAACTGGATCAGCATAACATGACTAACAACTAACGAGGTCCAGTGATCTTTTGCTGATACGTCAAGACAAGATCAGTAAATAGCTATAAATATCGAAAAAAATTAGCTTAGAAATTACAGAGTACACATGCCTTCTTTACAACTAACTCTTTGGCCTCATCTTTTTAAATCACTCATTCCCTCTGAAACAAGATAATGCTTAGGACTAGGAGGAACTTAGTTAACTTCTTGTATGATTCAGTAAGAGGAAAATTCGTTAGTAAGCTAACATTCTTTTGTAGGATGTTACCACTTATCATATCTGTAATCCAGCATAATCCCACAACTAGACTCTCTTATTCTTGAGTCTTGACAATGACAGCAGCAATGTACACTATTTTGATGCTCGGTCCAGGTCTCCAAGAAAACCTTCCTTTTTACATTCTCATATTGTGTGTTAGTTTGGTGTGAAGTATTATTTTATTTTTTTAAACTAACAGTGTTAAACTAAATTGATATCAGTTAAAGATGATATATTTTAACAGGTAAAATTCATATAATTGACGATTAAGAGATATGGGAGTGTGTTCAGGACTCTGAAAGTGGCATACTCTTATAGCAAATGGTTAACTTTAGTCAAGGTCTCATGTCTCTACGACCTTCGCTTTTGGCGCTGTGAATCTTGCGCTTCAAGCGCAATGCGCAAATTCCTGCATGAACTTCCCGACATTGTAGAGACCTGAGACCTCGAATAAAGTTAACCATTTCCTACTGTTTATATTAGAGGAGCTGAGCACACATTTAGATCTCCTTCCATACTCCTTCGTGACTAAATTGACGATTTAGAGAATTTTACCTGTTAAAAATTTGTGCCGAGATTTACCTCATTTTACCTCATGAGGCCAGCCAAAAAAGGCAAAATTGGGATGAGGTAAAATGAGGTAAAATGAGGTTGACCCCCCCCCCCCCCCCCAATACCTTTATCCAATCTTAATAACTCTAACGGTATCTATTTCAGACACGCCGTTCGAGGATGGTACGTTTAGACTAACAATAGAGTTCACGGAGGAGTACCCCAACAAGCCTCCCACCGTCAAGTTTGTCAGCAAAATGTTCCACCCAAATGTTTACAGTGATGGTAGTCTCTGTTTAGACATCTTACAAAACAGGTTTGTGTCTCATTAAATAAGAATTTCATTCCTACATCAAGTCAAGTTCTATTGTACACTTTAAGTTACGCCGTTACTTAGTAACGGTGACGAAGCTTGAATTACTTGAGTGATCAGGTCGTTTTAAAAACAAAAGTCTTCAATTTCTATCTACTAAATGTGTTTTGCAGGTGGAGTCCTACCTATGACGTGTCAGCTATCCTCACCTCAATACAGAGTCTGTTAGACGAACCTAACCCTAACAGTCCTGCCAACAGTCTCGCTGCTCAATTATACTTAGAAAACAGGTTACTTTCTTCATGTTATTTTATAGTAAATTGCAGCTTTACTTTGAGTTTTTTATCATGAGAAGTAATTAAAATGTATCATAACCAGAACACCTGTTGTTTACTTTAGCTTTTGTTGGTCGCTGATAATCCAACCAGACTAATTAGCCCACCTTTTCTAACAAAACTTAATCCAGGAGAGAATACGAGAAGAAGGTAATAGCAATAGTGGAGCAGAGCTGGATAAACACGGACGGTGATGCTGATGACTCAGCCACGGCTGTACGCTCTACTCGCTCATGAGAACAGTCCCCTCCCCTGATCTTAGTATTCTGAGATACCCTGCCACTCACGTTGGGAAAGTGATCGCGAGATATGATGTTTTAGTTGTGGAGCTGAGGACAATATCTGTTGAGTTCGTTTGGGACTCTCGAAATTTGTTGTGTTGATTGAAGTGAACTCAAGGATGTGATGGGTGACCAGTACGTAGCGGTATCTGTTGCTTACTAGTTGAAGAAGTTAAAGTTTATCTTATGGTTTTTGTCTTGAACGAGAAGTGGTGGATGTTTCATCGTTGCTTCGTGTTTGACGTTGAATGTTAACTTTCAAAAAGAGTAGAATTTCTCTGATTCTTCTTTAATGCTTGAAATGCAATGCTTACTTTTGATGAGTGAAAGTTGGTTTTGAGATGCACTCTTTACCTGATCTTGCTGCTCAGGTTTTAAATGTTCTTAATTTCTATTATTTTCTAAGATAATTATGTATTGATAATTATTTCAATGATTTGACCCATTTCATTTAACCTTGTTTCACTCTCAAGTATCAAATATATTTCACCAATTCATTTCTGAGTTTCAGTAAGCCCCATATCCAAGAGTTATATCATACTAGACCCTACCATGTGATAGGTTCATTCTTTAAAACCATTTTACAGTAAGAATCTGAAATACTAAACTCAGTATTATTTTTATCCTTAATTTGTATTTGTCTTGACTAACACCAATGTACAATATTATACTTGAATATCCTTGACACATATCAATATTCCGTGTAGTGACGAGTAATTAATTAAATTCATGTAAGATTGTCAGATCATGTAAGATATCACCATTCCTGGGAGTGTACACATACCGTAAAGTGGAGGTCTCCTAATTCACTTACTATCACATACATACCTCTTCTTATGCCAAGATGAATCATACAGCCAGGGTTACCATAGCAACGACGGTGGCTGTAACTGGGGCGGGAGTATTACTGTATGCGTTATATCAGAAGTTTCGGAGCAAGGAGGGAGATGTTGATGAGACTGATTCTGGACCTTTTGTACCGAATATCACCAAATATGGTAAACCTGCTGCGGTACAGGAGTTAAAGAAGCCAGGGTATTTCATCATGTACAACAATCAAACAAAGACGCCGGTTTATGTGGTGGAGAAGTTGACGCCTGAGACCTTTACTGAAGGAATTCATGTCGAACGGGATCACATGGGGTTCCACATTGAAGATGCGATCTGGAGTGATGCTATCCGATCTACTAACGCTGATTATGCCGGGTCGGGGTATGATCGTGGTCACATGGCAGCTGCTGCAAACCACACCAGTTGTCAGGACGCTACTATGGATACCTTTACTCTGAGCAACGCTGTGCCTCAGTTCCCGGCCTGTAACCGAGGCAACTGGAAGATTTTAGAGAATTACGCCCGGGCACTTGTTAAAGCCAGTGTTGGAGTCTACGTTTACTCGGGTCCCCTGTTTATACCGCAAGAGACAGGCCAGTCACATGATAGATATGTGATATATCAAGTGATCGGCCAGCATACTGTAGCCGTCCCCACTCACTTCTTTAAGATTATCATCGTGGAGAGATTCAAGGTAAAGGCCACAGTGGAATGTTTTCTGGTGGAGAATGCCCCAAATTTGAAGAGTTTGACTCTGCAGGATATGGGTGTGGAGTTGTCAGATATTGAGAGGTGGTCTGGTTTGGTATTTGATAAACTGCACAAACTTGTCTGATTTTAGCCGTCCTCCAGCGCCTGTAATGGCGTGTTCAGAGACTTTTAATATTTAATGTTTTATTTTTTGATGTCAGACATTTTTCAGTTTTAACGATAACAAACAATGTATATTTTTTGTCGATAACAAACATTTCAAAGTAACTATAGTACTAATACTATTAAAACTATTTTGTCGATATTAATAAAAATGCATGATTGTTATCAATACATAGTTATGTGAGCTATTTAGAATATTATATTATTGCTTCAGTCTTAATTTCAGAAGTTTTATCAATTGTCAGTGCTATAGTGTATGATACGTGAATCGATTTAAAATGGAACATAATTTTGCATGCTATTCGGTGTAAGATTAACCGCACTGTGAGTGCTCCAGTTTATTATCTGCTTGAGAAAGTTGATGGTCTCTCTTGAGACTTTTTGCCGATCGTAAATTGTGTAAAATCGTGTGAATTAAGACTATTTACCGTATGTTTATTTTGTTGAGACTTTTTAGCTATTGAATTGAGGTAAATGTGCACCAACCATTTTATTTACAGTATACAATTTTATTTATTGAGAATGAGAACAATTTGTTAATTGTTCATTGCAGTTAGAAATCGACCTAAAATTTGGCAAGTCCAAGGTTTGGGTTTGAGTTTTTCACTGGTTTGGTTCGAAGATGTAATCATATCTCCCTCGGACACATATCAAGAATCCTCCTCAAATAAACACGCTCTCCACGACTAACTGAAATTCATTAAAAAAAAGCTCTGGTTGGGCCATATCCAGAAAGACGACAGATAATCTGCTAGGAAATTTTGGAATTTAGAGGAAATTTGATACCACAAAAGAAATTTGATACCACAAAAGAAATTTGTAATTGTGTAAGACCTTTTTTCCCCTTTTTTTTCGGGCATAAAAAAACATTGAACTGCAGGGAAATTTAAAGTTTTCTGTATGTGGGATGGTTCGTTCGACGAAGATTAATATAATTTTTCGAGAAAAACTCTCGGTTTGGTCCTTTTCTTATGTAAACAAAAATAATGGCAATTCGTTTAGCATGTAGATTGTAGACGTGAGCTTTTTAACTTAGATCGTTTACATAAAAGTCTTCGCGAAATTCTTCATCTTTAAATATTAATCCAGTTTTTTCTGTAATAAATGGCATAAAATTGAACTTTCTGTTTAACTGATCTCCGTGTTTTGATTTATTACCACCCCTTAATAACAGCCGCTCATGTCGGCATTCTAACGCGGCAATTGAAGCTGAGTCTGAAGGAGTTATGAACTTTTCAATGAATGCCTTGGGAATAAATCTTGTCAACAATGAACCTGGACAGTTGTTTACTTTAACTTTTTTGATCGCTGACAATTGGTATCCAATGAGACTCGCATCTACTTTTAACAAGATGGACCCCACTGTTAAAGTCACTATTGCCCTAACTGGCGCTGGGGCGTTGCTTTATGCCATATATCAGTGGTTCAGGAGTGAAGATTGTGACTCACCTTTTGTGGCGAATATCACTAAATACGATAGTCACGTGGCCAACATCACCAAATATGGTAAACCAGCTGTCGTTCAAGAGCTTAGGAAGCCGGGGTATTTCATCATGTACAACAGTTCAACGAAAACGCCTGTTTACGTCGTGGAGAAGTTGACAACAGAGAGTTTTACTGACTGTTTTGTTGAACGAAAAGACAAGGAGTTTCAGAGTGAGGATGCTCTCCGGAGTGCTACAATGCGATCTACCAACGCTGACTACGCCGGATCAGGATACGATAGAGGTCGCATGGCAGCTGCTGCTAACCACACCAGATGTGAGGACGCCAGAATGGAAACATTAACTCTGAGCAACGCTGTTCCTCAGTTTCCAAACTGTAACAAAGGGAACTGGACTATCCTGGAGAATTACGCCCGGGCCCTCGTTCAAACCAGCACTGGAGTCTACGTGTACTCGGGTCCTCTGTTCATACCCCAGGAGGTGGGTATATCACGTGACAGGTATGTGGTGTATCAGGTGATCGGGGAGAGCACGGTGGGGGTTCCTACTCACTTCTTCAAGATTATTGTCATGGAGGGGTTCAAGGAGAAGGCTCTGGTGGAATGTTATTTAGTAGAGAATACTCCAAATGCTGAGAGTTTGACTCTGGAGGAGATGCGTGTGGAGTTGTCTGATATTGAGAGGTGGTCTGGTTTAGTTTTTCATAAATTACACAATCTTGCCTGATTTTCGGGTCGCAATAGCAAGATTTTAAAATGTAAACAATATGGACTGTGATATTAAGTCGTGTTGTGATGTAGAGTTATTGATTGTAAATATTTGAGCGACATGATATTTAACATGATATTATGTACATTTACATTGTACTATCCAGCAAAAATACACTACCAGCAACGTTATCTCATTTTGCTATTAATTGTAAAATGTGTAGTTTTGAGTTTAGTTACACCGTTAGTTTTGAGGCATATCTTTAGCTACAGGAATTGTTATAATGCAGAAACTATACTCAATACAATACATTTTACTATAATATTCATATCATCTCTGGTCAGCACTCAGCATAGTTTGGGAAATCATAAAAGATTAAATGTTATCCCCAAATACTTCAGGGAAATGTTGATGCGCACAGAATTAACTCTATCTTAACAGACCAATTTGATTGGCTTAGATTTTAAGTGCAACTTAATGCAGATCACCATAGAGTTACACCCACGTAGACCCACACAAAGTGCTCGTTAAAATACAGATTGCACGCCAAAATACATACCATGTCATGTACTCACCAAATTTATCTAATTGATCGCATGTTTTAAAATAGAAATCCTCTGTAATATAGAGTATACAAATAGCCACAATGTCACAATGTCAAAGTGCTACCCACAAGTAGTTCGCTACAATACACCTTTCAAGAGGACATCTCAGGGGACATACTTCACACATTCTAATCTGCCTACGTGTGAAATATCCTGTTTGACTCTGATATCTTGATAAGATCTAATTGCTTCCACGCTAACATTTATACAATTGGACTATCAAAGACGTCCAAGTTTAGTGGGAAGATAAAACGGTACACAGTACGAGATTAAGCAGCTAGATATAATACCATGATATTATACGGCACTGGAAAAACTAGATCAACCCTAGCTATTTTATCAACTTTATTTGTAATACCAAATATTATCTCACATTATTGGCCTACTATCTCTGCAAAATCTCGGACTATCAACTATTAAACATTTAATTTTAACCATTTAGCTGTCAAATATGACTAATTAATAATTAAAAACTAATTATTAAATACCGCCACTAGGCCTAGCAATCATGGCGGACGAACTGCCTCCCTACATGAAGCCTCTCTTCATGTCAGGTGGCTCTCAGAAGATATTCGACTGTGTCTGCGACGAACAGGTTAGTCTTACGGAAGTATAATAGATAACATGTTCTGTACCTAAAGTCTAAATGATAAGAAGTTTGTTTGGGGCTGTCAAATCGTTTTTGTTAAAATCACATTATTATATTATCTTAATGACGTCTTATCATTGAGGGTTATTTTTAGCTGACCGTTTTAGTGCATTCACTGCTCGTGAATTGATTATCATAAGACATGATTTACCTGAATAATCGCTGCCATACTTGGATACATGACCATATTTTGATAATCTTCTAATTAAATGAAATGTTAAACTTATCTGTGTCTTACGTCGCCTAGGTAACAGAGGAGAATCCCCATATTCTTATATCAAAAGCCAAAATCATGGAGGATTTCAAGATGAGAGCTGCCGTCTGTGATTTCCATCCCATCAAGAAACAGGTACAGTAGATGTAGTTAAGACGTACTGAAGTTATCCTGAATTCAAAACACTTCAGTGTTCCATTTAGAACGGCTGTAAAACAATCTCAATATTTCAGGATGTAGCTGTTCTTTAAATTGGTGTATTTAGAAGACTTGGAATTCACTAATTAGTATTACATCCCTATCTAATACCATCCAAATAACATGTTGCTCTATCACCTTTCTATTACCTTTATACCTGTTATAATCTACCCTACAGATAACAAGCTACCCCGGAGAGGAGATCCTCATTGTGTACGACCCTGACTACAAGTACGGTGAGAACTTCTACGTGTGTTTGACTGAGGCTGGCAAGGCTGAGTACCTTGATTCTTTGAAGAAGGAAGAAGAGGAGGCCGAGGAAGGTTTGTAGTAATGGCAGTATTTTGAGTTTTTATCTGCCGATAAATGCCCAATTGTTCTATTTTGTAGGTATCATTTGATGGAATGTTGCAACACTATTGTTCTGTTTTCATATTATTGTCTCTACAATATTACCATGATCACATTATATTTAAACTACTACATTTTTAGAGGCAACAGCTGAAGCTGAAGCTGAGTCTGAGGAATATGACGAGATCGCTCTCGAGGACATAATCTTGAAAGACCTACCCTCGACCCCTGCTACTTGGCAAGAACAGGGCAGTGAGGAAGATCTAGAGGAGGAGATTCTCACTACTTCCCGATCTCTTATAACCTTCATGATCCAGCGCAAACGCAAAATGTTTGGCACCCCCACTCAGTTTGAAGATAGGAATGTGGACGCAGCAAAGGATGCTTATATCGAGTGCACATCATTTGAAGATAACACTTTTGATCTGCACCGACAGGAGCATGATTTTGCGGTTCAGAACGTGATGGAATCTTGCGAGAAAGCTTGCCAGACAGAGTGGAAGAAACCACGTACAGCCCTGTCTCAGTACGTGCCACGTACCCTCCCTCCAGCACAGCTGGAGAAGATCAACAAGTCGGAGGACCTGGCTAAGTTTGTTGAGAGTGTGTGCCCGAGGTTCAAGTTGGCGCTCCAGCAAAATGAAATTATGGACGTCTTCGCAGGTTCTGATAGAATTCTTTGCTTATAATCTGGTGTTAAATTATACTAATGATATTGAATTATACTGATGATCCCTCGTCGGGAACATTTAGTTAGATTAACGTAAAAAATGCGGCATTAAAACTTTTTACACGACCGGCCCTTGTTACGGTGGATTATTCTTATATATTGCAATAATAAATGTACGGTGTCTTACAGCCTCATGTTTTCCCAGATGATTACAACGACTTGATTGATGTTGACGGTGTGTTCGGAAACAAAGCAGATAACAATCTCAAAGAATACCAATCCTTTACCGATCTGGAGTTCAGTAAAAACAAGTCCATTGCGCAGATTGACTGGCACCCGTCAATAAAAGGTTCGAATTTCATGAATTGGCTAGACTTAGCCAACAATTAGATTTAGATTTAGCCAACAATTCAGCCTTAAAACTTTTAACGGCAATTCATTGACGGATTGACGAATTGGCAGTTTTGTTAGACTGTAATTTATCTGTTGACACCAAAAAGTTAGCACTTATTCATGATTTTGGTCCGACCAGGAATTGTGGCTGTCGCGTACACAGAGAAACTCAAATACGACGACCGTGTAGATCTTTCTAGTAGGATACTGATGACACCTTCTTTGATCCTTATCTGGGGGTTCTCCGATCCTATTCATCCTCAGTTGGTTTTAGAAGCTCCAGAAGATATCTATACCTTTAAATTCAATCCAACTGATCCTAACATTGTAGCTGCTGGTTGTATCAATGGACAGGTGATTGGCTATGTTTTTCTTTCAAGATTTTATCAACAGAAGCTAGAATGCTTTTCAATTTGTTATCCTTTGAAGGTTTACACCTTCACAATGCGTTTCCATAAAACTTGAGGATTGAAAAAATAATTCTTTACTGTTGATATTAAAACTCTCATCTTAACAGGTAGTGATGTGGGATATAAGTCAGTACGATGCACGACTGCGCAACCACAAGAACACAGGTGCACGTGCAAACAAGACGCGCAGCGACTTGTTCGACGTGGAATACCAGCGCTCTCCAGTGGTCCACTATGCGGCAGTGTCCTCTATTGAAGGGAGTCACAAGATGGCAGTTATGGATCTGATGTGGCTACCTGATACTATTGAGGTTGCTAGGATGGGAGTTCCTGTTGAAAACAAGGCTCAGGTTTGTAATTTTTAAAAAGCTCTTAACGAAATTTGACATGTTTTTTATCATGCGGTCAGTTGAATAATGTTTAAAAGTTAATATCTTCCCTTACATCATAGAGATTTTACGCCCTAAAAATTAAAAATCAGATAAAATGTTTTTAAGGCTCGGGATTATATTTAAAGACATGTTTGCAGGCGTCGTGCCAGCTAGTAACGGTAGGTATAGACGGTAACGTAATGTTCTGGGACATCAGACTGCAGAAACCAGCCGGCACAGGTGGGCTGGGTGGCCTCGGTTCAACCACTAAGAAGGAGCGTGAGACTGCCAAGGAGAAATTCAGTTCCATACCCTCAACCTTCTCTCATCTGGATCTCCAAGTATGTTGGAAATTGTTTGGTTTACGGTAGACGGACTTTTTAAAAGTATGATCGTGATAACTAATATTAGCGATGAGCATTAAACTAGGCTGGTCCAAGATGCTGTTTATAATCTGTAATTCTCCTGTTCGTCCGTCCTCCATTACTGCTCAATTTGCAGCTATAGTATCAGACACGTTACAAAGGATATACTAATCTACCCTCTTTGAGGTCGACAATTTCTAACCGCCATGAATGTTGATTCACAATGATTTCAGTGGAAGCCGATAAACGTAGTACCGCTATCCAAACTTACTGGACCAGGGCTGCACCCAGGAGTAACACTGTCCATCTCACAACAACTCCTGATCGTCAAGTCTAAGATGCAGAGTTTAGTGTCCGGTAACCCCCCTCTCATCCATAGGACCAACTCCTCCGTCAGTAGGCAGAGACCTGTTGAGGTAATTACTGTAGTCTTTTAGTTATGTAATTGTGGGAATTTTTAATTAATACAAATGGGAAATCTAAAACATGTTTAACAATGATTTCTTAATCGTTGGTTGTTTTAATTACAGCACGAAACATGAATAGAAAGTTTAGGGTGCTCTTTAAAAATATTTCTCCCAGCATTCAATGCTGTATTCCTATTACGGGTCCAGTTTTATTGAAATCAGAAACGTACCGTTCAACGACAACTGAACACATTCAGGCTGAAGGAGTGAACACAAAGTTCTTTGCGGGTACGGAGGACGGATATCTGATTTACACGGACTGGAAGGCAGAAAAAGATCCAGAAAGTGGTAAACTGGTCAGTTCTAAGCCGGTTTATGCTATCTCCACCCACGCCGGTCCTGTTCACTGTTTGCTGAGATCACCTTTCTATAACCACATATTCATGAGCGTTGGAGGGTAAGTTGTTTATAGCTTAGTTGCTTTATCATTGACAAGTCTTAACTCTTAAGAAGTTCACCAACTACCTTCAACTGAATGAATGGATAAAACGTTAAATGTCAGTGTTTTAGATGGAGTTGGAGTATATGGAAAGAGGGAGAATCAGAGATTCTTCAGACTTCGAGATCAAATGTCAAGTACACTGCTGCTTCTTGGAGTTTGACAAGACCTGGGGTAGGTGTCCCTCTTTGATTTCAGATTACAACCACTTCTCTATATTAATTTTCAAACATAATTTTACAGCTGCGTAATGCGTATACATGTCCCACATGTAATTATACACATAACATTCCACATTCTTACCAATCCTTTGAACTATGTTTTGTTCTAGCCCATTGATAACCCTGACTTAAACCAGGTGTTCTACATTGGTAAGGAAGATGGTAATATTGATGTGTGGGACCTTATGGATAGGTCCCATGAACCCAGCATGAGTCAGAACATCTCCTCTTCTGCTGTAACTTCTCTTGTTCCTTATAGAGTATCCTCAAAACAGGTAACATTAATTGTAGTCAATAGTCATGAATATTCAGATTTGTAGCCCCAACATGACCTTCCCAATTCGGCAATTCAGTTTGATCCACAATAACATCCGAATTTCCTGTGTTTTAACTTTTTGAAAAAGCACAACTAACAATGGTTTCCCTATAATTTCTTTAGAAGACCAGTGACTGGTCTCTGGTTAACAACTGTTATTAAATCTGTTATTTCTAGGTGTTGCTTGGTGTTGGTGATAACTTTGGAACCCTCCACATTCTTGAAGTGCCATGGAGTTTGAGACAAGCCTCGCCCAACGAGCTGCACGCCATGTCTTCTTACTTCGATAGGGAATGTTCTAGAATAGATTACTACAAGGTCTGTAAATCTAAGAATTAAGTGGTTCTAAGCACTTTAATGCACTGTTTAGTGCTGTTATAAATTATAATGGATTTCCAGTAAAGTCGTGATTATTCCCTTTATGGCGCTCTTGATGAACAAATTTTTAACAGCATTTCAAAATGTTTAAGGTCTCCAAAAAAACTGATACTGCAGTTTGACGAACTGTATAAATTGGACAAATCTACTTGTTCAGAATATAAACTGTAACCCAGCTTAGTATTAATGATCCTTGAAATAAAAGTGGCCAAATAATAGTTACAACCTAAGGAGTAAGGACTCAATCCATCAAAATAACGTTAAATTTCTCCTTTTGCAGGAGCGAGACATGAACCGTGGTACAGCAGTTGTGGACAGTGCACCACAAATACCCACCGCTCTGGAAACGGCCGAGGAAGAGGAGGAGAGGCTTAAGAAATCGTTTAATAACTATCTGAATATGGAGAAAGAGTTCCTGGTCAAGTTGGGACTCCGCAAGGAAGATGACCCAGTCCAGCTTCTTACTTAATTTTTTGAATTCCTGTGACGTCACAAGAAAAAGTGTGACGTTACAAGTGGACTGACAATTTAAATGATATTCAGATAGTCGTAATTTATTGTAAAAAGTGTTTATATAAGTTAATATTCATCCACAAATGTAAGCTAATTTATAATCCCCTGTATTATATTACTCACTCATAACCCATGTCTCATGAAATTCAGAAACCTGTCAGAATTTACTTTTTCAGATTGTAAAATTGTGTAAATATTGTTTGTTAAACTTATTGTTTCTTTTCAAAGTTAACGCATAGGATAATTTTGTAGCTCCCAAAATTTGGTTTTATCACTAAAGCCATGAGATCCCGTCGTCAGGCACGCTAAAGTCGACCGTAACTCTTTCGCGCGCATCCTCTGAACTGCCGAACACATGGGCTTTGCAAAATATCCGCAGTTTGTGTATTGAAATTATCTATTGTTAGCATTCAGTAATGTAACGCAAATACTTTATTTAGTGATTGAGAAGATGCACTGCCGATCTTGAGTTTATTACATTAAATAGATTATGTGAACGATTACAAAAATTTAACTAGCGGTAACGTATTTATCTACATTCTGAGGAATCGCTATCATGTAAGGGAGGTTGAACTAATGGGTTGTGTAAATAGTCCAGATCATGTGATTCCTCAAGTCTCATGCAGCGATAGCCGGATAGCTAGCTAATTATTCCTGAGATGTTATGTTAACTATAGCTTCTTTTGATTGGTCGGCGTCGACTGTAAGCCTTCCTTGCGGTGGCTTTCACAACGCGTCCCCATTCTCCAACTCCTGCTGCTGGAGAGACAAGAGAGAGACTCCCAAATTATATTTACGTAAAAACTTTTGGCCAATTATTTTCCCCCTCCGTAATCAGTTTTACACATAGTTATTTTGTTTAAATTACCTAGCGTTCGCGTTATCATTTAGAAACCCTTTTCCTGACACTCCCCCCCCCCCTCAGTGATTACGTAGTATGTGAACGACGTAGTTAAAAACTTAGGGACCTTTAGATTTATTTGCCTTTAAAGTCTGCAGTTATCGACGTGCTAACTGCTAATATCGAGACTAACTTACTTTCATTGGGCGATCCTCTGTCGAAATCCCGTTCAGTATCTTCATCCAAACTTCTCGATCGCACATGGCAGAATCGAGAACTGCACGCCGGCATCGCTAACAACAGTATCTACGAATCGTGACAGTTATAAGTATAATTGAGGCGGTCATGTTATATTACGTGAGTGGATGAAACTGCAGCCTCTCCAGTCTCTATCTAATTAGGTTTTATATGAAGTTAATGGGGAACTGTCTAGGTCATGTTATTCTATATATTCAGTATACACAATGTTTCGGTAAGAGGTGTATATGGTGAACCCAAAGACTAGAATCATAGGAATTGGTGAATGGTTATATCATCATGCTACGTTTACAGTTTAACCCAATCTCACAGGAAACTTGCTTATTATGACGTGTGTAGTGTACATTAATTATTCCTGTAAAACCCACGAATTTATGATGTCTGTCAACTTACTGAATTATTTCTTGCATTGGTAAATCGATTCCATTTACCAGAGAAGAGGTTATCATTCATCAACAAACGTCGTAGGTGGTCTATAAATCTTGCTAAACTAGTCAGTCGAGATTCATGCATTATTCTGGGCCCACTGCCATACTACTATAGTAAAATAATGAACGAGAAACGTCTGACAGTGAGGCTGCCAGCTAGTGTGTTTATAGATTATTGGAGCCTCCGTTTACAATTATTAGAGCATGCAGTAATTATTGCTGTTTCTTGCCTGCGATGAAGTAGGATTTATTGCATTCCCCGATGGTGAGGGTTTAGTTTGTTATTCGTAAATAACTATGGATTATTTAGGTATCTATATCTCAGTGTTGCCACATGTTGCAACGTGCGTCTCAGTGTATCCTGACCTTTGTAATTTGCAATTGCGAGATGTTGATCGGATCGCAACTGTTGGGAGTTTCTGACCATCATTCTTTGATTGATCGTGAGTACTCGTGCTGATCGATGCAAAGTGAACATGCATCTGGTCGGATCTTTATGAGAAACCTTTGTGAGAAATGCATAACCCGGTTGACTCAAATCAACTGCTAATACACAGTACATCAAGATTGTCTTCGAAAATGGGCCTGATTAGTTAAGCCATGCAACTCGCGCGCGCACATGCTTGCCGCGCCTTACGTGATCGATAGTACACTTTTAACACCAAATTCGCCATCGCGTGTGTCATAGGGAGATTGTTTCTGCTCCATGCTTCGTGTACTGCAGCTAAAAGTTCATCCATCAGTTGGTGGTAAAATATAACGCCCATGTATGTATCATTACAAAATTCGTATACACATACGATAGTCCATCTATAACAATGATTTTGTGGCCATGACTTTTTGCCCCACCCTACAATTCAGGTTGTGCCATTTTTAAAGATCATTCATTTATAGATTCCATTCATCTTATATTGAGATTTCATTTAGTATCTATGATATCGGTTAATACTATGTCTCGCCGAATAAAACCTCACGACGATCCGTACTGCTCCATTGAGCAATGTCTCTGCTTTAGGAAATTTTGATGAAGCAGCTACCCACCACGGTCAACAATTTATATATTGGTTGCTGCAAAATTGGTTTTCTGCAAATGTGGTTCTTTAAACTGCGTTGGTTGATTAACTGCTCTTAGTATAAATGTTATGGTAAACCGAAATTTACGCCGTGTATAGAATAGTACACGGTAGTAAATCAACAAACATTTTCGATCAACAAAAATGTGCACTCAATTGATTTAAATTATGCTGATCTCGAGCTGAAATACATAATTGCCTTATTTCGCGCTCATCTGCATTTGAGTGCAAGATAAGCACGATAATATCTGCAATCTTCCACCTTGAAAAACTTTGGATTTTTAATAGAAGATGATATGACTGTGGAAAAGAGCACATTAGAGGGCAATATTGGACGAGTGAAATATGTTTATAGTTTTCCTACCAATAACCTATCTGCTTTTATTTGGCCCGTTGCCACAATTAATGATCCCTGTATCAAATCTCTTAAAATCCAAATTTGTGTTGTAGAACCCTTTCGCACAATCTTGAAAGTCATTAATCACTGTTGGATTCCATTTCAATTTCTTTAGTATTTGCCCCGAAAGGGCAAATAATTCGATGGAAAACCTTTTAGAACGTGGTACAGGCTGAGCTAATCACTTTGATATTTGGCACTATTCTAATCATAGGAAAACCCGCAGATCTAAAAGCCTGTAGCTGTCAAATTTGTATTGATGAAACAGGTAGCCATTTCCTATTAAACCATCATTCCAGCTTCATGACAAGACCTAATTTGGGGGTCACTGTTCAGCCATTGCCCTTAATAGTTAATACTTTCAGCTAATATTGACCTTGATCTTAGGAGAAGCTTTGCAGGGAGATTGGCAAAATTACAATTCGGGTACCTTCTCTTCATTGTCAAGAAGCGGCAATAAAATTCTGTGACCCGTACCACCCGACAAGTATAATTTGAATTATACATATAATGGTGACGGGGTTGTCCGATCCTTTAAGAAATAATCAATTGCTACTTTTAAGATAATTCTTTTCAATAGCCCAGAGGAGGCAGGACAATTAAATCTTCGTTTTTTTGGAGGAGAAATTCATGTATATAATTAACATTTATGTACATTTTAGCTATAAATTCAATCATGTTAATAAGCATGAACATTTTGTTTGTCTGTTTATTCTTGTTTGTTTGTTTGTATGTTTATAACCTGTCCCAATCTCTTATCGGAAAATGACGAATCTCAATTCTGAGTGTGAATACGCGTACGGCTGGTACCTGCAAGAGTGTTCATAGTGGTGGTATGATAAACTCAAGATAGATCGCAGTTCCTGTTCTGATAGAATCTGAACCTCCTCGTTTCCAATACCTTTCCAGTCCTCCGAACCTTTGTAAAAAATTCTGCTTGGGAATGTGCCAAAAAAAGTAACTTCCGTTGTCATGGTGACAGAAATTCCGAACAAAGCTACTGCCCCATTTAGTACGTAAGTTCTGGCTAACTGCCATTCAGAGTTACTTAGATTAAACGAGACACCTTGTTGAGCAAGTAAGAACAGTTCACCCTAGGTTATAGCCATGCGACAGATCTGATCAGAGTGGTTACAGTAATCTTAGTAAGTGGGAAATTTGTATCGGATCTTCTCCGAGATATTAGGCGATTATTATGGTTTTTGTCATGTGATCGAACCATGTGGTTTATTCTCTTTACAAAGGTGAACTTTCGAAACATCTCCATCCTTCGGTAAACAAGGTCTGACCGCAGTTTTGTTTCAGTAAATAACAGAAACGTATTATGGATATATGTTCAATAATTGAGCGTGCGTTCACACAATGTCTTTGAAAATGGATTATCTTTATAATAAAAGGCCTTGGTTATGCAAAACTCTTTCATTGTCCTCTATCCTATTTTTGAAGGTCACGTATAAATCGTGAAAACGACGTAGGTAACCCAAAGTTTATAGTAAGACCATTGTCCACTCAGACGTTGAGACTGAGTGTAATAAATACCAAGGAACAATCAGATACTTCAGCAAATTTCAATCTTCGTACTCAATATTCAAATTTTTGGCGCCCCAAAAAAGGCCTTACATGACTAAATCTTACATGACCAATTTATTACTGAAAATAATATCCTGATGCCCAGTTCTTTAGTACGTGAAGAAATGAAGTGTTCAAGTATCCGCAATATTTGAGTCTTTAGAAGGATGTCTGGGGAGCCGTAAACGGGGCAATAAATACAACGTGGTTGAAACTTACCCTAGAGAGTGAAGGTATTTAAAAGGAAGCCGGGCTAAACGATTGTCTCACATCATGCAGAGGTAAATCCTCCAATGTCAGGAATATAAAACTCTAGCATCACTGACCAGAATTTATACGATATGAGCAAATTTCCAGACTTTTTGTAGGACAGTTTCGTTGGTGAGCACAATACAGGGCGTACTGGTGAGCTCCACTAATCACAGCGTTCTAAACATTTAAACTTACAACACATTAATTTGTCTGGCATCTGGCAAATACCTGAACTATATTTTAAAG